>NC_135497.1:103688199-103994779 GCF_052857255.1 Amblyomma americanum
CTTCTAGCTTCAAGCGGACGCTCTTGAAGTGTGTCGTTTCTTCACATGCCATTTCTAAGTTCTTACGACAAAAAAAAAATTGGTTATGGCCAAACGAAAAAAATTGGTTAAAGAAAAGAAGCGTTGTAGCATTTCTTGCGATTGAGAATATGAGTTTCTTCTTTTTGTTTGATTTGTAGCAAACCATGACGGCCGCGCCTGATGCTGACTAGGAGATAGCTGACGAAGCGCCGATGAAAGACGAAGAAGAAGACATCGCTTCGGTTGGACAGCCCGTGTTGTGCACTGCCCGCCGTTTTGTGTCGCCAGCCGTGAACTCCATCCCCCGTTTTGTTCCATTCCCTGCATCGTAGCCAGCCGAAGCCATGTCCGATGAGCCACCCATTCCCGAAAGGTGGAGTCGAAAAGTTCACCAGCGTAAGAGTGGCCTAACAGTTGGAATGTACGACGTGTACATCTTCAGCCCGCACGGGCAAAAGTTTCGGTCCCGCAAGCAGCTGTCAGAATACCCGACGTGTAAGAAAAGCTCGCCGACAATTTCCCAGTTCTAGTTTGGTGCTGCCAGCGAGTCGTCAAGTCGCCAGGCAGCACCAGTGACGCGAGCGCCGGCTCGGGATCTGCGTCGAGTGCGTCCAAATCAACGGCGCTCCGAACGAACCCAAGGAACCAGTGGGCCAACGAACGGGCCTTGCAGCGCCGGTGAGTCGTCGCCGCCGTCGTCTCGTTCGTGTGGCTCGAGATCGGCGGGCCGGCGGGAGTGCCACGTCACGGCGTCTGCTGTGCCTTCCGGGGGCCCGCATGAGCAGCAGCTTGGAAGCAGCCGCTGGGGTGAAGCTCGGGAGCATTGCACCAGTTGATGGTGACGGGAACGCTGACACCGGCGAGTGAGTGCCGGCGAGAGGAGTCAAAGGACATGCGCCACTAACGAAAAGGCGCAGCGGCCGTCATGGCTCGCTACAGATTGTGTTTTGATATTTTCGCAGGAAAAGAAGATTGATTGATTGATTGATTTATTGATCGATTGATCGATCGATCGATGGATAGATTGGATTTGAAAATGAAAAACCAACTAGCTCAGATGTCAATTCTGCTGCGATAGATTGAAACAACTTTTATTTTCATCAGAAAAAAGGCGCCTCCCTCCTCGCCCCTGGCACGCAGATCTGGGAAGACTGGGAGTCGTGCGCGCGCGGATTAGAGGCTGGCAGGGAGCCCTTGTCTTGTTGCGGCCTCTTCCGCCAGATGGATGGTGCGTCGCTGGATGGTAGGATCCGCGCGTTGCAGCAAGGTCTCGAAGGCTTCTCTACTTAGTTCACTGTTTGTATTTATACGCCTTTGGTTCTTCAATAAAAAAACCAGTTGATAGTCAGCGCCTGTTTGTGCTAGTCCTTCGTCTTGTGTCTCGTTCGTGTTGCGCTGAGAGCGAAAATGAAAATCCGCAACCCGCATCCAGGAGACTAGGGAGGCGCAGTCACTCCGGAACGCTACACCTGATAAAGGAGCCGGCCCTGCTAAAAAGGGTGAGTGGTCCATCCAAGCAGCCTCCCCTAGTACCCCTCACCCAACCCCTGACCCCCTATTACACTTCAAGATGCGGTAAAGCAATACATACGTTTCGCTGAAATTAGTTCAGAAATCACTAGCATAATCAGCACTATAGCTGCTGAACAACTCGGGGCGATGCAGCAACAGCTCATGCAATCCCAGGCACACTTGATACAGTCCATGACGGACAGAATAGAAGTTACGATCAACACACGCTTGGAAAAACATGAAGCCGGCATCAATAAGCTTTCCGAACTTATACCTCATGACGAATTGCCTCGCAAGCAACGCGCAGTTCAACCCGCTGCCTGTCCTGATCCAGTATCTCTAGACCAGCAACATGGCACAGAACAATAGCACGCGAAAAGGTCGGCGGCGACGCCAGTCCACTACACCAAAAGAAACAATTACATGGCAATGGAACTGTCGCAGCATACGCCGAAAACAAGCGCAACTAGCACCATATATTGCAAACTCCCCTAGTCCCCCCCATGTCATCGCTCTGCAAGAAACGGAAACAAATCGCATTCATATCCGCGGTTATCACACGGCAGCCCTTACGCCACATGCAGCAATCTTTACACTCGCATACATGCCGGTGCTAGACCGCACACCGACAAACACGCCCGCAAGCACGGACACTCAGTATACCGCGATAGAGCTCAGCTCACCCGGGCACACATATGGCTTCACTATTTTTAACATACACAGCAATCCCAAAGATAAAGGCAGACGTATTCCGGGCATCCTGGGCTTCTTTTGTTCCTCAAAGCTCTCTGTGGTGGGTGATTTTAATGCACGTCACACTCACTGGGGATACACTTCGGATACCCTCAAAGTTAACCTCATTTCTACCGCAACGGCTGATTGCAACCTTGGCCTGATCACAAACCCTACCGTACCCACTCGCATTGGCACACGCGACACCACACTCGATCTCACATGGGCCACACCGAACATAATCGTTAAATCTCACACGGTGCTCCAAGACATCCTTGGGAGTGACCACTTTCCAGTCTCCACTACTATTGCTTACGATTCCAAGATTTTCAGCCCTCGTTCACCACTCCTCACTGACTGGGATAAATTGTGCTCATACTTGACAGCTCATTCTATCCAACCCCGTACTGTCACCTACTGGACAGACCGTTTGGTGGAGGCTATCCAGGCGAACAGCAAACGCATTAAAAACACCCCTGCGGTACCACAGGTTGATCCGCATCTGGCCCATCTATGGGAGGCCCGACAGGGACTTCTCAGGCGCTGGGGTCATCAGCGACACAATTGTAAATTGAGACTCCGCATAGCCGCCCTCACTCGTGAGGCAGAAGAATACGCAACCACCTTAGCCCGCGCAAACTGGGCAACCTTTTGTAACGACCTCAAGGGTACATTAAGCACTAAACGCATGTGGTCCCTCCTACGCGCTCTCATAAATCCAAAAACCACTAAATCTGATACACAAGTAAGCACAAAACGTTTAATACAACTAGAGCATCAAAAGGGCACATACGTAATTGGCCAACTACGGGACACTTATATACCCCCATCCCTTCAGTCAGCAGATCCACCCAATCTACCTCCACCTAACCCGGACCTCTATGCCGACATTACCTTAACCGAAGTCAGCCGAGCACTCTTTAGTATTCACCGCTCTACGGCGCCAGGGCCGGATGGCATAACGTACAAGGCATTACTCAACTTGGACGATGTCTCGCTTCAGGAACTCACGGAACTCTTTAATAACCACTGGCACGCTGGGACGCTCCCGTCAGCCTGGACCCACGCCAGCATGCGATTTATACCCAATGCCCGCTGGGACGCTCCCGTCAGACTGGACCCACGCCAGCATGCGATTTATACCCAATCCGGGCAAACCCCTCATCCTTCAAAATTTGCGCCCCATCTCCTTAACGAGCTGTGTCGGCAAGCTCTTCGAGCATGTTATTCACAACCGCCTGCAACCGTTCCTAGAAACAACAGGCTACCTCTCCAACGTTCAACTTGGCTTCCGTCCAAACATCTCGGCGCAAGACGTACTTCTCGCCCTGAAAGAGTCTCCCTTTTACACCAAGCGCCGTACAGCCGCTACGCGAGCCATACTGGCCCTGGATATTCATAAAGCTTTCGAGACAATAAGCCATGACCATATCCAGACGACATTAGCCACCACCCGCTGTGGCATCCGCATATAGCAATATGATCGGGCCTTCCTTCAGGGACGCACGGCAAAGCTGTATCTTGGAGATGTCGCCTCCCAGCCTTTCCTCCTGCCTAACCGGGGAACCCCACAAGGGGCGGTCCTATCACCTTTACTTTTTAGCATTGCCCTAGCGCCACTGGCGAAGGCCCTTGCTGCTATCCCAGGGCTCCACACAGCCATATACGCAGCCATATATGATATAACCCTCTGGACAACGGGAGGATCCATTGGAACAGCCCAGGATATCCTGCAATCTGTCATAGACGTCACCACCACCCAATTAGCAAACACAGGCCTCCGTTGATCTCCAAATAAATTGGAATTCTTGCAGCTGAAACCCCTGCTCCGTGACACCCCCCCCCCCATTGAACTGCACATGTACGGGAAACCGGTGTCCATTGTGTCTCTGGTGAAGATTCTCGGCCTTCTCATAAACAACACACTCGATGCTACCGCCACCCTTCAGCTCTTGCAAAGACAGTCCAAACAGGTGGCTGAACGAATCAAGCGGGTGGCATCCCGCAATCATGGGCTGTCTGAACGCGAGATCCTCAATATGACTAATGCATTAATCATCAGCCGCGTTACATACCACCTCCCATACCGCATACTCCCTCAGCGCCAAGCACAACAGGCAGACATCCTAATACGCACGGCTGTCACCTCCGCCCTACGTCTTCCACGGACGCTTAGCACGAAACGTCTCCTGGCCACTGGTACCCACAATACCGTGATCGAATTCATAGAGGCTCAACTCACCAACCAATTAGTCCGCCTGAGTCGCACGGAAACATGACAATGCCTACTGTGACAGCTCCGTCTCAATCCACCCATTACCACCCCAACTAGTCCTACACCTTACACGATTTCTCTGCCCACGCAGGATCACAAATATCAGAAGCCCTTACCGCGAAGTGTGAGCGCTAACCTCCATCAGGGTAGGCGGCAGGCTCGAGAGAGCTATTACACCAAAACATACAGCAACCGCTCCGATATGCTTTATGTCGACATGGAAGAAAATTCTAAAGTAGGATTCTTCAAGCCAGCCGCAGCCTATGAAGACGGCACCTTGGAGGTTACCGCCACTATCCGAACTAATTCACCTGCAGAGGAGGAAGGAGCTGTCATCGCACTTGCGCTGGCCCACTCTACCATTGGCAAGAACATAACAGAAATTTGCACAGATTCCCAGGCCGCAAACCGCCACTATCGTATTCTTGCCGCAACAACCTCTCTCGACCGAACGGTTACTCTGTCGTGGGTCCCTGGGCATGCCTCGATCCTCGGTAATGAGCGCGTTCATGCGCTGGCCCGAGAACTCTCCTCCCGGACCCCGGAAGATCAGGCACCCAACCCTGCGCAAGTGGCCCCATCGGTCCTTTATACATATCATAAAATTTCCGTATTCTACAAACTCAGCCGCATGACATTACTACCTCCACCAATACTTTGTCGCCCTTATCCTGCGTGACATGGCGACAATTACAGACGGGCTGCTTTATTTCATCCTGCCGTCTCTCATGCTTTCACCCCACCTTTCCTCCTCATTGTAACACTGGTGGCGTGCCCAGATCCACACTTTTCCACTAACTTTGGGAATATCCTTTCCCACAGGCATTACCCCACATCCCCAATCCCACTTATTCTTCCTTGAAGGCTTCTTTACGGACCGCTCAGCCCGCCGGCCAGGAATGGATGTTGGATTGGGCCTTATGTGAGGCACAAGCCCGTGAACTCCTGGACCAGTAGGAGACCACACTTAAAAATATTTTTCTTTCCTTTTTTTTCTAATAAAAGTTGTTCCCATCCATCCTAGAGGTTACCCGCCGCGGTGGCTCAGTGGTTAGGGCGCTCGACTACTGATCCGGAGTTCCCGGGTTCGAACCCGACCGCGGCGGCTGCGTCTCTATGAAGGAAAAACACTAAGGCGCCCGTGTGCTGTGCGATGTCACTGAACGTTATAAAGATCCCCAGGTGGTCGAAATTATTCCGGAGCCCTCTACTATGGCACCTCATGCTTCCTTTCTTTTTTCACTGCCTCATTTATTCCTTTCCTTACGGCGCGGTTCAGGTGTTCAACGATATATGAGACAGGTACTGCACCATTTCCTTTCCTCAAAAACCAATTATTATTATTATTATCCATCCTAGCGGGAATAAAAGGACAGGGAGAGGGAAAGAAAGGGGGAGAGATAGTAAGAAAGGATAGGGATAGGGGGTAATACACACTGTTTATGTACAATCAGCAAAAAATCAAACGCGAGCAGTGCACTGAGCCCCGAACAGCAAAATAAGAAGCTCTTAGCCGGGGGAAGCTCAGTACTTGCAGAGGGCGACTTCGCTTGGAAAATGCAAGCACTATTCAAAAGTTTCAATATCTAACATTTGCTCTCCAGGATCTAATTGGTTGCTGGTTGTTGAGGAAAATAGACGGCACAGCATCTCTCTCACATCTCGGCGGAAACCTGAACCACGCCTTAAGGGAAGGGACAAAAGAGTTAGCGAAAGAAGGAAGAAAAAGGTGCTGTAGTGGAGGGCTTGTTGCTGTTTTTTTCTTGCCACCTCAGTTTTCTTGTCGGCGTTTCAGTCGTTGCTGATAGTACAGATATAGAATAATAAATAAATGTGGAGTGCTGCAATGACTCTTCTGCAACATAAAATCCCCACCTACATTTGTATTTGTGCAGATGCGGGTTCGCTGCGGCATACATTTGTGGTACATCAGGGGAAGTTGAATCAATAGAACATTTTCTCCTCTTGCGGCGGTTCGCACTAATGAGAAAAAATATCTGGAGATCTTTGTTTTAAGGTTGACTTCTTGTGTTTCTCTGTTCTCTCCCTCGATGCGAGCGCCAAGGGATTCGCGTTGAGGATTTGCGGAACCCTCGACGACAACATTATTGCACCTGGAAAGCTATCTTGTTACCTCATTCAAAATTCCTCCCCGTGCTTAAGCGTATGTTTTTTTATTTGTGCAACTTCAAAATTGCTTTATGTTTTGTATTTTCTGCAATTATTTTTTCTTTTTTCTAGTTTATTCCATTTCGGTAATCTACTTTTTCGCCTCATGCCTTTCTTTTCCTTTTCCTCGCAATTACCCATGTTATAGAGGAAGGCGAAACGCAAAGGCGCCTGTGTGCTGTGCGATGTCAGTGCACGTCAAAGATCCCCAGGCGGTCGAAATTATTCCGGAGCCCTCCACTACTACACCCCTTTCTTCCTTTCTTTTTTAGTCCCCCCTTTATGTATTCTCTTCCAGCGTGGTTCAGGTGTCCGCCGAAAGGGATGAATGAATGGATGGAAAAAACTTTATTTCTGAAAATTTAAAGTGTTCTTGACCGTTGCGGACCACTGGGCGCTTTGGTCGATCCTTGGTCCAGGATGCCGCACTCAACAGCTGCCATCGTGGATCGGCGTACGAGAAATCGTTGCGCTTCCATGTCCTGGCTGGCGAGGAAGTGCTCCCACTGCGTCACACCGGGTGGTGTATTCGAGGCTCTAAGTCTGCCTTACGGCAAGTCCATGTCGCATGCTCAAGTGTAGGTTTACCCTGGCACCACGGTTATTCGTCTACATATTGTGTACAGAAAATCTTGGTTAGTTTCTGCAGGTGCGGGTAGGCAACCGTTTCTAGTCTCCGACAGTCTACTGACGGAGTGACTGATGTTTCTGAGAGGAAGTAGGAAAAGGAAAGAGCACGTGCCTGCCTACTGGCTCAAGCCGAGCCACGCTCGCCGCCGCGGGCTGAAAGTAGGAGACTTAAACGATAGGAGAAAAAGATAGATAGTAATAATAATAACAGCGCGCTTATAGGCCCATAGGCCCCGGGCCAATCCCGGAGGCAGTGCAATACCGGGCTGACCAGTGCCAGAGTGCGTCTAGCACTCCGCCATATTCCAAAAATAAGTTTAATATCTTGGGTCCAAGGACCAGCAGCACATATTAAATTTGGTATCAGGCGATGCGATACTCTATCGCTTCCTCTTTCGTTAGCTTTTTGTGTGTGGCTGGGTAGCATTTCCGCTGACCCCTGTAATGATCTAGAGATGGGAGACAGATACTGCACCGTTTTCTTTCCCCCAAAACCAATTTTCAACCAATTTTATTCTCCCTGTCATTCACCGACAAACCTTGGCCAATCCCCCTACGTGGGTGTGTGAAAAGTGTACTGAGGTCAAATAATAACGAAGCGAGGCTGCCCCTAGACGCCATCTTATACACTGTTCACAGTAAATGGATGCAGCGAGCTCAAGGCGGTGGAGTTCAGTTTTCAAAGCGAAAGCTTTACTGGCCGCGAGCTTTCGATTTCACCGTGGCGGTACCGCGAGGAGGCACGTGAAGTCACAACGCGCGCCTCACCGCGGATATTCGCCTCTCGCTCTCGCTCAGTGGTGTCCGCAGCAACCAACGTGATATGTGAGACGGTTACTGTGCCATTTCCTTTCCTCAAAAAACCAAACAAAACAAGTGAGACGACGGCGTTCATAGAGTTCATAGGCGTTGACAACTGCAAAGGCAGTTCATTTTCACGAAAGGAAAGGCGCACAACCGGCTCCGTGGGTAACTGGAATAACAATAATAATAATAATAATTGGTTTTTGCGGAAAGGAAATGGCGCAGTATCTGTCTCATATCGTTGGACACCTGAACCGCGCCGTAAGAGAAGGAATAAAGGGGGACTGAAAGAAGAAAGGAAGAAGAGGTGCCGTAGTGGAGGGCTCCGGAATAATTTCGACCACTTGGGGATCTTTCACGTGCACTGACATCGCACAGCACACGGGCGCCTTAGCATTTTTCCTCCATAAAAACGCAGCCTCCGCGGTTGGGTTCGAACCCGGGAACTCCGGATCAGTAGTCGAGCGCCCTAACCACTGAGCCACGGCGGCGGATATCATTTGGCCTCAATCATTTGGCGATCAATCTCTCGCGATCAACCATTAACTGCAGTCCACCTCCCAGGGTGGCAGGGAGGGTGCGCTGCCTATCCACTGTGCGGAACGCAATCAAAGCAGGCTTTTGCAGTTGGACACCAACGCCACGTACACGAAAGCGAGATTGAGGTAAGTTGAAACCTCAATCTCGCTTTTGTGTACGTGCACTGACATCGCACAGAACACAGGCGTTTAAAAATTGAAATTGGATATTGGTTTTCGGGGAAAGGAAATGGCTCTGTATCTGTGTCACATATCGGCGGACACCTGAACCGGGCCGTAAGGAAAGGGATAAAGGAAGAAAAAGGAACAAAGGAGGGAATAGGTGCCGTAGTGGAGGGCCCCAGAATAATTTCGACCACCTGAGGATCTTTAGTGTGCACTGATATTCAACAGCACACGGGTGCATTTGCGTTTCGCCTCCTTCGAAACGCTGTCGGCGCAGTCGGGTTCGAACCCTAGTACTCAGCTTCTCCCACACTGAAACGCGCCCGCCGCGGTAGGGTGCAAACCCAGGTACCCATGCTCAGTACACGAGCGACTTAACCGGTCAGACCGCAACGATTCTGGAAACAGTCAACCCGCCGGTGGCGGTGAAAACATTTATTAGGAAGAAACGGAAGATATGTTTCGATCAGCCCTAAGTGACCGATCCTTACAAACACTAGGTGGAATTCCCTAGTTTGGGAAAACCAGCTGCGGTAGCCACTGCCCGGGCGCCCCCGACTAAGGCTTGATGGGCCTGTGAGTCATGGCAGCCGAGCATGTTCGCCTCCCGGTTATCTCTGGTTGGTTTGGGGATGGGGAATAGCCGGGTTGGAGGGGCAGGCCCACATCTTGTGATAGGTGTCCGAAGAAAACGCTCCACAGTGCGCGCAGCTGCCGTTAAAGGAGATAAAATGCATTAGTGCTGCCGGGCACAGCGATGTATTGGTGAGAAGGCCTAGAATTAGCCGTTCATCCGCCTTCTTTAGGTTTTTACATGGTAGAGGTTAAAGGCGATGACTGCCTTGATAGTAGGTTGTAACATTGAAGATAGAGACCGGAGTGAAAATGGAAATGAATGAAATCACGCGCCGCGGTGGCTCAGTGGTTAGGGCGCTGGGCTACTGATCCTGAGTTGCCGGGTTCGAACCCGACCGCGGCGGCTGCGTTTTTATTGAGGCAAAATGCTAAGGCGCCCGTGTGGTGTGCGATGTCAGTGCACGTTAAAGATCCCCAGATGGTCGAAATTATTCCGGAGGCCTCCACTACGGGCACCTATTTTTTCTTTGTTCTTTTACTCCCTCCTTTATTCCTTCCCTTACGCCGCGGTTCAGGTGTCCAACGATATATGAGACAGTTACTGCGCCATTTCCTTCCCCGAAAACCAATTGTTAATGAAATCTCTTCCCTCATGACATGATTAATGTGCTCACTGAGAGTGATATATAACCAACTATTCCTCTACCGACTCCAGGCTGCTTAGGTACGGTACCGACGCTATATAACCAACTATTCCTCTGCCGACCCCAGGCTGCTTAGGCACGGTACCGACGCTATACCGTCGAGATCCCCAGGTGCTCGAAATAAATAATTCCGGAAACCTGCACAACGGCGCCTATTCCTTCCTTCTTTTTTCACTCCCTCCTTTATCCCTTACCACGCGGCGCGGTTCGGGTGTCCACCGATATATGAAACTGTTACTGCGCCATTTACTTTGCTCAAATGCCAATTTTCAATCTTAACACCCGCAGCGGTGGCTCAGTGGTTAGAGCGCTCGGCTACTGATCGTGAGTACACGGATTCTAACCCGACCGATGTGGCCGCGTTTCCATGGAGGTAAAACGCATAGGCGCCCGCTTGCTGTGCGATGTCAGTGCACGTAAAGATCCCCATTTGTTCTAAATTTTTCGGAGTCCTTCACTGCGGTACCTTTTAATTCCTTTCTTCTCTCAGTCCACCCTTCATCCTTTCCTTTACGGTGGGGTTCGGGCGCCCTCTGAGATTTGAGACAGATACTGCAGCATTTCCTTTCCCCAAAAACGAATTTTCAACCGGGAGCTCACCCATAGAGAACCATACTCTATGGCCCACCGATGATGGTCACCGAGAGTGCGTGCTGGATTGTAAAGCTAGGGTGCCTGATGCGCGCGCTCACCTCCACCGCCGGGCACAGGGCGCGCATCGAGGCAAGCTATGTAAGGCACGTGCTCTTACCGCTCGAGCTATGACGTCCGCAGCATCGGAACATCTCCGCCAATGAAACAGTGCCCCGTAGCTTGTGGTCGCGAGTGTATCTTCCATACCTACGTGTTGCCTCGGACGCGGCGCTGCGCGCCGTGGGAACAGCCGCGTTACGGAGGCTCGCTGGGCTTCGCAGGAACGCTGGCCGCGCTCCATTGTCTTTCGGACACGAGTGCGCCCTCAGTTACTAGCCGTGAGGAAGCATTCTTCGGCGAAGACGGGAATCAGCGCCGTGTGTCAGCGGAAGAATCCAACCATAGCCGGCTGCCACAGGTGAGTTTACCCGCCACGGTGGTTTTATTTTATATGGCGTTTGACTTTTGAGCCCACGATCGCGGGAACGAGGCCCAGCTCTGGCTGAGCTTCATTTCGATGGAGGAAAAATTTAGATGTGCCCTTGTCCGGCGCCATGTTAGCGAACGTGGATGAACAACCGCCCGTGGTAAATAGTATTTGATTCTGGCGAAAGGAAACGGCGCAGTATCTCTCTCATATATCGTTGGACACTTGAACCGTGCCGTAAGGGGAGGGATAAAGGAGGGAGTAATATGAGAAAGGAATATGTGCCGTAGTGGAGAGCTCCGGAATAATTTCGACCGCCTGGGGATCTTTAACGTGCACTGACATCGCAGAGCACACGGGCGCCTTAGCGCTTTTCCTCCATAAAAACGCAGCTGCCGCGGTCGGGGTCGAACGCGGGAACTCCAGATCAGTAGCCGAGCGCCCTAACCACTGAGCCACCACGGCAGGTCCACCGCCGGTGGTAGAAATAAGTTTTGAGCTCTCTACTTGGCGTCCCACGTAACTCCCGCGGTGGTGGTGGTAGTGGTTTTATTAAAAATAATAGTAAAAAGGAAGGAAAAGATTTTTGCTAGCCCCGGCATCTGCCATCGATACTGAAGCACCTGAGCTGGGGCAGCGGAAATAAAGGACAGCAGGCAGAATGGAGAAATGAAATGAAAGAGGTGAGGGGACAGGAATAGAGGACAGGGGGAGAAGTAATATGTACAAACTATTTACACAATAAGTAATGTGTCCAGGTTGTGCGCGTGATTAGTTCAGTTTAGAGGAATTAAATCACACACGCGCACAGCCCTGTGTAGGTTACAACTGGAGTGGGGCGTCCAGTTATTAATCGTTCAAGGTAGAACTCGCGGAGCGTTCGGTCACTGCGTGTAACTACCTGACGGAGAACAGACGGGACGTCAAGCCCGTGTGTTCGAGGAATGCACAGAGGCTCACCAAAGTTCGCTCACGAGTGCGCGCACTGCCCTGCGGCCACAATAGCGTCTTGATGGAGTCTGGTAGTATGCCCTGCGCCCTATAGGCCGCGAGCATATCGCGACGAGCATCGGCGAACGCGGAGCAGCGAAGGAGCAGATGTTCTAGTGTTTCCACTGCACCGCATCCGTCACACACATCACTCATCGCGATTCCGTGCCGCACCCGTCGTTCCCCGGGCCACACGCAGCCAATGCGCGCGCGGAGGATCATTGCACGTTGCGACCGTGTAAGTGCGCGACAGCCGGTGACACTGTCGATGCGCTCACCTCCCGCGATGCGTGGGTCGGGGTGCTGCTTTCGGAGATGGTCGTGAATGGCCGCACGCACGTCCTCCAGCGCAAGGGGCAGATCGCTGGCAGGTAGTTGGCGTGCAGCGGTCGCGAGGTCGTCAGCTTCTTCGTTGCGGAAAAATGAGTTTGAGACAAATGGGCACACACTCTCAACAGTGTGTCCTCCGAGGTTATGCTCATCAGCTGTCTTCCTGGGCGGTCTTTATGCGCCGTGGTGGCTCAGTGCTTAGTGTGAACGGATACTGAGCCGGAAGAACTGGTTTTTCCCTGCCGTGGTGGCCGCGTTCGATGTAGGCTGAATGTAAAATCAAAAACAAAGCACTGCGATGTGCAATGCGATATTACGCAGCGGAATGTGTTCCCACGCGTTTTTCGGCTTGAGCGTTCTTAATTTCGCCATGCGTGTAGACGCAGCTTGCATGCGAGTAGAGCCTTCTTGTGTGTCCGTATGCAGCATCACATACGCTGACATATGCTTTTGTTTCTTGACGGTTCTACTCCCGATGGATGGTTGGCGCAGTTTGCTACTGCAATTTTGGGCTACTTCTCGCGCATATTCGAACGCACCTGGTCACGCATATCTACTGCATTTTGGATTTCGTGCGGCGGAATGAGTTCGCATGCATTTTGTGCCTTGAGCATTCCTTGTTGGTTGATGCGATTGGACGCAGCTTCCGCAAGGCTGCGTCCAAGTGTCCATGGTCGCTGCGTCTCTCTCGAAACGCCTCTTTCTGCGCTCTTCTGTTCTTTGACTTGCGCCCTCTCATTAGCCGATGAAGCAAGGCGTCTCTTGGGCTTGGCGACAATTTCAAAGCACATTAAGATGGTGTTTGTATTGTCACTAAAAGATTGGTGCATTCTTTAACGGCAGTGCGCATTTCTGCTTGGCAGCTTATACCTCACGGGATAGCCGGGGCAAAGATCGGAGGACGCTTTTAGCCTCATCTTCAAGGGTGCGAGGCGACAGTGTGTTACAGCTTTGCCAAGGGGTCAACGGAACGCCATCACCCGTTCGGTGCGACGCCTTGCTCGTTGGACAGTTTAACGAAAGGATATGACGCCTGTTTCACACATCTCGGTGCACTCCAGAACCGCGCTGTAAGGGTAGGAATATTTCCGACGCGCGGTGCGGACATACTGCTACTACTACGACGACTAGACCGAACGAGCAGTATGTGCTGTCGCGTAGTATATTGACATAAAAATGCAAGACGATTGTTTGCCGTGAGGTTGCAAGGCATGTTAGTGACCCAGCTGATCGGCGAAATTCATCTACCGGCCTCCAAATATGGCGTCTTTTTTCTCTTCCTTCTCTCTCGCCCTCTCCATCTCTTTCCTTATGTTGCGGTTAAAATGCTTAGCGAGAGTGACAACCAGTAAATCATCTGCCGTACCTAGGCTGCTTAGGCACGTCGCCGACGCTTTACCGTTGAGGTCCCCAGGTTTTCGAAATAATTCCGGAGCCCTCCACTACGGCACCTCTTTCTTCGTTTGTACTTTAACTCACTCCTTTGTCCCTTCCCTTACAGCACGGTTCGTGTCTCTGCTGAGATATGAGAGTTGCTGCGCTATTTCCGTTCCCAAAAAAACAATTTTCACTTTTGACTGGGAGCCGACCGACGATTCCCACAGAGGGCACGTGCTGGCTTGTAAGGCACGCGCTCTTGCCGCTCGAGCTATGACGTCAGCAGCATCGGAACGACTCCGCCAATGAAAGGGCGGCTTGTGCCTTGCAGTCGTGAGTGTAGCTTCCGGTGACTACGTGAGTAGCCTCAGACGTGTCGCTGAGCGCCGTGGGAACAGGCGGTTTACGAACGCCCGCTGTGGCTTCGGTGGAACGCTGGCCGCGCTGCATTATCTTTCGGGCACGGATTCGCCTGCATTCACTATCAGTGATGAAGCATTCTTCGGCGTAGACGGGAGTGTGCATCGTGTGTCAAGGAAAGAATTCAAGGATAACCGGCTGCCCGAGGTGAGTCTACCCGCCACGGTGGTTTTAGTTGATATGGCGTTTGACTTTTGAGCCCACGATCGCGGAAACGAGGCCCAGCTCTGGCGGCTTCATTTCGATGGAGGAAACGAAGTTCCCTTCTCCGGCGCCATGTTACCGAACTTGTGCGAAGAACCGTCGGTGGTAGAAAAAAGTCTGCAGCCCTCTACTTGGTCTCCCTCGTAACCCACGTAACTCCCGCAGAAAAATATGTTGAGGCCAAATGTGCACACGCTCTCAGCAGTGTGTCCTCCGAGGTTATGCACACCTGCTGGTCTTCTTGGGGAGTCTTTATCCACCGTTGTGGCTCAGTGGTTGGAGTGAACAGATTCTGAGCCGGAGGGTCAGGTTTGTCCTTGCCGTGGTGGCCGCGTTTTATAGAGGCCAATTGTCAACAGAAATGTGCTATGCGATGTCCGTGCACGTCAAAATAATACGCGCGCGTAATGCGTTCGCATGCGCTTTTGTGCTTGAGCGTTGCTATAGCTGGTGCGATCAGACGCAGCTTGCGTCCAAGCAGAGCTTTCATGCGCGTCTGTATGCAGCATCACATACGCTTACCTATCTATGTGTTCATTGACGGTTCTACTAACGACGGATGGTTGGCGCAGGTTGCTACTACGTTTTGTGAGTTTTGTGCTACGTTCTCACGCGTATTCGAACACAACTGATCGCGCACTTTGACGGCATTTTGGATTTTTTTTTTGTGGCGGAATGCGTTCACATGTATTTTGTGGCTTGAGCGTTCCTTGTTGGCCGACGCGTTCGGAACCACCTTTGGCAGAGCTGTGTCCAAGGTCGCTGCGTCTCTCTCGAATCAGCTCAATTTTTTGCTTTGAAAGGAGCCGTGCAGGCGCAAAAACGCTGGTGTGCGCGACGTTGTGCTGACTCGTCCATGGAACGCACTGCACCACGCCCAAGGTGCAGGCTTGGGTGACAGCAGACGTGCATTTGCCAAGGAGGGCGCGACGCAAACGCACAAATTGATAAATTAGCTGCTGTTTGCTGCTGAACCTGTTTAGAGAGTGAAAGCTGGGGAGTATCGTGGAAATATACGCGGCTTTTCGTCTGTAACATTGAGAGCGTGCCGCACACTGGATAGTCAACGCGCCCACCCTACCACCTTGGCTGGTGGCGGTTAATGGTGGCAGCCTAATGCTGTACTGTCGCCTGTCTGCCGCAACGTTTTCAGCGCTCATGTATGCAGCCCACATCTCTCTCTCTCTCATGACTCCCACGTACCTCAAAGCGTGATTGAGCCATCCACTGACCCAGGCAGCAAGTTATGCGCACTTTCCTCAAAATCATCGGAGCCTATAACGTTGTGAACGTCAATGAACACAACGAACGCCGGCGGCCTACAGAAGCAGGGGAGCGCTGTTTCGGCGCCGTCTGAGTGAGTTCATAGCTGTCACATGGTTTCTCCTCGGTTCAAGGCCAAATGAGATCAAATTTAGTGCCACGCGAAGAGCGGCTTTACCAAGCGTAGTAAAACTTTCGCTTTATCCTCCCCTTTGGGTTTATGTAAAGCGAAACCTTGATTTTTTGCTAGGCCTTGATATAAAAGTCTGCTCCGTCACGAGCCAGGTCTGTATTGTTGGCATAGTCGAGGCATAGCCAGGACGTTGTAAAACTCGCTGTAAAACGGCGTTCATTCAAGCAACTCAACAGAGCGAACAATGTGCAGCCGACGACGCGGGATGGCTATATGAGGATTCTGACGTCGTCGTTCGAAGGCTGCCAGGCCAGCATGCTGGTCGCGCGGTAAACTGTTTGTTTTAAAGATGTCTACCGCAACTATGAACACACATTCTCGAGGACTATATTTTGATGTATGAAGAAATGTAATAGCTTTAGGTCAAAAATTGGGTTCCGTGGCCCCCCTTGAAGAATCATATTGGCTTTCCCTATACTTCGTTTCACACACCCGGTGCAAGGCTGCGAAAGGTACGGAAGTAGTGCGCAAAGGAAACTAAAGGGAAGAATTTTATTCCGCACTTGTTCTGTGGTCGAGTGGTCTAAGGCACGAGAATGTGACAGCGTGTCGCCAGCAATATGAATGCATTTCATAAAGGTCTGGTGAAGACACATTGTCGCTTCACGGCCTCAGCCACCAGGCGGATGGCTTGTCGCTGCTTAGCGGGGTCCTCGCTCCGCAGCAAGGTCTCCCAGGCTTCTCTATCTTCTATCTTTTGCTCGGCGCCCGGGCTTCCAGCACATTCCCATATGACATGGTCGAGAGTGCCCCTCTCCCCGCACTTTATACAATATTGGTCTTTCTCCTCTTTGGAGATTGTGATGTATACCCAGAAGGGGCTTATATGGTTCCCCCCTTGCAATCTTCACGCAATTGCCTCCTCTGTTGCGAGGGAACGGTCGGGCGGCGGATAGACCCTCCTGCTCAGCTTATAATGTTCCGTGATCTCGTGGTATGAAATTAGGCCATCTTTCATGTTTATGCGAGAGCGCTGCTCTGCGGCCGCCCGGTGATAGAGAGCTCGGGCAAGCTCGTGTGCAGCCTCATTTCCTGCAATAGACTCATGCGCTGGGATCCATATTATCTCTATGTTACGTTCTATCGGCCTCGCCTCGAGGACGTGTTTGGCCTCTTCCGAGATTCTTCCTTTCGCGCAGTTTCTTACTGCAGTTTTGCTGTCACTTAAAATCGTCGTGGCCTTGGTACCGACGCAAGCGAGCGCTATCGCCAACTCTTCCGCCGCATTGGCATCTCTTGTGCGGCTCGAAGCCGCTACCGTTGGTACTCCTGCCCCGTCGACCACAGCGGATACAGCCGCCCCGTGCTGTCCGCACGCCGCGTCTACGTACGCCACCTGGTCTGCCGGTCGCTCCTTCAGCTTCCTCTCGTAGGCCTTAGCCCTATGTTCTCGCCTTTCCTTGTTATACACGGGGCGCATGTTCCGCGGCATAGGTGGGACGCATATCTTGGCCCTGATTCCTGCCGGGATGTTTACCATCTTGTGCGTGCTACTTTCTGGCCGGATTCCTACCCATTTGAGTATTATCCTGCCCGTTTCAGACTGGCCGAGCCGTTCTAATTGGGATATTCTCACCCCCTCTGCCAGCTCAACCCAGCTGTTGTGTACCCCCATTTTTTCAAGCCGCTCCGTCGACGTAGATGTCGGGAGTCCCAGAGCTCGCTTGGCGCATTTCCTCAATATTCTGTCTACCTTCTCTATTTCTGCCTTGTTCATGTTTAGGTACGGCGTCGCGTAGCAGATCCGACTTATTACGTACGCCTGCGACATTCTCAGGAGATTCCTTTTAGTCCTCGCCCTTTTGCCGCTACCCTCCTGAATATGCCTACCACTTGGTCTGCATATGTGGCTAATTTCTTTATGGTATTGGTGTTGTTGCCTTTCTTGTTGATAAACATGCCTAGGATCCTCATTTCCGCGACCCTGGGCACCTCCAGGCCTCCCACCATCACTTTAATTTCTGCGTCTCTCTTGTTCCTGCTGTCGCTATTGTACACGAAGAGCTCCAACTTCTGCGGTGAGCACGCCAGGCCTCTTTCGGCCGCGTACTTCACCACTACGTCTGCTGCCATTTGCAGACTCCACTCAATTTCCGCGTCGCTTCCGTTATTCATCCACATGTTTATGTCGTCCGCGTACATGTTGAATTTTAGATCAGGGATCTTGTTCAGCATGGCCGGGAGACCTCTCATCGCTATGTTGAATAAGAGGGGGACAGTACGGCGCCTTGCGGGGTACCTTTGCTGCCCAGCCTTATGCTGGGGGACTCTGCGTCGTGGAATTTAATCACCGCCTTCCTCCCTTGGAGAAAGTCCTTGATGTACTCGTATGTTCTCTTGCCCACGTTTACCTCCTCCAGACCTCTGAGCACCGCCTCGTGTCGGAAGTTGTCGAAGGCCTTCGTGAGGTCAAGACCTAGGATCACCTTGGCATCTAATCCTTTCTTGTCTACAATGTCATGTTTGAGTCTGAGCATTACATCCTGCGTGCTGAGCTTAGGTCTAAAGCCCACCATCTCGTGCGGCCATAGGTTTCCATCTTCCATGTATCTCGTTAACCTCGTTTGCACTACGTGCTCCATGAGTTTCCCCACGCACGACGTTAACGAGATCGGTCTTAGGGTTTCCAATTTTGGTTCTTTTCCGGGCTTGTGGATGAGAACAACCTCTGCCTGCTTCCATTCCTCTGGCAATTTACCTTCCGTCCATACTTTGTTCATGTACCGCGCAATTGCATCTATCGAGTCGCCGTCTAGATTCCTGAGCATGACATTGGATATTTTATCCGGGCCAGGGGCCGAGCGAGTTTTTAGCTCAGCGATAGCTGCTCTGATCTCCGCTACCGCAATGTCCGCGTCTAGATCTTCATTTTCCGCTCCTCCAAATTCTGCCTGTCGTACTTCTGTCGCGTCCCCTATGTAAATGTCCCTGAGCTTGTCCATCAGCTGTTTGTCCGTCCCCTGGAAAGCGTGTCTCGCTTTCACTCGGTTAGCGCTCGCTGCCTGTTTAGATTTTCCCGGGTCGAGGAGATGTCTCAATATATTCCACGTCTTTGCTAGGCTCATGCCCCTTTCCATTTCGTCCCCCGTTTTTACACAGCTGGTGTGACGTCACTCTAGGTCACGTGGTGTGACGTCACGCAGCGAGGTTACGCTAAAGGTCAATGGTGCCTACCCGAGGGGGTGCACACAGAACGCCGACCCGCCACCAGTCAGGGGAAATCTTCAAGCACCGGAGGTGAGCTTAAGCGTGCCAGCTATCAACGAATTACGTAAATGTGCGATGGATAGAATAACAGCATTTGCTGACCACAGCGCAGTTTAGTGCCGCTTCATATCTGACCCGGAACACCAACTGTAACACTCTAAGGCGATACAACGGCACGGTGCTCTGTTGTTAGGTATTTCTAAAACCAAGTTCACGCATTACGCCGACAGAGTTTGAATTTCGGCGTGACTAAATAACCATAGTGTAGAACTTCAGCAGCAACCTACCAATACCTTGTAATTACTGTTCAGTCACATTAACATTGGAATCGTCGTCTTGTTCTTATTTTAGCGGCTGATACTAGCACCCTCCCGTTTCTGAAGCATATCCTTAAAGAGTCTTGAATGCATGTAAAGAAACTGGCGTAGACTGGATTACTTGTCTGCGAAAGTTTCATAGGGGCAAACGCTGATGTTGTACGGCGCGTTGACTGTCCAGAATGCGTCCATAATGGGACGATCCGGTTGAAGTAATCTTGGGAGAGAAGAACTGTAAGGGCCGAAGAGTGGGCGCTGTCGTGAAGTTGGCGTTGTGTGAATATGGTCACGTGGTGCAAAGAAAGGGGTGAGGGTTACTATTAGTGTCACATCCCACTTTATCCAGGGAGAATGATAAATGTCACAGTGATGGTGACAGTGCAATGGGGAGAGTGCGATTGGGCTTCAGCCTTTTGTCTTCTTTCTTGAAGCCCACAGACATTTCCATGTTAATCTTTGCTCCTCTTGTCCTCGATGGCGCTCTTGATAATGCACGCAGAATATTTTCCCTCGCGTTCACAACCCTTTACGTTAAAGCACGGTGGCCTCAAGGCACGAGGGTAAAATATGCAGGTGATCAACTGCGGTGGGACCAGGGTACCAGCAATAATAACAGCGCTATTAGACGATCTGTAGCAGACCTTGCGAATAACATTGGCGGCGCATTAAATGCAGCCTGATTCCAAATTCCGCCGTTGTGACCTCCGCAAAAAGGGAAGATGATCAGCGAGGTACCTTAGGGAGCTTGGAAAAAGGCTGACCTTTCATGGTAGTCTTCTCATTGCAGGTGGTGGTAGTGAAAACATTTATTAACCATAGAAAGAAGTGTTGGGGTCGTTACCCGAAGGCTTACGCCCTTACAACCGCTATGTGGGGTGCCTAGTCAGACACCCTATTGGCGGATGCCGCTGCCCAGGCGCGCTGCGTTAAGGCCCTTTGGGCCTCGAGGGTGCAGCAGCCGAACAGGGTTGCCTCCCAGTCCCAGGCCTCTCGGGTGGTGTTTAGGCTAAAGAGTGGGGATAGGTTTTGCTGGCAGGCACACACCATGTGGTAGGTGTCAGACACCTCCCCACAGTGTGAGCACCGCCCGTCGAATTGAGGATCGAAATGCTTTAGAGTTGCCGGGCACCGCATCGTGTTTGTGAGCAGGCGCAGGAGTACCTGCTCGTTGGCCTTCCCCAGCGCTTTGCACGGGGTGGGAAGAGTTTGGTGCATGGGTTTGTAATAATCGCATATTTCCTTAAAAGTGTAAACCGGATTGAAATGAAGAGTCCTTGTCAGCGTCGGGTTCCGTGGGAAATGCCCGGAGAGAGAGAGCGCGCGGGCAGCGGCGTCGGCTGCTTCGTTTCCGCGGAGGCCTTGGTGACCTGGAGCCCAAACGAGACATCGGCTACAATTTTGGTAGATGCGATAAGATAAGCTCACCCTTGCTCGACGTTTCTACAAACCTCTCGCGAGTCGGTGATTATGTATTTGGAGGAGTCGGAGGCTGCCAGGGCGATGGCAACCTCTTCTGCGTGAATTGCTGACTGGGCCTTGAAAGTAAGGCCGTCTACTGTTTTACCCTCGTGGACGACCGCGGCCGTGTACCATCCCCTGGGGTGCGGGCCGGAGGCGTCCACGTAGGCGGCATCTCTCGTCTGTGAACTGGGTGTGCTGGATGTGAAGACGGGATTGAAGACGGCGAGTCAACCCTCTCTTTGTGAGACGAGTATACTGGTTCTTGAGGTGGACCTCCCAAAGCTCCCTGAAAGTGTTCATCCCCAGTGCCATGAGGTGGGTGGTAGAGGTAGAGACCGAGAGGTACAGCGCTTGTTTCACGATTTTGCGGAGGATGACCTCAAGGGAATCCTCTTCCTGTTTCCACAGGTGGAGGTTGGAAGTCGAATAGAATATTTAACTGGACACGAATGCGTTCGCCAGCCGCAAGGCGTCTTTGCATCGTAACCCACAGCGTTTATTGGAAACCCGACGGCCCATGCGGCCCACCTGGTCCCCCACCTGCCGGAGCTTGGCGAGTGTTGTGTCGCAACGTCGCTGGTTGTGTATGAAAAGTCCGAGGACTCAGATTTCCTTAG
This sequence comes from Amblyomma americanum, assembly GCF_052857255.1. Taxonomy (NCBI): domain Eukaryota; kingdom Metazoa; phylum Arthropoda; class Arachnida; order Ixodida; family Ixodidae; genus Amblyomma; species Amblyomma americanum. The sequence goes on from NC_135497.1 coordinate 103,709,766, forward strand.
ATTCGTGAATGGGACCGCTTTGCAAGGAGAGATGGTGGCCTCCAGGGCAAACTTGCATTTCCCCTTGAGCACTAACTACATAGGAACAGCCGGCGCCGTCGTGAAGCCCGAGCATGAAAGCGGGTGGTGGTAGCCACACCATCCCTCCTGAAGCTTCCGCTGCGGCGCCAAGAAGCTCCATCACACAGCTCTTCAAGTACTGGATGCCCCGAGGATTCCTGGTAGCTCTGGGTGTTCTTTGAGGGCGGGTACTGGCTGATTTTTCATAGCCATACTATAAGCCGAAGCTTTGGTGAATCGCACGTTAGGTGTGGGCAATCTTCGATGAATTCAAACGGCCACGAATTCGTTATTTTTCGTCGACATCATTATTGATGTGCTAGCCCGCAAGAATGGTGTTGAACGCGCCCCTCAGCCATCAGGGTCGCATTAGTGGAGAAAAGTGCGTGCAATCTATGGTGATATGATACTAGTGGGGCACTTATAGGGGAACGAAGGGCCGTATAGGTGCATCTACTGTTGTTCCTGCGAAAGACGGTGAAAACATACGCGCATAAGATAGCTCGTTATTCACAGGGCGCGGCTCGGCTGTCGCTTTGCTAGAACGCCTAGAAATTCGGAGTCGCGCCTCTCTTGTCGGTGCGTGTTGCGAGGCCTTTAGGCCGAGACCCTACTTCAATTGAAAGCAGGTAACCCCAGAGGCGCTGGCCGCTGGAGCTCTCGGGTGATGTACACCAAAGTGGCGCTCGGTCAGGTAGGCCAGATCTTCCGGTTCAGGGAACAAACTAGCCAATGACTACGTTTCGTGATACGTTAGTGGTGCAAACTGCGCAGTGCAGGTTTGTCCCCTGGCCTCACCGTACTATATCTTTTCCAAGGCACACACGGGATGGTTCTGCGATAGACCATACGCACTCTCTGGCCCATTGTTCTTAGCGCGTCGTCTGCAGTCCGCCGCGTACATCCGCTATACCGGTAAATAGTTCGCTGCTGCACTGGTGAGCGCGCAAAGCGCAGTGCGGGTTTATGGCGCGCCCGAGGGAATGCGGTGGTGACGCTTTTTGCGGAGTCTGCGCATGGGTTACTAATCGAGCTCCCCGGTGGTTTCCTTACACACAGCCTAGCACGGGTGAGGTGTCGTTCGTGGCTTCTGCGTGAGAAAGGGCACGCATTCTTGAAGCTTATTCGGGCGGAGGATGGTTGTCACGATCAGTTCGCCTCCCTGTGAATGGACAGCCTGCTCTCCCTAAAAGAAACCCGACTAGTTTGAAGCATATGTGGTCAGAACATCGCGGCAACCTCTGCATATTTTAGGGCTGGTCCGAACAAAGTCCACGTTGGGACGAATATGCGTCGAATTCAGAAACTTGTGGTGTCGGTCACGTAATGTCGCAATTGCTTCAGCGCAGTCTCTTCAAGAGTGGTAATGTTGTGCGTGGATCTCGTGGCCATGTGTACAGATATTTAATGGGTTAGTGAGACCCACTTACAAAATTGCGAAGTCGTGCGAGTCATTCAAGTACACTACCAGGCAGTCAGTGACTTGTGTACGTATTAATTCAGGTAGTTTCGTCATGTGCGCTGGTCCCGTGGTCACGTTTCTTTTCGTGCTGAAGACATATCCTCGCAGCACGCATTTAACATTTGACACTTTAAAACTGGTTGGTTGCTAGCACTGCCACGATTATAAATCGTCCTCCCCCCCTCGCCGAAATCTCAAGCGCGGGGAATAAATTATAAAAAAAACAAATTAGCCAAGTAAGAGCCTGAAGCCCTCTCTACTCTTCAGCTTTGACGCACCTGCACCTTGTTACCGGACTGTTGTTACCTGTGGCTTAGTAGCTCTGGCGTTCGGCAGCTTATCCTGAGGTTAGGTTGCCGGTTCAATGCCGCCTGTGGCGGCCGCATTTCTATAGAAGGAAAATTCAAGTGGTCTTTATTAATCCGGCGCCCTGTATTACGTTATTCCAGGTAGCCTATATGGCTACGAGGGATGACAATTGAATATTCATTCAGCTTTATAGCACCAGATACACCTCCTGTAGTCCTTCAGCTTCATCTGTCGCAGCCAGGTCTCGAACATATGGCCATTGTCGGGAGGTTTTTACGTCATCACATAGCAAGGCCACATCATTACAGTCATAAATATTATACCCGTAGATGCCCTGGGCGGAGGCTTTCCTAACCGGACGAGAGATTTACCACAAAAATAACCAATACTTACGACCAATACAGAATCAATAACATGAAACATTTGTCACATTAACTGTCACGGAAAGACTGTGTTGCTTGAACTCCCCTCACCTTTCCCAGTGACAGCTGTTAAAGGCATGCTTTCCGGTTCTGCGGCCCTGACGTAGCAACGTTCCGTGAAGATTTACGTCGTCATGTAGTGACCTTACGCATGACGTCATAGCAACACGCAATGCCAGTGTGCACGCTGAGTTGTCCGGAAACTGTACCGAGTGACAGCGTAGTTACTTTACGCCATAGAAAGACAAATAATAATATACAGGTAGAAGCAATATGAGAGGGAACAAGAAAGCGCGTTGCCCCCGCGCTTCATGAAGCTCTTGCGCCGACAGGCGGTAGCAATTTTGCTGAAGCCGCATGCCACGTACGCATGGTCGGCTGCTTTTCCCCGTATGCACTTGCTGCCGTCCATACTCTTCGGCTCTCGGCGGCAGTGCTTTACGAAGAGCGGAGGCCACGCCCTCCAGCTTTCTAAGATTGGTTCTACCTGCAAAGCGCTAGCTCTTAGGACGAACGCGCCAAGCAAAGATGCAGTTTTTGTCGTCAGGAATTGTGTTTTAAAGGAGACCGAAATAAAATAACGGGACTCCAACGCCGCAGCTAGGGCTGGAAGGGAAATGCATAGCGCGAGAAACAGCGAAGAAGTGGGAAGCCAAAGTCATAAAAAATCCCGGCACTTCTGGTGAACGAACGCTGCGCCGAATGCCACGGCCATCTCAGTGACAAGCGACTCAGCAGGCTGCAACGGGGCGCGATATCATGCATGTAAGCTGTTGAAAGCGGCCGCTGTCAAGATGATGCAAGTGTGAGCTCTGCCGACCACATTCCATCGTCTGAAGGTGTAACAGCACCCGCTGCCAAGCGCCAATACAGGTGCTTCAGGTGAGGGTAGTCTGAAGACGTTTATAACCGCCGCTCTAATATATAGCTCGGGTGCAGTAAAATCAAAAAGCTCGGAGGGACGGCTTCCAGACTAGTGCACGTCGTCGCCTTCTTTACGCAGTCGCAGGAAATTATCTTGGTGCAATAATTTGCCTGTGTGGTCGCATAACTCTCTCTGGCAGTCGTGCTGCTTTCAGTCTTGTGCGCCGTCTTTGTACAGGAATCTGCACCCGTGTTTGAGCGCCTCTTTCGTGCGCGCTGCAGCACTAGCAGAGTAAGCATTGCGTTCATCTACATCTGCGTCATAAATTTTGTCGCTCGGAATGAAATGAAAATCAAAAATGGTTTTTGGGGAAAGGAAATGGCGCAGTATCTGTCTCACATCCTGGCGGACACCTGAACCGCGCCGTATGGGAAGGGATAAAGGAGGTAGCGAAAAAAGGAACAAATAAGTGCAGTAGTGCAGGTCTCCGGAGTAATTTAGACCATCTGGGGATCTTTAACATGCACTGACATCGCACAGAACACGGGCGCCTTTGCGTTTCGCCTCCATTGAAGCACTGCCGCCGCGATCGCGTTCAAACCGGGGTACTCCGGATCAGTAGACGAGCGCCTTAAGCACTGAGCCACCGCGGCGGGTTAGGAGCCAGGTAAACCTGCTGACTTCGGCAGTGGTAGGGATCGTGCTTCGATGTCGCCGTCTCCGACGCCGCCATCGAAGTGCCTCAAGCTGGGGCGTTTACCGGCGCTATCTACGAATTGCGCGTGCTGGCTCGGTCGTCACGTGCTGTCCCAGCACATCGGAAGATCTCGGCCAATGAGAGGCTGTCGCGTGGCATCTGGTCACGACTGCCGAGATACGCGCAGTGAGACATTCGGGCCAATGAGAGATTCACATTGCCTGCGGTCACGTTGGCGCTAGAGGCGCCGTGCGACATCTCGGCCAATGAGAGACTGTCGCGTGGCATCTGGTCACGACTGCCGAAATACGCGCAGTGAGACATCCGGGCCAATGAGAGACTCACATTGCCTGCGGTCACGCTGGCGCTAGAGGCGCCGTGCGACATCTCGGCCAATGAGAGACTGTTGCGTGGCACCTGGTCACGACTGCCGAGATACGCGCAGTGAGACATCCGGGCCAATGAGAGACTCACATTGCCTGCGGTCACGTTGGCGCTAGAGGCGCCGTGCGACATCTCGGCCAATGAGACTGTCGCGTGGTCTGTGGTGATGACTGGCGAGAGACACCCCGTGCTGTGAACCGGCGGTTCAGTATTCGCTGTGACATCCGATCACTGGCAACGCACACTTAGCTTTAGTGCACAAGTTCGCGCTCAGTGATAGCAATGTAGGAAAGTTTCTGCTGGGTAAACTATGTCAGTGTCGATGTTTCAACAGTAGAAATACGTGCTCATCGGCTGCCTTCGATGAGAATGCTGCCCAGTTGAGTCCGCCTTCGGCGAGGACTTAATGGCTTTGGCGTTCGAATTCTGCGTTCAAGATTGCGGTAGTAGTTCTTCGGTGTGCCCATTCACTGCTATTAACAATATTATGAGCAGTCCTATTCATTTTAGATCACCTTTGTGGAGGTATTCTTCAGGACACCGAAACGACCGACACCACGACGCCTTGGTACAAAACGCAAGTTCCTAACAACCGTCGGTTTCTGCGCTGCACAACTACAGAGCACAGCTGTTCAGAATTAGGCATGCCTCGGCACACACCAAGGCTGTGAGCTGCTTTCGTGTGAGCGCTTTTCCCTCGCTCTGCACTCCAACTGAGGACCCTTGGCTCTGTGCTGCCAAGTGCCTTGTGTAGCGGGCATCACCTATAGGGTTATGACTTCCGAGGTGAGTGGATGGCGTAGAGCTGGTAGTCTTGAGGGCACGTTTCAACTTGTACCGTGTCTTTTTTGTTAGCTTATAAACAAGCTCTGCTGGAGATGCGCACTGCGATCTGAGCGCCGCAGCACGTTGCTTTCTTAGCACGGAATTTTTGACAACGCATAGCTTTCATCAAGTCTCACACCGATGCTTAGAGAAGTGCGTAGGGCAAAATACTTTCCTAACACGCCTAGGCTACGTGCTCTGGACGCGTTCACGGCTGCACACCCGATGTGTAGCCGTAACACCTGCTTCAAAAGGGGCTGGCATTATGCCACTTGCAGTTATGGCACTGCAGCGTCTTTTCGAATTTTAAGTCGAATGCTTTTAATGGCTCATCGTTGGCCTTCCGTCCGTTCGCGAAATCTGTCACACTTGTTCGGGTGTCCATCGAGATATGTCTACCGAGGTTCGGGCCCCACTGAGACAGGCGTCTTTTCCATTGCTTATATTGTCGAACCGGCAAGGCGTCGCGCCGAACTGGTATTGGCATTGCGCAAGACTCCTCCTGAACGCCGATCAGGAAGGATGCCACCTAAACGCTCTTTGTAGTTTTTAAATCATCTTCACCGCACGTCAGGAACGTAAGCAGCAGACCGCGCTAAAGGCTTTCGCCTCACCGCACTTTAGGTCAACAAAGTTCTTCCCTGAATTTTCCTGCTTCCCTCGGCTTTTGCAGCCACTTTGCAGCCCGGCGTAGCTGAGCTGTTCAGGAGACGCATTTTGTCTTCTGTGCAGTGAAACGCTGCGGCGTGATATGCCTTTGGGGACGCAGTGCTTGCGTCGCTTCTATCACATTGCACACATAGTGGGAAGCGGAGTATTATATACCGCTCGGCAGCGTGGCAGCCCTGAGAGGAGTTGGCTTCCTGGCCCTACGAGGCTTAGTACGAGGGGTTTTTACCAACGGGGGTACCTCTTGGTAAGACCATCGTCGTCGGTTCGACGGACGCGGTTTTTTTGCGACGCGCGCCTCTCAGTCTTCCTCTTCAAATCTCTCTCTCCTGTCTGCACGTGGCAGCGATTGTGTGTGGCTCAGCTTGAGCCGGTAGACAGGGCCGTGCGCTCGCTTTTCATGTCTCCTTCAGACGCAACAAGGACTGCCATGTGGGAGAACTCAAACGAACGCTTTGTATCGGGCCTCCGCCACTCACGAGTTTGGAATGGGGTGCCGATTTTAACGCGACAGCATTGAAGAGCGCGTGTCGTAGGAAAGCCAGTGTCGTTGGTGTCGGCGTCTTTGACAGGGGGCGAAAAATGGCGAATCTCTGTGGACACCTGAACCGCGCAGTAAGGGAAGAGATTTTAACGCGAAAACGTTAAAATTGATGGATTGATTAATCGATTGATCGATTGATTGATTGATGTATTGATCGACCGATCAATTTTTCCTTCCCTTACGGCGCTATCTGGGTGTCCAGCGATAAATGTGAGACAGGCGTCATTTCCTTTGCTTAAAAGCAATTGTTCATTACATTTTCCTTCCCTTACGGCCCGGTTCGGGTGTCCGCGGAGATATGTGAAACATGCGCCCTAAATTGCCCGACGGGCCAGGCGTCGCGCCGAACGGGCGATGCCGTTCCATGTACTCCTCAGCAACGCTGCAACACGCTGCCGCTTCTTACTCTTAAAGACGAAGCTTAAGCGTCCTCCAACTTTTTGTTGCGACCAGTGTGGCTGTTAACGGTGTGTTCGTTGTTGAACATGATGGTGATGGATCGCAAGAATCGCAGCACCACTTGAGTGGCGAAGGCCCTGGCATGATTTGGGCGACGCGTTTTAGTGTTGCAGGTCGCTGCCTTGAGAAGAGACGCGTTTCTTCCTGTGCAGCTTGGAATGGCACAAAGCTGTCAAGGACAACCACACTGCATCAAAGACGGCGCCGTCGCCAAGCTGTGGCGTGAAAGCAGGTCCTGCACTCCATCCATATATAGCGACGGAGCATAACTCAGTAAGTGTGGCTGTCGGTAATTAGGTGCACCTTTCGGCAGCTTGTGTAATCATATCTACTGCTTTTAGAGCATCTAAGAACTGCCTCTCCTGCCGGATTGAGTACTTACTCTAGCGGCTACAAAATGTCTATGGACTGCTTCAAGAGCATGGAAAAGAAACAAGAACGAGAGAATCTTTCTCTTCGGCGAGAGTAAATGTATATATTTAATACACTCTAGTTTGATAAACTTGACTGCAGTTAAGCTCCGCCCACATTCAGGACCGGCGCACAGGATTCCTCCACGACAAAAAGTAGTCTGTTAAAACTTCTCGTCACCTAAACAATAAGCTATTCACAAGAAAAACTGGCTCCCCGGGTCAGTGGACGCCTCAATCGCGCTTTGAGGTACGTGGCGGTGGTGAGAGAGAGAGAGTACTTAACCAACACCTTCGAAAGCAAAGCATAGGATAGGATAGGGTACACTTTATTGCTCTAAAGAAGGTCTTTCGGTCAGACAGAGGTCTTCATCTTCAAGCATATGTCTTCCTGTGTCTTGCAGACGTCAGCGCCCCTATTCCAAGCCACCGCTGAGTTTGGCCGCTCGCTGGGCATGGATGACCAAACTTTTTTAGAGGATTGGGTTACCACTGGAAAGCACACTCTCCCACTGCTCCGTACTCGGATTTTATGAGCCATAGAATGCTTATTTCTGTCACATTCCCAAGTAATATCGTATAGGGGGCGTGTTGCACCGCACCATGGCCAGATGCCCCTATATTGGTTGGAGAACATTTTGCTAAGGATGTGTAAATTGGGGAAGGTTCCGGTTTGCAGCTTTGTCCAGTAAACTGCTTCTTGTTGATTTAATTTGTTGTGGTTAGGATGATGCTTTAGCCTCGTCCGTCTGTAATAATTTAGAATGTCGGAGTACTTCAGGATTACCCTCAAGAAGTCCTCCGGGTCTTCGTTCAAGAGTGCTTGGTTAGTGTACTCGCGAGCGACTCTATCGACCCCTTGGTTGCCTGCTATCTCGGCGTGTCCCGGTATCCAGAAAATGGTGTCTAATGTGATCTTTGGGTAGGCCTGCGCAGAGGAGTATTTGGACTGCTTTATGACCTATGCTACCGTTAATGTATATACGACATGCCTCTTTCGAATCTTTTAGGATTGTTAAGGACTTATTCACGCGATAACCCTCCGCGGCCGCTAGAGCAATAGCCATTTCCTCTCCCTCGGTTACCGTGCAGTCCCGTGCCGACGCGCAAGTGATCTCCTTATTGTGTGAGCCTATTGCAGTCGCGACGACTTTTTGCTCCGTGGTTTCCCGTCTATGGGGATATTTCATTTCATTTCATTTATTGGTTTTGTTTGGCCAGTACAGAGACTGCAAACAAGGGAGAGTAAGCTAAAGGCGCCTAGTAGCGCCTGACAGAGGCCTGCCCTCCCCATGTAAAAAAACAAAAAAAAACAAAGTGGCACTTGGCAATGGTACAAAATTTCCATAAGTAACAGAAACTAGAAAAGCAGCGGATATATTGACAACGAAACAGAAATCAGTCATGCATAGAGCTAAGCACAACAAAACTAAGAGCAAAACATAACAAAGACAAAAACTGATTAGGTAAAAACACACCACAACTAGCTATAACAAAAATATTCATGAACAGATTTCCTAAATCTGACCTCGGACATATTTTGTACTGACAATTCTGTTAAGTATGGATAGGTGTTTAATGTATGAGGAATTATGTGAGTTAGTTTTTGGAACCCATAGTTTGTACGGGATTTTGATGCATGGTATTGAGGGCGCCTTAGACTGTAAGCTGTTTGGGCAATTAAATATGTGCTCTCGAAAGTCTGCCAGTTTCCTTTCATAAGGTTTCTGATATAAACAGCAAGCTTCTTGAGGTAAGCGGCCGTGATGGTTAGCAGTCTATGGTTGAGGAAGGAAGGACCCGTGCTCTCACTGTAATGTAAATTATCAATCGCTCGTACAGCTCTTTTTTGTAAAGTAAGTACTTTCACAAGATTGGTTGAGGTAGTCGTTCCCCAGATCAAGAAACAATATTGTACATGCGAAAAGACTAGAGAGAAATAAATTTGTAGTTTGAATTTTCGAGGCAGTATTGTGCGAAATTTATTTAGGATACCAACAGAGCGAGCCATTTTAGTGCAAACGTAGTTTACATGATCTGTACAGAGTAAGTGTTGTTCAAAAATGACTCCAAGGAACATTGTAGAGCTGACACGAGTTATAGGAGCTTGTTCGAAGTGAATTTGGAAGTTGTTCGGAACTTCCTTATTTTTGGCTCTAAACAGTATGTACTTTGTTTTCCTGACATTAAGTTCTAACCTATTTGATTTTAACCAAACAGACAATTGGGATAACCAACTATTGGAGGCTGCTTGCAAAATATTACTATCTTGCCCTGAAAAAAATACGTTAGTATCGTCTGCATAGATCGCGGCGTCCGTGTAGACCGTATTCGCCTTGACTGACAAGTATTTTTCTATATATTTCGCTCGGGCGTTTCGCCTAGCTGCGTGTAAATTTGAATCCATATTTTTGCGGAGCGAGCCTATTTTGATGGTGCTGCGGAAATTATCAGGCAGACTCCCTGTTCTCTGCTTTGCTCTTAGCGTTGCTTGATGTCCCAGTCTTATGAGGAGCGTTCTGCCAGTGCTCGTCTCCTGGAGCCTGTCGCGTTGTGACTCTAGTTGCGCTTCTTTGCGTTCCACGAACGAGTTGTGAAATCCGAGGGCCAGCAGCTTCTCCGAAAGCAACGGAAAGCTTCACCCACCATTCGAAAACCAAAGAAAAGGCGCATAACTGTCCCCCTGGGACGAAAGTTCTTTTTTAGGGAAAGGAAATGGCGCAGTACTTCTCTATAGGCGGGCACCTGAGCCGTGCCATAAGGGAAGGGATAAAGGGGTTGTGAAAGAAAAAAAGGAAAAAGAGGTGCCGTAGTAGACGGCTCGGGAATAATTTCGGCCACCTATGGTCCTTTAACGTGCACTGACATCGCACAGCACATCGGCGACTTAGCGTTTTGCCCTCCCCCCCCCCCCCTAAAAACGCAGCCGCCGCGGTTGGGTTCGAACCCGGGAACTCCGGATCTCCGGGTGCTCTAACCACTGAGCCCTTTAAGCTAAGTGGCGGTAGTGACACATGTGCGCTGCATGCGTTGGCTTAACGTTTAGGCAGAAACGCGGTGCTGAAAAAAAAGGCTGTCGGCGTTCATTGTGTTCAAAGGCGTTGGCATTCACAACGTTCTAGACAGAAGATCTTGAGGAAAAGAAGGGCGCATAACTGGCTCCCTGCGTCAGTGGACGCCTCAATCGCGCTTTGGGCTACGTGGGGGTGGTGAGAGAGAGAGATGTGGGAATGGAGAGAGAGAGAGAGAGATGTCTATTAGCGCTGACAAAAAATTTGGGGGACGCTTAAGCTTCGTCTAATGGCGCGTTCACACTTGGACTTTCGGCGGCGAGAGCGAGCGGAATTCGCTGCCGCGGCGAAGATTCCACAGAAATACCCAGCGGAAAGGCCGATCGGTCCAGGACCAAATTCTGCCGCCGGAAAGAAATCCGCCGAATCTCATCAGCCAATAGGAAGGCGAGTACCCGCGGCGACAAACATGGTGGCGCCCTTCGATGCAGGACGCCTCTCTTCGGACTGAATGCGTCGCTGTTACTGCCTTTTTCAGCGCATTCACTGGCCATAAAAGAGCCAGCGGTCTTTCGCTTTGTCTTATCTCGCCCATAAGAAAACGTTTGAGCGATAAATTTGCTTGAATTTTTATTCGGGTGACGATTCTTCCCCTTTTAGGCTAAAGAGGGGCGTCGGTTTGTTGAAAACAATGATTCCTCTCCTAACCACAAGATGGCGCCACAAGGCGTTTAAAAAGTGAGAATGTTAGAAATGGCGTAACGTCCGACAAAATAGCTGCATTTAGCGTACGCAAGCGTGCATACGGTTTTGTTATGTAGACAGCATCGATTAACCTCTTGCCACATCTGTGTACGCCGTGAGCAGACGACACACAGACAATGAGCGACGACGTGGTGGCCGGGAATGTGAACGAGACAGCATTTTGGCGGCCGCGGATTCTGCTCCCGCTCGCCACCGAATGTCCAAGTGTGAACGCGCTATAAGAGTGAGACGCGACAGCTTGTTGCAACGTTGCCAAGGTGTGCACGGATTGCCATCGCTTATTCTGCGCGACGCGTGGCCCGTTGGACAATTTAAGGAAAGGACGCCTGTCTCACATATCTGGGTGGACACCTGAACCAGACCATAAGAGCAGGAAAATGAAATGAAAATTGGCTATAAGGAAAGGAAATGAAGTCTGTCTCACAATTCGCTGGACACCCGTACTGCGCCATAAGGGAAGGCTGTGAGCGAAAAATGGCTCATCTCGGTAGACACCTGAACCTCCATTACAGCGCGGTTCAGGTGTCCATGGAGATGCGCCATTTTTCGCTCGCGGTCAACGCTGCCGACGACACCAGCTTTTCTTCGACACGAGCTCCTTAACGCTGTAGCGTTAATATTGTGGCATACACGCGGCACTGCAGCAATTGGCCGTAGCGTTTATTGGGTGTCCAAACGCTCATGATAAACCATTAATTAAACTGCCAGGGAGGCAGCCTGGGCGCGCTACCTATCCAGAGTGGGGAACACACTCATCATTATATTCCAAGCCGCGTCTAGCTGCCCGATACACCACAGCTTTAACACATACACACACAGCTTTAACACAGCTCTACCTAGGTTGAGCAGTAGTTAAACTGCACTTAATTGTTTAGCAGGTTGACACCACCACCAAGTACCTTAAAACCGGATTGAGATTTCCACTGACTCAGCCAGCTAGCGAATTTTTCTTCCCTCACAATCGGCGACATCTAAATCTTGGCCTGCTTTTGAGAAACGGAAAGGTGCAAAACTTCCTGAATCTGAAGGTCGACGTCACCGCCTACTCGCAGTGTGACTGAGGTGTCCCCTTACCCACGGAGCCGGTTGTGCGCCTTTCGTGAAAATGAACGGAGTTTGCAAAGTAAACGCCAAAGAACACTATGAACGCCGTCGGCTCACTTGTTTTCTTTGGTTTTTGAGGAAAGGAAACAGCAATGGTCTCGCATATCTCGGTGGACACCCGAACCGCGCCGTGGTGGAAGGGATAAAGGAGGGAGGAAAATAGGAAAGAGAAAACTTGAAATTGAAAGTTGGATTCTCAGGAACACCTGTGGCTCGGTGCTACTAGTGGCGCATGCGCAGTAGTGACTAGGGAGCGAGAGAGAGAATCGGCAGTGGCTTAGCTCGGATATCCCAGGATATACGTAGCGAAAGCTAAGGCACAGCAAGTTTAGCATTGGTTAATATAGATTGCAAGTCCAAGTTAGTCTGGTTGTCTAGCTATGTTGTTGTCGCATTAAAGACGACACAGCTGTGGATGCGGCACACGTGAGCTCTCCTTTCCAATCAACCGACATGTTATCAGGCATGCGACGCAGCTGGTGAAGCAAGCGGAGGCAAGCGCAACGCGGTGTGACGCCATATCAAATGGCGGCGGCGGCGGCGGCGAGCCGTGCGGTGTGACGACATGCCAGATAGCGCAGCGAGCGCGCAAAGCACAGTAACCGTCTCGCATATCTCGGTGGACACCCGAACTGCGCCGTAAAAAAGGGGGATAAAGGGGGAGGGAAAGAAGAAAGAGAAAACTGAAAATTGAAAGTTGCATTTTGAGGAAAGGCGCGGCGCAGCGCAGCGGCGGAACACCTGTGGCTCGATGCTACTTGTGGCGCATGCGCAGTTGGGACTAGGGAGCGAGAGTAATGCGCCGTGTGTCGTCACTGCTCCTCGCGCATGCGCAGCATGGCTCTCCAGGAATCACGCGAAACTGCTCAATCTGCGGCTAGTAAAGCTTTCGCTTAAAACAAATGGAAGCAAAATTTTCAAACACACCTGACCGAGAGCAACGATTTTATTCTGTCTTCCCGTATCCGTATTGGTCGTATTGGTGTTCATATTGGTATTCCCGGTTTGTCTGATATATTTTTACCGTCTGCCTTTGGCCCTTCAAAGCGTAATAGGGGGCGACCTTCGGAGGGCCGTAGCGGGCGAACCATTGGTCGCACAGAGATGCGGGTGGTACCATACGTATTGTTGTTTTGTGATGTACATGTCGGTATGCAAAGTTGTCGTAAGCGTAGGAGAAAACAAGTTAGCTAACGCCCTTCATTTGATATCGAATTCGCGAATCATGCGCTAATTTTTTTAGTATGCACTGTAGCTGTTGTATCCAGCAAATAAATAGTTAACTGTGTCACACGCAAGTAAAAAAATAGAAGCGCTGTATGCAAACTCCTTTCGTAAACGCTAAATGTGCAGAGACGTCGGTTCCCTGGTTTCGCCAGAGCTGGCTTTCTGGTAGGACGTCGAAAGTGTTTCATCACCTGCAATACGAGACGCAACCTCTCTTTGCAGGCATGCAGCTCTCCACAGCCAATTGCATGGGTGGTGACGGAAGCCGTGGATACCGCCGTTCCTTGAAAGCAGGTGACATCAGCAGTCATGCCCGCCGCGTATGAGCTGTGCCAAGAAATCTTCTGGACAGGTAGGCCTGATTTTCGCATCCGGGGCTAACGTAGCGGTCGGGATAAGACTGAACGTTATCCTGTGGTAGATGGATGCTGAACTCGGTTTGCTCAGCATGCTGCGCTGCCACGATTTCCAATGTCGGCTTCCCAATGTGGCCGCGTTGTAGAAGATCTGCCTAGTGTTCCGGCGAACAAGACTACTCAGTTCATGTATCCGTGTGAGTTCGTGCCCGAAGGCTAAAACGCCTGGAAAGGAGGTCACGGGCATGTCTGAACCCCGACCAGCCGAACACCCGTGTTAATAACTGAAAACGTGGTTAGAGGTCTATTCTTTGCGCGAACGAAGGCAAAACAGTCTCGCGCCTTTTAAGCCCTTAATCGCTCTTCGAAGTGCATGCTTCGACAAACGATTCTCCCATTGCATAATATAATTCAGTACTAAGAAGTGCTGCCGGAACCTCAGATTTTATGACCATTTTTTGTAGACTAAAGCACGTTCACATGTGTTAAATATAAGAAGATAATTCAACGCACGCTTATACCGCGGCATAAGAGCATTTACACTGAACAGACGTAAGCGACGAGCAGGGCAGGAACCAGCCTTTAAAACTCGGCCTAGCGATTGCATGTTTTGATACATTTTCTTCTCTATAATTACAGTAACTTTACATTGTATAGAGGAGCAAATTGTCGGGAATTTTATGGCGCATTCATGGTGTTGTTTCAGCCTATGACGCAGGCCGAAAGAAAATTAAATCAGAAGAGAAACCAATACATCCTTCTAGCTCGTGTGGTCTATGCGACATTCGCGCTTACCGATCAGTCTTTGCCGAGAAAATAATCTCGGGGGACACAGATTAGCATGTGTGTTGGCCCGATGTGAACGCAGGTTACACTTGCCGCCATTTTTTTTCAACACGCTGTACTAGACGTCCTTCTTTGCAGCATGGTGTCAGGCTTCCTCGGGGAGAGACTTGCGTTTCCACTGCCTCCCGCGGAAGAAGCATACCCAGCGTGAAGGACGAGCGGCTGCACCTTCAACGACCACAGCGAGAAACCAGGCGGCGGCAACTGAAGTATTCCGCTCGGCCGTTACGCTGAGAACGAGCGGCAAGCTTGGGTTCTAGTTTCAGTCCAATACCTGCGTTTGCTCTGCGCCACTAAATCACAGCTGTTAACATTAGGGTGAAACTCTTTCTTAATTAGAACTGAACATTGGTGTTGCGCATTTTATATCGCCCGTATTGTTAAATAATAATAATAATAATAATAATAATAATAATTGGTTTTGGGGGAAAGGAACTGGCGCAGTATCTGTCTCATATATCGTTGGACACCTGAACCGCGCCGTAAGGGAAGGGTAAAGGAGGGAGTGAAAGAAGAAAGGAAGTTAGAGGTGCAGTAGTGGATGGCTCCGGAATAATTTCGAGCACCTGGGGATCTTTAACGTGCACTGACATCGCACAGCACACGGGCGCCTTAGCGTTTTTCCTCCATAAAAACGCAGCCGCCGCGGTCGGGTTCGAATCCGGGAACTCCGGATCAGTAGTCGAGCGCCCTAACCACTGAGCCACCGCGGCGGGGCCCCGTATTGTTGACGATTTATTTTTTGCCTTGTTTTAATTCCTCCGATGAAAATCGGGGGGGGGGGGGGTTAATTAGCGGTGCATTGCAAGCGGGGAATCTTTTTTTTACGCTTGATTCATAGCACGTCCCGCCAGATCCCGGAGTCGGTTCCTCCACGAGACCAATTCTCATT
Organism: Amblyomma americanum; assembly: GCF_052857255.1. NCBI lineage: Eukaryota > Metazoa > Arthropoda > Arachnida > Ixodida > Ixodidae > Amblyomma > Amblyomma americanum. The sequence goes on from NC_135497.1 coordinate 103,725,073, forward strand.
GCAGGAGGGCTCTTTCGTCTCGTCCAGAGGAAAGCGAAGTAGCAGAATTTTTCCGGGCCACTACATGAAAGAAGGCGGAAGAAACAGGAAAGACTGGCTCAACAGCTCACACGCCCTCTTCCTTCATGGCCGGTAAGGAACGGCTCTCTTTAAGGAGACGGGTTCGTCGTGATGTTTTTCGCTGGTTTCTTGGCTCATCATACAAGCAGCATAGGGCCCCAGTGAGATTATTGTGAACACATCTATGGAGTCTGGAAACCGCCCCTGGTTTTCCTGGAGAAAACAGAGATATTGAGTTTTCTGACATATAGGCGTAATAATTGAACGAAATGATAAAAAGATTGGGAGAAGGTGCATTTGCAAAGACCTCTCTAGTTTTCAGAGGACTCGAACAGTTCAGATCTCTTTTGCATGTCTGAAGAGTTAGATCTTGGACCGTTGAAAAACTACCAACGTATTTTGATGTCGAGGGGCCGGGTTCATTCCAGGATTAGATGCTTCCAGTGGTGAGGTACTACGGCAGTGTGCCCGCGATCTCTCCGACCAAACCAGTCTTTCTTGTCGATTTCCTTTCCTCGAAGGTTCTCACCAGCCTCATCACGAGTTTTTGCCATTTTCTGGTTGCCGTTTGAAATATCTGCCATAACGTATTCACCGTTTTTTGTTTTCTTACCAGCCAACCGCAATTTTATTCTAGTTTTCACCATCATGCCTTTAAAGACATCCGATGGTTTTAAGGTCCTAATTCTTCTAATCTCTTCATATCGTACATCCGACCGTTTTTTAGACACAATCACGCTTCGACCGAGTTGCCTGGCGGATTTCGAAAAAGACAATTTAGAAAAAGCTTCTCACTTGAAGCGGCCAAGTTCGGAAGAACTCTTACAGTGTGTGTGTGCGTGTGTGCGTGCGTGTGCGTGTGTGTGCGCGTGTGGGTGTACATGTGCGTGTGTGTGTGTACGCACGTGTGTGTGTAAGCGCGTGCGTGCGTGCGTGCGTGTGTGTGGGGGGTTGGTTTTGTGTGCAGTCCTAGGTTGCACGTGATCTGTCTGGTCTCTTGCGACACGCCCCTGCCGTTGCAGTTGGCCTATTCTGCAACAAGAGCCTTCTGTCTCCCCTCCGGCGTGGAAGCACAAGCCAGCCATGTAGCGCCAGCATGGAAGCAGGTGGCATCGGCGAGGACACCCGTCACCCTCCGTTTCTCCCACCCGGCAGGATATTTCATGGAGAGTACCACGCTTCCCCTTGGCCCGGTAAGCCTACTTTTTCTCATTGGGCAATTTGGGTCCCTTGTTTCGGATGTTTGGTAACCCATTGAACGGCCTTCTTTCATCCAATGCGCCAAAAGAGGATAAACGATAGCTACACTCAGTGTCAAAAGTTTATCGTGGCATTAACTCAAGGCCTCGAATAAACATCTGCCGCTTAATCTCCAGTTAGTTCCGAAATTGTGGACTACACAGTTCACCATTAAAACAACGGCTTGTGTACATAGTACACAAGTTGATCATTTTACCCTTGTTTTTTTGCTGGTTTGATTTTTCCGGAACGAAGTACCGAGACTTTGCCGGTCGTTCTTGGGGCCTACCTCCCGTGAGCCGGGAGGAGAAAAGGATTTATTGGGGTTTAACGTCCCAAAGCGACTCAGGCTATCAGGGACGCTGTAGCGAAGGGCTCCGAAAATTTCGACCACTTGGGGTTCTTTACCGTGCACTGACATCGCACAGTACACGGGCCTCTATAATTTCGCTTCCATCGAAATTCTACCAACACGGTCGGGTTCGAAACCGCGTATTTTGAGTCAGCAGCCGAGCTCCATTAGCCCTGACCCGCCACCACGGCGGGGCCCCTACTGTATGATAGTGATCTGCGCTAGCCGTACTTACACAGCAGTGAAACGTTAGTCACCTTATAAAACGGGCATTTTCCACTTTGACCACTGCCCCAGTAATAAACCGTAAAACACGTATGCTAACTTTTCTGCAACTTTTCTGAGTAATTTAGCTTACCAAGTTAGCATACATGTTGTACTGTTCATTACCGGGGTGGCATGTGTATATATATATATATATATATATATATATATATATATATATATATATATATATATATATATATATATATATGAAAAAAACGCCCGTTTTCACGGATGCACGGATGTGAGATGACGTTCTACGTCCCACTGGCGGTATTACAGGACGTGCTACGTCCACCGCTATGGACGAGGGTGGCGCTGGTGAACACCCATAAGGTTCGCTTACACGCAAAAAACATAAATGCCCACGAAAGCAGCAGAGTGGACAGCCGTCGCCGTAGCTCAGTTGGTAGAGCACCGGACGCGATATTCGGAGGTCGTGGGTTCGGTTCCCACCGGCGGCATGGTTGTTTTTTCAGCTGCTTTCTATGTCATTTTCTTTAAACCAATTGACTGGCACTACAAATTAAAAAAAATAGAAGCATTCCACTATGCACCTTGGTTTCGGTGACTGTTGGCTTCCTTAAAATGTTTGTCAAACGAGCCCCTTATTTCATTTGCTTTGTTTGCTAATATATATATATATATATATATATATATATATATATATATATATATATATATATATATATATATATATATATATATGCCTTAGTAATAAACAGTACAACATGTATGCTAACTTTTCTGTAACTTTTCTGAGTACTTTAGCTTACCATGGTGTCCAGCCAGTGTATTCCCTTCCATGATGAATATTCTGTCGCTGTTTTGAATAACACAATTGTTATTATTTTTAAAAATGAAAAGCCATGAGCTTCTTGGAGTATATTACGGTAAGTGCGCCTCAATGACCGTGGACTACTAGAGAAACTCTTCGGCGAGCTCTCCGGCTGTTTTTCTTTGACAGCGTCAACCGTGAGCCTCACTACACCAAGCAGTACAACAGCCCCTTTGAGGAAAGTTTCATGACAAATTAGAAATTGAAAGAATCGACCCTCCTTTAAACTGTACTTTGCTGCGGCGAACACGGGTGAGTGGGTCAGTGCGACGAGGCCATCAAACTGTGGATCGGAAAATGCCAAAAAGAGCGCTTCGTACTTGTAAAGGGAAGTGATGGGGACATCGGACTGCGTTGAAAACCGCTGGTGGCGCTACGATTCCTTACTGTGATGTTCACCAATTACCGTGAGCATTGCAGCAGTGTCTAGTGAATGACCACCCACTTACTTTGCGAGAGGTTCAATTTTTCAATTCAATTCAATTTATTCTCCAGTTATACACTGGAACGTTCTCCGGGCTAAGGGGTCCGACTTGGCCTTGGCTGTGTCCCGGAGAGGTTTACGGAGCGGCGACAGCCAGTATATACAAAGAAATGCTGTACAGAGTGTATATAAGTATGCACTTTCTATATATATATATATATATATATATATATATATATATATATATATATATATATATATATATATATATATATATATATATATTGACTTGAGTGTTCATCTAGCTTTTTGCGTGAAAAATTATTCCTTTCTTTATGGCGATTTAATATAACAGGTGGATTGTGCTTTATGGACTGCAATTTATAATCGGTGCGAAAAGGAGGAATGAGCCAAGGGTCGGTGTTACGGGTAGCAACATTTTGTTCATGGCTTGTCAATGAAGATGCACGTTCCAAAAAAGGAAACTCTTTTGTGGAAAAGAGAAATGACTTGAAGACGCGATACTCATGAAAGTGATGAATTCGGATAAGATTGTAGTCATCAATACTACTGGCGGTGGTCAAGCCGGGATCAATATTTGCTATGTGGAACATAATTTTCTTCTGAAGGACGAAGATGTTGTTTATGTTGGTTTTTGCTGTGGCAGCCCAAGCTAGGTTGCAATATTTTATTTTAGAGAAAAGAGAAAAATAACCCACAATATACTTGATGATTAGCTTTTACAGGCAATAGCATTCGACAGCGGGATAGCGCGCCAGCAACGACAGAAAGCTTTTTACAGATGTGACCGATATGATCGTTCCAGCTCAAATTGCTCTGAAACTTTACGCCCAGAATTTTATGTTCTTCGACAAGTTCGAAGGGTTGGCATAAATATCGCATTGTACTGTTCACCTTAAATATTTTATTTCGGGCGCGAAATAATATCGCTTTCATTTTCCTAGCATTAATTTTATTAAATTTCCTGCGACCGCACGCACAGTTTATCAAGTATTTCATTACGTTTCACGATTAGTGTGTTTGGGTCACTGCCGATAATTAAGAAGCTACTGTCTGGAGCATGAATGAAAAATTTAACTGTTTTGTCAATTTGCACTAAATCGTTAATATATGTTTTAGAAAGAACGGGGCACAGTATACATCCCTGCGGCAAACCGCAGACAAGCGGTAACAAGGAAGATTGTTGGCTGCATAGTGAAACGCCTTGTGTTTTGTTACTTATGTAGGACTCAAGCAGCATTAGCGGTTCTCTACAAATGCCGTATGGATATAACTTGCCAAGAAGGACTTTATGCTTTAGGGAGTCGGAGGCTTTCCGGGTTCCTGCCCCGGCAAGCTAGGAGCCCGCTTTTTATGATGGTGCACAAGCGCCTTCTCAGCGTTCTCACTGCTGAAAACCTTTGAGAAGGGTCATCCGTATGGGTTCCGATTGGAGCAATAATACGCTGCGTGTTCCCGGCGTATCTTTGCTGCATCCAGCAACTTCCATTTGATTCTCGTAATCAAGAGCCGAGTCTCTGGCAGCTTTTCCTAATCACGTGCGGTTAACGCTGTGCATTCGCGAACTTTTGTCTCATTCCCGAGATGAAGCGTTGCGGCTTAGTCGTAAGTCGTACGACAGCAGCTGGTGTCGATCGAGCAACTTCAACGCGTCCTTGTAAAGCTACTTTCTTCGTTCTCTAAACGCGTTACTCTGGTGTGAAAAGGTTCACTACCCGTTCACTCCAGCTGTTTGGTCTCTCGTGCGCCGTTGGTCTGTTTATCTTCTCCCAGTAACTTTTTTTGTAGGGATCTTATAGCAGAGTACCAGCGTGAGTCTACTGGGCTGGGTACTCAAGCGCTCAGCGGTGTTAGCTTAGTGGTATAAGCTTAGCATTTATTAGCTTAATATTAGCTTAGTGGTATTAGCTTAGTAGCGGTATTAGCCTTTGTCCAAGCCTGAGCCTGAACCCGCCGCCGCGGTGGCTCAGTGGTTACGGCGCGCGGCTGCTGGCTCAAAAGACGCGGGTTCGATCCCGGCCGCGGCGGTCGAATTTCGATGGAGGCGAAATTCTAGAGGCCCGTGTACTGTGCGATGTGAGTTCACGTTAAAGAAACCGAGGTGGTCAAAATTTCCCGAGCCCTTCACTACGGCGTCCCTCATAGCCTGAGTCGCTTTGGGACGTTAAACCCCCATGAACCAAACCAAACCAAAGTGAGCCTGAACTCGGTTCACTGTTGATCCTCCTCCTACTCTTAGCCGCATGTCGTCCCGATTATGCCGAAGAGTGCTCCTAGCCGCATCAACAGGCGAGGGCAGCGATTCTGGCAGGCAGTGTGCCAGTGTGGCGGCATGGCGAAAGGGGGCCAGTGGTCGCACTTCGCTGAACTTTGGCACCTTTTACGCGGTTCCGTCGCGGTGGCCCAAGAACTCGAATGTATGAGCACCTTGCATTGGATTATCGTATGGTTTTATACGAACCCGACCCACTATTCTTAATCCACCCATTAATCCACACTACTCACATTTTTACAAAATTGAATTCACCTACCAATATCCACTAATGCACCACAATTTTTTCAGGCTGAGCCTAATTGAAAAATGGGGGGTCCTTTTGAATATTTGGATGTTGGCAAACTACCAAATGATATCGCATTTTCCGAAGAATGGCATTAAGAACAGCCCAAATGATTGAAATATGAATTTCAAACGTATTTTAACTCCTTCGGAAATGCATGGCCCATTTTGTTTCGACTTCCTGAAGCGGAATCTTCGTGCGAATGCTGTCGAGTCCATGATGCAAGCCGGGAGCAATACCTGCTAAAGTTAAACATGTGTTTGGTTTCGTGTTTATCGGTCGCACTCAGTATTAGTCGTGGAACAACAGTGCAATGCTATGAAAGCTTGGGCATAATAATTCAAAAGTTGTAAAAAAAGAGAAGAGGTCCTTTCGAGAACGAATCGGGAGATGCCTGCGTAACGTTGGGACCTGGTCTTTTCTTACCGCTTCAAGCTGGGCCCGTGTACCGTCGAGATAGTCCGATATAACACGATCTGCGTGGAGCTAGAAGGCAATGAAATTCAATATAAGTAAAAACCCTGAGCTATACCGAAGCCAGCTCTCAGAATTGATGCACCTGCCGTTATTCCCTTTTTTGCGTCACAGATTCCAGCGGCAGATGCCCTTATATATATGGGTAAGGGCCGCACTTTAGGTTAGGTTAGGTTACGTTAGGCTGGGTAAGGTTAGGATGCGGCCCTTATCCGAAAGCGGCACTTTTGACTTACATTTCCAAGCGATATTCGATGTAAATATGTTATGATTCATTAGACGTTGACGCCATATCTAGCGGCTAGTACGGGATCACTTAAATGTTCTTTATCGCTGTCACCGCAGCTCGCGCTGTCATCGTCATCATCCTCACAAAGGCCTTTCTCTTCGCCGCACTTTTCGCCGACGCCGAAGCTGCGTCCTGCTGCGCGCTTTCTGTGTTTTTTTGGCGCATGTGACACCTCGAAGCTTAATAGCTGTATTGTACGCGGTTAAGCGTCGTTTTTCCCGTCAGAAACTCTCACCTGCGGCATACTGGCAAAACGAATCACTCAAGATGCAGCTCAAATGAACATTTCGCGGAACTTCATGGACGAAACTTAACAGATAGCACTAAGATGCACAGCGATACATGCTCTAAAATGATAATGACTGAAGCAGGTGGCTCTCCTCATCTGGCAGCTCCTTGGGAACGCGTGCGCACGAGTACAGCAGTTTACCCGAATATATATACGGTATATTCCTTCTGTAGTCCTCCGAATCACCTGTTATAGCTTGTGTCTTGAACTATCAGGATCGCCGTTCATAGGAAATGCATCACGTCATGAGTCTTTAGTCACATACGTGGGTACTCCGACCCAAAATGCTCTCCACCTTACACTTGCAGATCGCGGAACCCGTTTTGTGGACTTTTTTGGTACTGTTATTAGTACCCTATATAATTTTTCAGCGACCTGCTAAACGAGTCATCCTCTTACTACAGTGGGGTCTCTTTCCTGGAGAAGCGACTTTCGTTTCCAGTTCCTCCCGCAGAAATAGCCGGTGGCTCTGCCACTTCCCGCCACCTGTGGACTCCTGCCCGAATAACCTGCAGGGGTAGGTATGGGTGTTCTATAACACGACGGCTAGCAGAACTTCCTGCTTGTCCACGAGCTCCCCTGCAGTACAACTAATCGGACCAATATTGGATGTATATTGGCTAAAGCCGGTCCAACAACGCGACAGCCTTAGCCAATATATTTTCAATATTGCGCAGATTACCTGTGCTGTTCGGGCTAGCACTTTCGGCGAAACTTTGGTAAATCGCATAGTCGGTCGCGACAGCAATCCAACGGTTGCCGGAGCAGGACGTCGGGAAAGGTCCGAGAAGGTCGAGTCCAACACGGTAGAATGGTTCGAGAGGTACGTCAATAGGCTGTAGAAGGCCAGCAGGCAACGTTGATGGTCTCTTCCTGCGTTGACAGAGGTCGCAGGAGGCAACGTAACGCCGAACAGAGCGGTACAGACCAGGCCAAAAGAAGCGGCGTCGGACCCGATCGTATGTGCGGGAGACGCCGAGGTGGCCTGCGGTCGGTAGGTCGTGTAGTTCCGCTAGGACTGATGAACGGAGACGGTGGGGAACGACTAGCAGGAGCGGAGGTCCGTCAGGACGAAGGTTGCGGCGGTATAGGACGCCATCCTGAATGACGAACAGTTGCAATGAAGGATCTCGGCTGGCACAGTTGAGGCGATCAATGAGAATACGCAAGGAAGAGTCTTGTCGCTGCTCGTCCGCGATGTTAACCAGATCGGAGGTAGCGAAGAGGCACGGGCCGAGGTCGTTGTCTCCAGGATCAGGCGGCTCTACAGGGTGCCGAGACAGGCAGTCGGCGTCTTGATGGAGACGCCCTGACTTGTAATGAACAGTGTAAGAATACTCTTGGAGGCGCAACGTCCAACGTCCGAGCCGGCCTGTGGGGTCTTTCAGTGAAGACAGCCAACAAAGGGCGTGGTGATCGGTCACTACGGAGAATGGACGGCCAAACAGGTACGGTCGGAACTTAGCTACAGCCCAAACAAGAGCTAGACACTCGCGCTCTGTAATTGAGTAATTTCGCTCAGCTGTAGAAAGGAGGCGGCTGGCATATGCAATAACGCGTTCTTGCCCTTGGTGACGTTGGGCTAGCACGGCGCCAATCCCATAACCGCAGGCGTCTGTGCGAACTTCAGTCGGAGCCGACGGATCAAAATGGGCCAGAATAGGTGGGGAGGTGAGTAAGTCGACTAGCGAAGAAAAGGCCTCCTCTTGGGCAGGGCCCCAGGTAAAAGGGGTGTCTTTCTTTAGAAGGTCGGTCAGGGGGCGAGCGGTGCCGGCAAAATTTTTGATGAAACGGCGGAAGTACGAGCAGAGGCCGACGAAGCTGCGCACATCCGTAGACGACTGGGGAATAGGGAAGTCCTTGACGGCTTTAACTTTAACAGGATCCGGGCGGACACCAGAAGCGTCGACTAGATGTCCGAGAATGGTGAGTTGGCGGCGACCGAATTGACATTTCGACGAATTGAGCTGTAGCCCGGCTCTACGGAAGACAGAAAGAATGCTCGCCAGTCTTTCGAGGTGCGTGGTAAAAGTGGGCGAAAAAACCACAACATCGTCGAGGTAACATAGACATGTGGACCATTTAAAGCCGCGAAGCAAGGAGTCCATCATTCTTTCGAAGGTAGCTGGCGCATTACAGAGACCGAATGGCATAACTTTAAACTGATATAAGCCGTCCGGTGTGACGAATGCCGTCTTTTCGCGGTCATTGTCATCAACAGAGATTTGCCAATACCCGGACCGAAGGTCAATTGAAGAGAAAAATTTGGCTCCGTGAAGGCAGTCCAAAGCATCGTCTATTCTTGGGAGTGGATAGACGTCTTTTTTTGTTATGTTGTTTAGGTGCCGGTAATCAACACAAAAGCGCCAGCTGCCGTCCTTCTTTTTAACCAGCACAACTGGTGAGGTCCAAGGGCTCGACGAGGGCTCTATGATGTCTTCACTGAGCATCTTGTCCACCTCTTGCTGTATGATGGTGCGTTCTGTACTGGACACTCTGTAGTCTCGTCTGTGAATAGGAGCTGCGTCACCGGTGTTGATGCGATGCGTGACCACAGATGTTCGAGCCAAAGGGCGGTCATCGAAGTCAAAGATGTCGCGAAAAGACGACAGAAGATACCGAAGGTCGTGAGCTTGCCCTGGTAAGAGGTCAGCAGCAATCATTTTTGCATATTCATCAGGCGGTGGGACGTCAGAGTCGCGGCAGTTCGACGAGGGTGGGACGCTTCTCACCGCCGACACGACGCATTCGGCAGCAGGGCACAGCGTGGCGAGCGACATACCTTGTGGGAGCGGCTGAACGTAAGAGGCAAAGTTGAGAACCGGAAGGGACGCTTGATTTGCCGACATGGTGACAACTGCATGCGCAAGGGCAACACTGCGTGTAAAGGGCACATCAGGAACCGGAGTAATGATGTAGTCACCATCGGGAACTGGCGGGACAGAGGAGAAACGGACATAAGTGGCGGCATCGGGGTCCAGGCGGACAAAGTCGGCGGTGCACAGTCGGTGAACAATTGGATCCGATGGCTCTGAAGGAACAGGTAGGGCGAGTTGAACGATGCTTGTGGCGCAATCTATAAGGGCGGAATGGTCGGTGAGAAAGTCAAGGCCGAGAATGATGTCATGAGGGCAGTGTTCGAGGACAGTGAAGAGCACAGAAGTATGGCGGCCGGCTATTGAAACACGAGCAGTACACATTCCGACGACAATAGACATACCGCCATCTGCAACACGGACCACAGTTGAGGGGGCAGGAGTGAGCACTTTCCTTAGGCGACGGCGAAGACGAGCATTCATGACTGAGACGTGCGCTCCAGTGTCGATCAGAGCGGTAACAGGGACCCCGTCCACGTCGACGTTAAGGATGTTCCGATGAGCATGAAGAGTTAAAGGAGGGTTTTCTGGTCGGGTCGTCAGAGCAGCATCAACCCCAGACGCTGCAGCCATCAGTTTTCCGACCGGGAGCGGGCATATGGGGCCGGCGACGAAGGGCGGCGAGGTCGGGGCGATGGAGATCGACGGCGCTGAGGTGACGACGAACGGTTGGTAAGCGGGGTCTGAGCGTGGTGGCCAGAAGAGGTCGTTTCCGAGGGCGAGGGAGAGCGGCGGGAATATGCAGAACCCGGCGGGTAGCGGCTGTAGGTCGAGGACGGACGGCTTCGGCAGTGTCGAGATATGTGGCCAACTCGGGAGCAGTTAAAGCAGATGGGCCTGTCATCAGGTGTTCTCCATTCATCTGGATTGCGGCTGCGTCGAGGGTAGTATGCACGTTCAGAACCGAGCTCCGGGGACATGCGGCGAGCATATGGGGCACTAACTGAGCAAACAGGTTGAATCCCAAGATTGGCAAATTCTTTGCGAACGACAGCCTGTATAAGGGATACTGCTGGAGTACTGTCTGTTGCGGGTGGATGAAACGCAACGGGGGACATTGCCTCTACTTCTTGGCGCACAAGTCGTGTCAGGCTCTCAGATGTCGGCAGACGGCTCGGTGGAGTCGAGTCTACACAGTACGACGTCGCTGTCGTATTCGGCAACCGCGTGAACTGCGGAGAAATTCGGCGGCTCTTCGCTTGTTCGAACCGGCGGCATTCCTTGATGATTGCGTCAACCGTTCCGCAGTCCTTGTATACAAGAAGGTTAAAGGCGTCATCTGCGATGCCTTTGAGCACGTGACCTACTTTGTCGCACTCTGACATAGTGGCGTCGACTTTCATGCAGAGAGCTAATATGTCCTGAATGTATGATACATAGGACTCTGTGGACATTTGTGCACGGCATGCGAGCTCCTTCTTCGCAGCGAGCTGACGCCCGAATGGCTTACCAAACAGGTCACAAAGCTTGCGCTTGCAGAGATCCCAGCTGGTGAGTTCATCCTCGTGGGTCTCGAACCCTACCCTGGTAGTGCCCGTCAGGTAGAAGATGACGTTGGCCAACTTTAGGGTCGGGTCCCACCTGTTGTGTGTGCTCACGCGCTCGTACATTGCGAGCCAGTCCTCCACGTCGACGCCGTCCGTTCCGTTGAAGGTCCCAGGATCTCTCGGATGGGCAATGATGAACGCCGGGTTGGCGGACGCCGACGGAGCGGCCCCTTCGCTGGTCATGGTTGAAGAGCCGGCGAGCTGACGACCGCTGCGGAGTTCCGTGCTTGCTGTGGCTGTACCCCGCACCTCACACCAATAATGTAACGTGAAGATGTGCACACCAAAAGGGAAAAATATATTTACAGGGAAACAGCTTACAGCCACGCAGCCGAACAACCGGGCACGCGAAGCCCAGCCGCAGAAACGCACTTCGTCCTCTTCGCGTTCCAAGCGCGAGCGCACCAAGCACGAGCGTTCCAAGCACAAGCACAACCGTAGCAATATGTTTATTACGAGCGATGTTACCTATGATTTTAGACAGGGTGATGAATATCTTGCTAATGTGGGTATTCCATGACATTGTGGGAGTAAAATCTATGCTAAGGGAGGTGAATGCCTCGATGTATTGGAGTTCTGTGCCGCTGAAAAGGATTGGAGGAGGATTGGTGACTATCTTGCCTTTGGAATGAAATATTATTGCCTTTGTTTTCTCTCGGTTTACTAATAATGAATTCAATGAAGAGCATTACCTCAAGTTATCCAGTGGTGTGTTTGTGGTGTGGTGTGAGTTGTTTCTTATCTGAGGAGGAGCAGAATAAGCTGGTGTCGTCAGCAGAAATAATATATTTGATCTCTTTTCTTATGTTGACTATGTCGTTTATGTATATATTAAAATGTATATGACCTAGAAGACTGCCCTGGGGCACAGCGTTTTAAATTTGTAGAACTTCAGGTTGGCAATTATTTATGGAAACTAATTGTGATCGCGAGCACATATATGATTTGAAAAGATTAAGGGCATGACCACGTATTCCGTGATGTTCGAGCTTTACAAAGAGAGTATTATGATTAAGCGTATCAAAAGCCTTACTAAAGTATACAAAAATTCTTAATGTAAGCTTCTAGGATTCAATATTGCTTAATATACTCATTTTCACCAAGTAATGCCTGTTCTGTTGATCTATTTTTGGTGCACCCATACTGGCAGTCGTTTATAATAGTGTGTTGTAGGAAATTATGAACACGGAAATGAATTACACTTTCAAGCCTCTTAGAGAACAAGGGCAAAACGGATATTGGCCTATAATTACTTACATTATTTCTGTCTCCCTTTTTATAAATTACGGCCACCCTAACAAGTTTAATGGCAGCTGGAAAGTGCCGGTAGAAAGAACAATGTTATATATATGCGTTAAACATGGCACAATTTCATGTAACACATATTTTATTGGATGGGTTTGGATATTACAAGAGTCTAGACTTGCCGTGTCTTTCTTGGTTTTAGATTAATGCACACCTCATTTTCATTAGTCGGTTCAAAACACAATGATTGTGAAATTTTGTAACCCAAAAGTCTTGAACTGGCAGGGTTATGAGAGCAAGTCCCAACTGAGGCAAAAAATTCTTTACAAGCTTTGGCCAAGCACGATCCACTTAGTTCAGTACTTTCAACTTTCAGGGTTTTAATTTTGTTTGGACGAGTAATTCTGTTTACCAGCAGATTAAGAGGTTTCCAATTTTCTTTAGAATTACTGGAGAGTTCTCTATCAAATAGGTTATTTTATTAAGTAGTCCTAGCTGACCTAATTTCATTGTTCAAACGATTGCGCAAACGCTTTCAATTCAGCCAAAAGTGTAGTATCCTTAGTTCTAATGAATTTAGAGAACACTGTGTTTCTTCACGAGTCGTACAAGTCGGGCGGATATCCAAGGTTTGCGAGCCTTTTTTGGCGTAGAGTCAGTGTGCAAAAGGGCCCTCGGCAGCGGCGTCCGAGGAGGATGGCTTGCAGAGGCTGAGCGTGTGACGTCATGCTACCTCACTTTTTTTCTTCCTCCATGCCGGCGTGGCTCCGTCCATAATCACGTGACGTCCGCTCCGGCTCTCATTGGCCCTCTGTCGCTGCTCTGTACTGGCATCAGCGCGGCGTCGGCGTTTTTTTTTTCTGTACCGCCAGAACACGATTTGGCAAAAACGTTCTCTCTGGAGGCTATAAACGCTCCCCTGCTGTCGACGCCGACGAATCGCCCGGAAAAACGCTCCATGCGGGCTATACTTAACCATCGCGCGTATACGCACTGACCTATAGAATTCTTAATAGTGTAGCAAGGAACGATTGTATTTTTGAGCTATTTGGCAAGGCGGTCACAGTGAACCAGGCGTTATTTTCGCACAGAATAAATTTATTCGGAGCTGAACTGAACTTAACTGAAGAAACTAAAAAATACCACTCCTGATTGCTAGGAGAAAATCCAAAAGTTGGGTGATCGCGAACTGTTAGGCTCCCAAAAAGAAATCTAAACTATAACGCAGCACAGTATCCAAATGTTTCCAAACATGTCTGCTAATGCGATGTAAAACCCAAAACTGGCACACTCGTGCCTCTCATTTCAGAAGGCTGCTCAAGCGGAGGAGCCAGCGGCAGGTCGCAACAGGAAAGCAGGTGGCGTCAGCGACATTGCACTTCTGGAGCAGAGTCAGGTAGGCCTGAATGAAAACCCTGCTCGGGAGACGTAGAAACCCATTACGCATTGTTTCGCCAGGTCTCAGAGGCGTCGCCACAGTAGTCGTCTGGCCCCTAGCGGCGAGTGCGACGGCGGCATGCACAAGAAGCATGGAGGAAGAAGTAACACTAGGAGGGAGCCTGACGTCACGCGCTCAGCCTCTGCAAGCCATCGTCCTCTGACGCCGCTACCGAGGACCCTTTTGCGCACTGACACTCTTGGGAAATAGGCCCACTACAGTTGCCAGACTTCCAACCAGTGCTTAGATAGTGGTGCGTTTTTAGTCTGACGCAACACAGCGAGAGAGCGAAACCGAAACTGAAATCCGGCTAAGAGCTACCGCTACCTTGCACGTGAGGGCCTATTTGGCATGATGCTTTCCATTATATCTTTTATGACTACGCTTCAAGGTTATGACGTCACGCTCTCTTCTAGTTTTTTTCTTTCCTCTATGACAAGAGGTACCATGAGAAGCCACCATCTCCCCTGTCGTCTCCGACGCGCTATTTGCTTGTATGGAACAACTGGCGGACCTTCATATGGTGCCAGTTTCCCGACTAGATTGGTACCAAAATTGTGACACAACCATTTGTTGTACAACTTGGAGGAAGGAAAGGTCGGGAGAGGCCCCCTCTATACGAGCCGCACGCCAAGAAGTATGCCAGAAATCACGAGCTTTCGCAAGGATTACTGGGAGTCTTTGTCCGACGGCTCACATTGCGGCAGCAGTGAGAGTTATAGCGTAGCGCGATCCGCTACAGTGATCTGCTTCCACGAGGCGCCACTGCACATGCACAGGTCGCCCTGGGGGCGTCAGATGGCGCCACGTGCCCGTCGGCTGCATGCGAGCCAGCCGCGTCGGGACCAATCAGCGTGTACCCAACGGAGCCCCGCAGTAGCGGATCGCGCCTTCATGTTTGTAAACAAACGAGGTGGCGCTGCAGTCGCTAGCAGGCTCGTGGTAGGCAAAAGGCCAGGGAGTGTCGTTGCGGAGAGGCGTTGAGCGCTGGTTTTCAAGGCTTGTAGGCGCGTTTTCAGTTTCTGCGAATCACAGCAATGGTTTATGTTTACAGCTTAGTAATTTCTTGAAGTACACCAGCTCGCGTTGGCCACGTGCGGCGTATTCAGAGAAATAGTTCGCCACTGTGTATTGTATATATGGTTAGTAGGAAACAGAAAGCGTTTCTGGCGTTGATTTCTACGCTAGGCATATTGAATAAAATAGGAAGTTTTTGACACTCTGCTCTAGCCAGAATAATATTACTTCGGGACAGTAGTGAGGGGAAGTGCTGGCGTTCTTTCGGCGGAGCAGACGTGCGCTCACCGTCTGCTGACATACGTAGGTGGCGAAAAGTGGGGACAGCGTCGTGTCCTTATTCTCCTCTAGCTGTCCCGCTTAAGTGGTGTTTTTATCCGCAGGATCACGCACCAGCCAGGCCGACTTCTCCCATTGTTAAACTGGTCGATTTGGCGAAAATTTTTGACTTCAGGAAATATTTTCTTTCTTAGCCCTGGGGTGTTTTGTTTCGTCACGAAAATTTATAGCTTTATATACAGCAGAAATTTATAAAGTACGCTTTCGAAATGCGTGGTCGTCGAAAATTGTGAGGTAATTTCTTTGAGGCTTTCTTTGAGTTCAGGACCGCATTTCTTTGACCAAAGCGCAAGCGAAGAGGCCGAAAACGAGGAAGTAAACGTTAAGGTTCGTTTTCTGACCTTTCACATTTTCTGCGATTGGCATCACTCACACCTTCGTAATTTCGTAACGCATGAAAATAGAATGATTCTATTTGTCGCAAACGAATCCTGAGACGTTGAGGAGTGTAATTTATCTCTCGATTTTTTTTCTACACGTGCAGTATTATGTTCGTTATTTTTGTAAGAAACGTTTTCACGTAACTATGCATGCATAAGTACATGACCATCTAAAAAATGAATTAATAGCGTCATATGCAGAACAGGGCTTTGTGAACATGCTGGCATAAAAAATTTGCGCACTTTCTACTCAAATATTTAAGACCTTGAGGTGACTTGACGAGGGTGTTAATTATAATTACCCAACAACTGCACCAGGTATAGCTAAAAATAAAAGGCATTACAGAAACTAGGGTAGCAATTTCATATTTGCACCAAATTTAGTTTCATATCGCGTGCATAAATAACGAAAACACTTTTCATTGCCGCGCCCCCTCTCAATCTCGACACGTCTGTTAGTAGCACGCCTGCGGCTGCTTCTTTCCAAACAACCTTCGCGGTCACGGACTGCATCATGAAACATGACGCATGCATGATGCAATGAAAAAGCATGTGGCTTTTAGCACAGTTAAGGTACGCTATTCTAAGCACGCCAACGTGACCGCGCATGAACTTACCAGACTTCTTTCTACTCGAATGAAATAATTACGTCTGTCATATTAAGAAACACTTTCAAGTAAATATCAAATGCCATAAAACGTGCCATTAAAACATGCTGTGCTATTAAAAAACGAACGCGTTCCTTGGGGGCGAGTGAACCTGCCGGCGGGGGCCCCGTGCACACAGGCTCAAGGTCATAAATACGTGCGCAGCTACATACGTGCTTTTTTTTCCTTGCGCAGTTATAAGCGTACTATGCTGATGTTCAGGTGAATGAACGCAGTAAATTGCATGCTATTAAGCACATTGAGTGGCAGTGCCGATCGACTCCCAGACTTCGCGCTTTAGTACCGCGGCCCATTCCCCGTTAGCCAGTTTACTAATGCGGTATTTA
Source organism: Amblyomma americanum (assembly GCF_052857255.1). Classification (NCBI taxonomy): domain Eukaryota; kingdom Metazoa; phylum Arthropoda; class Arachnida; order Ixodida; family Ixodidae; genus Amblyomma; species Amblyomma americanum. The sequence goes on from NC_135497.1 coordinate 103,741,717, forward strand.
TCGCGAGAAGCCTATCAGGGCTAATTTAAATTTTCTTTTATGCTACTACGTGGATCGAACAGTGACGCAGCTGATCAATACATGCTGCTTCTGCAGTGCGCAGGCATGATGCAGCCGCCGGTAGCTGCAGCAGCTGCGGTAGGCACCGGCTGGCGGTAGCTGTTTTGCCTACCATGCGAAAGTCGCTGCTGACATCAGCGCCACCGCATCTTCGTGACGTCGCGAGGTGAAGGAGGTCCATAACTCTGGGCGCAGCGATGTCGTCTGCTGCATTGTCTGCTTCGCATGTGCTCATCTGACAACGGCAAGCCCGTTGAGACGGCAGCCAAATAGGAGGGAAGCGTGGGGGAGCGCCGGCTTCAAACGACTTAACCGCCTTTCCTGGATTCTTTCCCTCACCCACGCCTTACAGCATTCAGGGCGGTGTCATACGATTTCTCGTTTGTTATAGCTTGCATGGGCTAAAGTTGGAGGCTAGCTAGCGGCAAGGATTCGAATCGATGGCATTTGAGCCTTTAATGCTCTTTGCCTTTTTCTGCCACGGTGGCAGAAATATAAAAGATGGTCAAGGTTGGCTCTTGGAGCCCCACAAAGAGAGCATTCGGGGCTCTATTTGCCTGGGTGAATAAGGGCCAACGAAGCCGGTGAAGTGAATGTGCGAGCCTGGAGCTGTGTCCAGGCAGTTTGTTGTTCTTTCGGGAGGAAGATGTGTGGTGGGGGGTAGACGGAGTCTTTGCTCCTTGTAATGGAGGGTTATTTTATGATTGGTGATGAGCCGGTCCCTAGGGCTACCTCTGTCTACGGTGTGCCCTGCTCGGTTGAAGCACGCTTGACGAAGAGAGTGGGCCACTTCTTTGCCGGGGTTTCCTGCGTGGGCTGGCACCCAAACAATTTGAACTGGTCGGGGTACTGTGGAGCAAGAATTGAGAATTTACGGGTTGTAGAATGAATCCGTCCCCGCAAAAAATACGTGATTGCTGTTTTAGAGTCACTCAGAATGAGTGTGGCAGTGGAGGAAGAAATGGCAAACGCTATGGCTGCTTCTTCGGCTTCAAGTGAGGTTGTTGCCTTAATCGAGCAGAAGGCTATGTGTTTGAGGTCATGCGATGCTACAGTGATGGCGTAGGCCGAATTGTGGATGTACTCTGCCGCGTCCACATTGACCGTGTCGCTGTTGTTTGCATGAGCTTTGTGCAAAGCCTTGGCACGTGCTTCGCGTCTGGCCTGGTTGTGAACTGGGTGGACGTTTTTAGGCAGAGGGTGAATTATGAGTCTGTCCCTGATGTGTGTTGGGATGGCATGGGTGTTTTTGGGGGTGGACCTGTTGGCTGAACAGTTAGAGATGTGAGAATGTGTCTACCTGTATTTGTGGAGGAGAGTCTATCTGAGCCGCTCGATGAGCTTCAGTTAGTTCTTGTAGTGTATTGTGTACTCCCATGCGTAGGAGATGGGGGTGGGAGCTCGTTGTGGGAGATTTAAGGCTAACTTGTATGCCTGTCTTGTTAGTGCATATGCGCTCTCTTCTTCCGCCTTTGTGAGGTAGAGGTAGGGAAGGGAATAAACCATCCAACTAATCATGACTGCCTGCACCAGCCGCCTCGGGTCATGTTCACGCATTCCTCGGTGCTTGTTGGCTATTCTTCTAATCAGTCGGATGGTGTCATATGTCGTAATTGATAGTTTGGAGATGGTCTCCGTGTTTCGTACATTGTTTTGTAAGAACCTGCCTATGATGAGGTTCGATAGCGCTCACAACTAAGGGGACACAACACGGGCGCTAAACTTGCACTGAATGAACTTCATTTGGCGCTGTACGACCTTCATTTTAATTTTAAATCAAGAAACCGTATCATACCCTAAAATTAGTTTCTTTGAGTCGTGTTTGCTGGATGTATGAGCCTAGAGGCAATAAGGCTCTCTTACCGTTTACCTCGGTGCATACCAAGTTGATTAAGAGAGGAGTTGTAAAAACACGCCTGTCTAATGCAGTCAATAAGTCGTGCACCTGCCTAATGACAAGTTTCAGTAATCAGGTTGATCTCCTTCAGGAACTGGGTTACCCGAGGTACCTTGTAGTATCAGTAATAGAAAGCATGCGCAGACAAAGAATAACACAAGGTTGACTGATAATGAAGAAGGTCCCAGCAAAATTGAAGTAATGCCTTATATTGACAGGATTTCCCACGGCCTGAAACAGATTGCAGAGAAAATTGGTGTTAAAATTTGCATGTCAGCTCCAGAAAAATTATCCCGCATGTGTAAGAACACATGTCCGGACAAGCAGGATAGGAAGGCCTGTTCTGTACGTCATCAGAACCGCTTTGTAACTTGCACCGTTAATGTTATATACAGGTTGCCGCTTTCATGTCGCAAGTTGTATACAGGGCAGACAGGCCGGTGCCTAAATAAGCGACTCAGCGAGAGCCACACAAATGTTAGAAATGAGGGGCCAGATAATTTGTCTCGTCACTGCCATAATCACAACTGTACGCCTAACTTCGAGGAGTGTTCAGTATAAGGAAAAAATAGAGATCAGAAAACAAGGGAAATAATTGATGCTGTAGCAATGGGAAAAGAGCAATTGCAGAATTGTATCAGTGATCGTTCGGTGGTATTATCAAGAAAATACATAGCTTTTTAGCTTCAAGGAGTGGGCGATAGTGTGAAACTTGCTCACTGATTGGTGATTTTTATGGTTTTTTATCTCTTCCTTTGACACATCATGACTTTAACAAAATAATCATTGTTATAGGTTATCCCTGTACCTTACGTGATCTTTATCAGGCTGTCAGCACCAAATAAAGTTCATTCAGTGGAAGTTTAGCGCTCGTGTTGTGTCCCCTCAATTGTGTGCACTATGGATCCTCATGTTGACTACCCACTAGCCCGAACCCTCACCCTTCTATGCCTAGGATACGTATCTTTTCAACCACTGGCACTGGTAGACCATTGACCTCGACGTGTATGGAGGGGTTTTCCTTCCTGTTGTGGTTCGGTGTAGGGTAGAGTAGCAAGAGTTCAGACATAGCAGAGGCGCATGCGAGGCCTATAGAGGCAGAGCACCCCACTACCGCGTCCGCACCTGCTTGAAGGGTTTCTTCCATGGTCCCAACATTACCCATGGTGGTCCATAAGGCAGTGTCGTCTGCATAGAGGGAGTGGGAGAGGTTCTGGGATGCGCTCTAGCTTGCGAGTCATGAGAATGAGAGTGATGTGACCCCTGAGGCGCCCCATGCTGCCCAGAGGAAAGGAGCGGGACTCTATAGGGCCTAGTTTGATTTCCGCTGTGCGGTCTAGTAGGAAAGCCACTATGTAGGTGTGTGTTCGAGTCCCGGTTCCTAGATTGGATAAGGCGTCCAGTATGGCTGTGTGTTGGACATTGTCAAACGCCTTAGTGAGATCTACGGCTAGCAGTGCTCGTGTGTGTTTGCAATGTCTGGAATGCAGGATTTCTTCTGAGGTTTGAAGCATTACGTCTTGTGTTGATAGATGGCTTCGGAATCCTAGCAAATTGTGTGGGGAAAGAGCTCTTTTCTTCGCACGTATTTTGCAGTCTGTTTAGGATTACGTGCTCAAGTAGCTTTCCCAAGCATGAGGTAAGGGAGATGGGCCTGAGGTTTAACAGGTCTAGCTGTTTTCCGCGCTTGGGGATGAAAGTGACCCTCGCGTGGGTCGACTCGGAGGGAAGAGTACCTTCCTTCCAGTGCTTGTTGAAAAGTTCTGTTAGGTCTTGGATGGAGTTCTCGTCCAAATTTCATAACGTTTTGTTTGTGATCCTGTCTGCTCCTGGCGCAGACGTGGTGCGAAGTTTGAACATTGCTGCTCTAACTTCCCACGCTGTTATGTCCGCGTCGAGCTCGGGGTTTTCTACGCCCAAGTAGGAAGGAAGGGGTAATTTGGGAGTGTTTGTGAGGCACCTGTCTTTGAGATTCTGGATCAGGACATCATGATCCATATCTAATCTGTGAATGAGGCGCGTTACATGACGCTGTTGCGTGCTCTTCGTGTTGCGGGGTTCTAAGAGGCAGCGCAGTAATTTCCATGTGTCTCTTAGGCCCAGGTTGCCCTCCATGCGGCTGCAGAGCTGACCCCATTGCTGACGAGTTAGTTGCGCCGCGTGTGCCTCTATTTCCGTGATCAAGACTGATATCGTTAACTTGAGTGATCTGTTGTGTTTGTTACAAAGCCATTGTTTCTGCAGGCCGGAGTGAGACTCCCACATGTGAAGGAGTCGGCTGTCGACCGCGTCCGATTTGCGATTGCTCGGGATCTCAGATGTCGCTGTAGCGACGTCCTTTGTGGGTTCTGCCACCCACCTCGCAAAGTGTTTTATTTGGCAAAGTGTTTAAACGATATTCTTAATGAGCAGTTTTTTCTGCTGGTTTAAAAAAAGTTTTACAAAAAAGAAAGTTACTCTCAGGCTTGGAAGTAAACATGCTTTTCCAATTAATGCATTCTTAAACGCAAATAATGCATTCTGCGCGAAGCATTCCATCGCCGGCAAAAGACATGCGTGCTGTAATTCGTTAAACGCGTTGGATCATCCTTCTTTTTTTATTGTCAGTAGGATGTCCGGACTTCCGCATTGACTCTACAGGTAATACGCTGTTGATAGTACTCCGGTCGAACAGTTTTGTTCAACTGCTTTCTTTTTCTGTTTTTTTTTTTTTGCATAATACAAAGTGGTCTATGTCTGAGAAGCCAGAAGTTCAAAACAGGATAACTGGAATATTTTGCCAGTATGAAACTGGAGCAGTAATTCTGGCTGTCACGCGAAGCGAAGCAGACGCATTTTTTTTTTTACTCCATACTAACCTGATAACTTGGCAATAGTTGATTATTCGCCTTTTCAACAGCCCAGTATGCGCAAAATTAATGTGAAAGCGGTGCAGTTCCAGAAAAGAGGACCGCATAGCTTTAATGGGAAAGTATTTTTTCAAGCGAACAGAGCGCGCAACTTCGATATATTTCAATGAAAGAGGCTCCGCGAAGAGAATATCCGCAGTCTTGTCATCCTGAAAGGTATCGCGCGCTCTATTTTTTTGTTTTCAGTAGAAAAAAAAATGCTCAGTAAAATTCTTTTTCTCTGAGAAAAAATGCGTCTGTTCCGGTTTATTTTGACGCTTTTACCCTTTTTTCACTGGCTTAGAAGGTCATTAATTAACACGAACTAATTAGTTAGCTTATAATACGAACTAAAACAAAGACGTGTATGTTCCGAGCGTCTGTCAAAAGTCCTGCTTAAGCCGCATTCTCTGTGCGCGTGCCAGCTCTTCTTAAACCCTTGGCGCTGGTTGCATGGAACAACCTGAATACATTACACACGGTATTCAATAGTGTCTGCTAAACTACTGCCCGCAATGTCAGGCTTCCGTTAGCTTTCTCGTATGCTGTATTGCAACTAAGAGATATGGAGTCACGTCAAGATGACAGGTTGTCTGAAATTACCACCGCGCCTTTTAAGTAGCCTACCCAAAAGCTTTTGTCAGCTGAACTATTGTAGACTTGTAATGCGTCGACCTCCTTTTGCGCTTCAGTCCGCAAGAATGACACGCTTCATTGAACTTCATTGACTTCACTGAACTGAGCCACCCGAACTGCACGTGCCGATAATGGACGGCAAACTGTGGCGGTCACCTGTCGTCGGCTGTACCCGTTGCGAGGGCGCCACTGTCTGATGGCATTTGCTCTGTGCAAGATTGCCTCGTTGCTTCAGCGAGTGTCGACAAGCTTAGTTGTAAGCGTTTTTCCTTTCTCGTTATTGCCTTACTAGCGCAGTGCTAAAAGAACAATATCCATCTCCAAATAACTGCGCTAATTATTGTGCTCTTTCTTGCTGTTTCCCCACAGAACCTGCGTGGCTAAGCTGTTTGATTAAGAGAGAGTAAATTCACTGTGGGTGCATGTTGCACTTGTCTTTGTTTTGCCTCCTGCTGCTGCGCTGCTCCTTTTATCTTCTACCTTTTTTTTTCTTTTGGCTCGCTCTCTCAGGACGCGATTCTGGTACCCAAAACACTTCCGGCCTTTAAAAAAGAAAAGGCACTTTACTGATGAACATTGCGAAGTTGATTAGAGATCGGCGGAAAAGGAAAGCAAATTTCTCCAGTACAGAGACGAGAAAAAAAACATGCCGGATGTTTCGCAAAAGGTGTAATTCAGAGGTGCTGACATGGGACTGCCGCTCCGCGAAAGCAAATATATAAAAGAACAAAAACCCGAAATAATTGTCTATATGCGCTTTTTTCCCAAAAATAAAGTTTTTCGCCTTGCGAAGAAAAAAAAATAAACTGTCCGCCGCTGCAATGCTTCATTCATCTCTCTGGCCCTCTCATTTTAGCGTCTGTGAGTTATAAAACATTTTTCTTTCGTTTTGCGCTGCTTAAACCGCACGCTGGATGAAACTTCAAAGTGAAGCGAGACACGTGCCGTCACCGGAAGAGAAAAAATGAAGACCGTGGCTGCAAACGTTTGCCCAAATGAGAGGAGGGAAGGAATGAATAATGAGACTTGGGAAAATTTTTAATGAGATTTTTCCATTAAAAAAATTCTTTTGCATAGATCAGCATAGTGAAGTCGCGGGTTCTTCCAATCAAACGCCTCTGGCTCGTGGCAGCAAACTTTAAGCGAGACTGCGACTTGGGTTTTTCCTTACACCCGCCGTAGCTGAGTCTCGAGATATTTTAGGACTGTTTTTCGCTCCCTCCTCAGAGGAGAGGCAACAGTGGCGTAAGAAATTAAGCATTCGTTGCCTGGCGCGCGCCAAACTTTTCCTTTGCCTTTCCGTATTCGTGTTTGCCTGCACGCGACCTTCACAGGACACCTCATTTCGTGTTTTACATCCCGGAAGGAATAAGGAAACGAGCGCAGGAGGGATGCATGTTTTTTGTCTGTCGTTATTTCTGTGACGCACTTCACCGACGCTGCGCGACCTTGGTACTTCTTTATTCCACTCTCTTCATTTCGCCCTGAACTGCTTCCTTCTTCCCCTCTCGTTTTTTTTTGTTTTTCGTGGTACAGTCTCTCTGTCGCCTAGAACCGAAGCAGCCACCCAACTCCTTAGTGTGGTAGGAACTCTTGTCTGTGCCTCAGAAGGGCCATGTCCGAACGCAAGGCAGTAATGAAGTGCGATGCAACGCGTTTTGAGCTAGCATCGCTTCCTCAGCAAGATAACCGGGCGCTTCTCTTCGTTCCTGATCCACCAGTGCTTCTCACCCTCTTCTTCCGTCCTCCATTTCACCTTCCTCTCCTCTTGGCAGTCACGTAGGCCATCATCTGTCCTTGACAGCCCGTCTTTGTTGCTGAAGTACTTAACGAAATTATTAGCTTCCTTGCGTGTACGTGCCTGCTTCGTCACCGATTAAAGGAACAGGAACATGTCATTCATGGGTAGCGTTTTCTTTTTTTTTTTGCTGGAAACGTTGCGTACGACGTCAGTAGCTCTGGAGCGCGAAGTGTTATTGACCTATTTGTGCGTTATTAATATCGTACAACTCTTACGCAGTGTTTTATGTTTCCATTTCTGCGAGTTGGCAGTCTCGGAACATGTCACAACTGGGCAATAACAATGCATTTGGTCACAAGGGTCCGAAAAACTGTGACGCACGGTTCTTCTGTCGTCTGCTCACTTCCGCACACGGTGGGTGGGTTTTGAAGACGTCCTACTCGAGAGAACTCAGTGGCGCACCCGGTTTTGCTGTAAAGAAGTCGACTACGTAGGAACTGAAATGCGCGGAGATTGCATTGGCTGGAATCTGCGCCGACGCACCAACTCCACACCCGCATTTCACAGCGATGAGCAGAGCCGCAGAGTAGAAGGCTATTGCGACCGTGAACCTCAGAATTCTTTTATCTATGACTCTTGGCCTTTACTTCCTCTTCTCGCTCACTGTAGAGTCATGCAGACGAGGAAATGAATAAAAGGAGCGCACCGTTCAAGGTTCCAATCTTGGCCGCCTCACATGCCTCGCGTACGTGCGAGGCACTTAAGACCTGCTGCTCCACGTTGCCAAAGACCGAATTTTTTTCCACGCCAAGTTTATCACGCGTGCACTGGCGACGCAATTCTGGAGAAAGATACTACTGCACCGTCTTTCACGAGAAGGGCTGAAGCTGCTCGCGATAACTTCGGAAAGTTAATCAAGCTTGGTTGTGCGTACATTGAAACAAGAAATCATGAAGTTTCCTGCATTTCTTGCTTTCCATGCCTGCCTATGCGCCTTCATGTGCGCACAAATTATTCCGAAAGCTTTTTATGAGCTAAATTATTGAATTATTTATTTTTTTTAAATTAATATGCAACCCATTGAAATGAGGTGAGTTTTCGCGCACGCAAAAGGAGGAGATGTGTTACGCAGATGCCTTTTGACACTTTTCTTTTCCTCCACCTGTCGGTGCCATCAACCAGGAATAATTTTCTGCTCAATCCTGAACCGTCATGAAGGTGCTATCGTCACCACCAGGGCAGCATGCGTGAAATACTAAGCTAATATATAGTAACAAGAGTCGGGGTTTGTGAAAATGTTTTCGAGAAGCCGTCGCTGGGAAGTGTATTTTTAACAATTTCTCTTAGTTGTGTTACTCTATACAGGGCCTTGCGTACCTGTTCCGCCAACCCAATCATCGAAAAAGGTGGAGTCCTCTGCGTGGCCCCATGAAACGAGATTACTTCGTAGCTTGTGAGTGTCGCAGGGTTCATCGAGCTCTCGCCTGTTCCTTGAAGAGCCGGCTGATTGAGAGGAGAGTCTTTAAAAGTTCCAAGTTTGAAGGGATTCTGTTTGAGAAAGCCAATGTTGAAGCGCCTAGCATTTAGTTTCCCACCTTCTTTGAACAGATTAGTTAGCCCCCCCCCCCCCCCCCCGCAACTTGCATTGAAATTGACCTGTCTAGTAAAACGCTCTCCAACGTGCCATTAATCTACACGCGTCATAGTTAAACTCGCATCTGTGGCGGCACAACCGTCCCTTTAACGGTCCCGCAGAAAATAGCTGAGAAACAACAGAAAACGCGGAGCTCCGCCGTTTACGCGATGTATCAACGTTGCTACATACAAGAAACATTTGCAAGTTGATTCAAGTTCGAACGGTGGCACAACCCTAAAGTTATCTCATACTCAAAATAAACGTTCCTTTTGAGACATTTATTCAGAGTCTGAAGTTAAAACAAACCGCTCTCGTGAAGTTAAACATATTCCACCAAGTCTCTCGTGTATAGGCCGCACATCTCATACGAATACATCTCGCAAGACTTGGATCGCACGTGATGAAAGCAACACTCTACACCGTAGTCTCGCGGACGATAATATTCGTGCAGTTAAAGACACCGAATGTACCTCCAGGATCGCTGATCGGCCGAGGGGATATTTTTTTTCCTCCTTCCCATCAAGCGGGCGACTTTTTAACTTTTTTACAACTTTTTGACTTGCGCGCTTTTTGTCTTCGGTTTCCATACCTGGGGGAGGAAGCAACCGTCTCCGACAATACCGGAAGTCTCAGTCTGGACGGCCTCTGTCGTCTTCAAGTGGATCAGAATCGTTTCCACATGCGACGTCCGCTAGAATTGCGTGGTCGGCCCCTCAGCAGACCTCCATGTCTCTGCGCTGTTTCAAGGACGTTCGTCCGGCTCCGCCTGGATCGACCACCATTTCAAGGCACCCTTCACCGCTGAAGGTGGTCTTGTCTCTCTTCCCTTCCACACGCGCAGCGTTGCTGTTTCCTTTTCTGTGTGCGTGTCTGAAAGCATTGAAGGGAACGCGCCAGCTTAATCTCTCATTTCTCGGGCTTCTTCCGTGCCTTCCTTCTCATTAGCTGCGGGCTTCGCTCATTCATCTCAGTGTCGTTGGCCGGCGGTCTGTTCATCGGCAAGATACGTGGCATTTTCGGGCGTTACTGAGGCGCCTGATTTTCCCAGTGTGTGCCCTATTTCGGCAGCGCCAGCCCAAGAACAACATCTTCGCCAGCGGCGCGCGCCCTAGGCAACAAAAGTTAAAGGGTGTGCATGAAAAAGCGCTCAAGCGATTCCAAAGCCCAGCCAGGAGGCGCTGAAATTGTTCCACTGCACGCCTAAAAACTGCTGCCGTCAGCCGCTTGGGTCGCGATAAACGCCAGACCCCCAGAGCCGGCAACCACATTCTGAAGGATTAAAGATGCGCGTTAGGGCTGATCGAATTCCTCGTCTGGGTGCTCTCGAAGTAGCACACTTAGCTGACGCCCGCTGCGTGTGGCTTCGACAGAGCGCGCAAGTTCATGCCTGTAAACGCACGTGGGTGGCGCGAAAAAGCACTACGGGACAGTCCCATAAAATACTTGCTCCCCTTGCTAGACTGTGTTAGGGAGCTGAGAACGAGATGGCAAACCTCAACATAGGTTCCGTTCTTCCTGCCGTGGCTTCAGCCGTCGTGCAGGGTGCGCGACCTTTTCAGAGAAGCACCATGGAGGTTCCAGACAAGAACAGGAAACCCGTTGTGTTCGGCACGGACGAAAATGCGAGATCAATTCAGAAGTTTCCGCAGGAAAAAGGCCTCGTACAGGTATTTTGCCCTTGGAAAATAGCACATATCCGCACAGGGAAGGCGTTGTTATCGGCAATTCTCTCTCTGCTTTCGATTCTTTTTTAACAGAGCTAGAACGTGCTCTCAAGCGAGAGAGCGGTCTAGAAAATGTGGTGTGCACGAAAGGAGTGTGATGCAGGAAACCGGAAAACTTACCATGTAGCAAATTACGGTTCAGCTTTTCTGAGCTAGCGTGTGCCGAGCTTTTTTTTTTTTTTAAAAAGACAACAGGCTCTATTAAGACTTCACTAGTGCAAAGTTGTAGGGAGTTGTATTCACCAGACCAGCATATTTTAAGCGGCTGATTTGTTTATTAACAAAGATCAATCAGCAAACTTTTATCTTCAATATTAGCTGAAAATTTTGAATACGAAAGTTAAAGACCGCATTAAGAAATGTCCATATAAGTTGTTTTCTTCAAAATAACTTTCCCATGTATTTTTTTTTTCAGGTTAAAACAAATTCGCGCGATTTAAAATTTTCACGTCTCTATGCGTTCCCGTGTGGCGATTTATGCAGGTTGTTTCACCGAAGACTGTTCTCAGTATCTCAAAATAGACATTTTGTCACGTGCTCGTCTCGTAGCTCTCAGGTGGGAGCGGCGAGACGGCAGAGAGCAAGACACAGGCTCGCCACTGTGTGACGTGCGCTCGTATATAGGCGAGGCTAGAGCTCTCTCCAGCCGCGCAGTCTGGATTTCGCCAATCGTGGGGCCGAAAATTTTTTTCCCCGCTGCAGCGGAGTGAGAATGGCATTTTCTAAAATCTAAAAACGTATATAGATATTACTTACGGTGGGCTACAATTTTCTCAGTAAATGAACAGCCTAACTGTAATTGTTAAAATTTAACTATATAAAATTATTTAACCATCTTGCTAGTTATCACGTCTTAGCGGTATTCTGATGCACACCACCACTAGCCGCTTCGATGGCTGAGTGGTTATGGGGCTGAGCTGCTGACACGAAGGACGCCGGTTCGATTCCTCCTAGAGTGGTCGCATTTCGATGGAGGCGGAATTCTACTGACGCCCGTGTACTGTGCGAGGTCAGTGCACGTTAAAGAACTCCAGGTGGTCGAAATTACCCGGAGCCCTCTACTACGGCGTCCCTCAAAGCCTGAGTCGCTTGGGAACTTTAGACTCCATAAACAAAACCAAACACCATCACTTACAATGCTATGCTGAAGAGAGCGCTCTTCTAAGAAAAAGACCATTTTTTAAACTGGTAGCAGTCATAAATGGAACATATAGTCCAAAGTAATGCCAAACAGCCTCGAAAGGGAACAGCAGTTTCCAATTGGTTATGAGGTGATGAAAGTGGTAAGGGGAGACGTCTACATAGGGAAGGTAGTGACCGCAGATCCGGATCACGAGAGTGAAATAACTAGAACAAGAATGGGGTGGAGCGTATTTGACAGGTTCTCTCAAATCCTGAATGGCAGTTTACCAATATCCCTCACGAGAGAAGTACATAACGGATGTATCTTACCAGTACTCACCTATGGGGTAAAAACGTGCAGGCTAACGAAAAGGGTTCAACTTAAAGTGAAGACCACGCAGATAGCTATGGAAAGGGAAATGATAGATGTAACGTGAAGAGACATGAAGAGGGCAGAGTGGTTCAGGGGAAAAAATCGGGATAATGACATCCTATTCGAAATCAAGAGGAAGAAATGGGCTTGGGCGGGGCATGTAATGCAAAGGCAAGATAACCGACGGTCCTTAAGGGTAACGGACTGCATGGATTCCATGATAAGGCACGCGTAGCAGGTGGCGGCAGTAAGTTAAGTGGGCGAATGAGATTAAGCAGCATCCGCACGGTTCTTGTATTGATGGTAGCCAGAACTAACAAACACACAATCTGATGCTCTAAATGCGTCAGTGGTATGAGCCAGTCCCCAGCTACCAGCGGCAACCTAGCGGTAGAAATTTAGCTCGTTTTTTTAGTTTTATTGAGGAAGGTGCGCAGATTTCTTTACAATGTGTATTAGGGCGTATCGGCGGCCGCAGAGGTTTGGTTTCGTTTAGGGGGTTTAACGTCCCAAAGCAACTCAGGCTATGAGAGACGCCGTAGTGAAGGGCTCCGGAAAATTCGGCCACCTGGGGTTTCTTAACGTGCACTGACATCGCACAGTACACGGGCCTCTAGAATTTCGCCTTTATCGAAATTCGACCGCCGCGGCCGAGATCGAACCCGCGTCTTTCGGGTCAGCAGCAAAGTGCCATAACCACTGAGCCACCGCGACGGATCGTGGCCGCAGAAGTCAGCGCGATTGCCAGCAGTTTTCACTCGTGGAAAACTTTAATTAACAATCTGCTGCTTGAACTGCAGCTTAAAATTGCATGAGCCCTGAGGGCGTCGTCTCGATACTGCGGTACTCATTCGCGTGGTTGTAGGCTGATTTGAGTGTCTATGAGTGTTCATGATTTTTTTTTTCTTAGTGATCGCGGCATCAGGCAGGCCTAACGAAGTTCAAAACGTTTTGGTATAGTGCCTAGAATATACTGGCTAGTGAGCCGACCATGTCCTCCCTGGTGGCACCGAGAGCTATGAATGCAGACGGCCGCCGCATGGAGCGCTGCAAGCCGAAAGGGTGCGGGACCACTGATCTCCACTGGGGGGCTGGATGCCGCATCGGGCGCCCGAAAGTGAAGCCACCGGAAGTTGAGTGGCATGTCCCGCCAGTCAGACTTTGGCAGTGCACGAAATCGGACCTCAGAACGGTTTTTCAGTTTCAGTTTCCGTTTTCCACTTAGCATTTTGTCTTTTCGACATTCTCGCCTTTTTTCATGACAATGTCCACCTGCTGCGCCGTCAACTGCATGAGGAGAGCAGCAAATTCTCAGTAAAGACGTTTCAAAAATAAGGGTCCATTGCATCGCTATGGGACGACACTAGCAGACGACAGAACGTCGCTACACACAGTACGTACGCGGAACCTCGTCTGCTCAGCTCTGTGTCGTCCCGTTGCGCTAGCGTCGCCAGCTCTGGTCTTTGTTGTGATGCACGTTGTCGTGCTCTAAGCCCAAGTTATACCATCAATGAGGGATAAATTTAAGAAAGAATAGGTGGAAACCTTCACTAGGCAGCCGACCTTGAAGTGACCATTTTACCGAATTATGTTTAGACCGAAACGGAGCGAGGGCGAGGCCATCTTCTGGTGAGGTGCCGTCGGTGTTCTGCTGGTTCACATTAGCACATCCAAAAGGTACATGATACTGCTTTTTCGACGGAGTGATCAAGTGCTGTTTCGTACTGTAGTAAATTATGCCTGAATGGGCTTTTATTCGTGATGCTTGGTGCAGTTGACTTCTTACAGCGCTTGTCACATGCGCTACTGCCATTCGTCTTTCTCGTCAGTCGTTTCTCTCGTGCTGTGTAGATGAAACGTGGCTGTGCTATAGAGTTAGATTAAAAGCACGTCTGGAAGGTAAATGACACACTAATTCGATAAGCATCACCTGCCATCGATGAGAAGAGACATCGTCCGCCATCAACACCAAACCGAAACAGCGGCAGCTGTATAAGTAGGCTATTCGAATGTCAGGATTTCCGCGCCATTGCCTTTTCTTTGCTACACGAAAATTTGTTTTTAAGATGGCCTAGACACATCAGCATTCTCCTAATTACTCTCGGAAGAAAAGAACCAGATCAGAAAATAGTGTTTAATGTACGTACCCCTTTGCCGCGGCATGGTGAGACCTGCATATCTGTTTTCTTCGGCTTCTCTGAAATTACAGCGTTGCCCAAATAATGCACACATTTCTTGCGTTGAGCTTGACAACGCGAGAAATGATACTATGATACTACAGTATCTATGATACCATGATACTATAGTAGACGTTACACGAAAAGAGCACGAAAGACTGAGAACGGAACGGCGAAAAGGCGCGACTTTTTGCATTGAAATACACAGCAGACACCGAACTTCCGGGACATGCCACCTAACTTTCGGTGGCTTCTCTTATGCCCACTTCGGAAAGCGGAAATGCGGCATCCAGCCACCTAGCTGAGATCAGTGTGCGGGACGCGCCGTCTCGCTCACGCGGCATCAGCAAAACGAGTGCTGCATCTTTGCTTTCGTTAAGCCGTAATAATACCCTCTTTACACGGACAACCCTAACCGTGGTTAAGCTTAACTGCAGTTAAGGTGTTTAACTGCGGTTAGAGTTAACTGCACTTCGCCGAGCTTACACATAGTCCATCCATCTCGGTTAGTGCGACGAAACATATCATGTGATACTCGCCTCAGTGAAGTTAAAGCTTTACCTACTGAGGCGTATTATTAAACAGGGCTACGTTAAAAAGAATACATAACAGGAAAAACGTTCTTCCTTGTGCTAAGGCTTGCTTAAAAACTTTTTCTTTGTGCCTGTGGTTGACGTTACCCGAAATCTAAAAAGAAGTTCGAAACAATTATCAAAAGAAACAATTATCACAGTCGACTTCGTAGCCGACTGCGCGTTCTACTTTGCCTACTCTAGCCTGCGTTTTGCCGTGATTGCTGACTGCGACGCATCAGAAACATGTTTCTCTATATGTATGTTTCATTACAGTAGTTTCACTATGTATGTCACTATAGAGAAACATGTTTCTCTATGTATGTTTCTCTATGGCATCACTGTCACTGCTCGCCTGCTCACTGCTATCGTTGTTGATTTTCGTGGCTTTTCTTTCACAGTGAGTGCTGTGCACTGTTCATTCGTTTGTGTAGTTAAGATCCTTCGGACGTCTTGTGTGTCAAGCAGGCCTCTTGCGAACGAGGACGGCGCTCAATTTTGGGCTGCGTTCGTGGCGCATCAGGCAGCGCTACAACGCCTGCGCGTGCAGATGCTGGCGCTGAGCGCTGAAACTGTCGTGCTTGAAGAGAGCAGGAAGCGACACCGGGGGTGGCCCAAGCGCTTTTTGTTGGCGGCGGTGCACCTGTCCGTCCGTGAGCGAAATCTGTCGGCGTACCCGCTCCCAGACTCGTGGTACGAGACCACACTTCCGCACCTTCCGGACACCGGACTCCGAGAAAACTTTCGGATCAACTGCGGCACATTCCGGTACATGGTAATTGTTTTGGAAGCATGAGCCGGCAAGATACCGACATGCGGGAAGCGATTCCGCTGCACAAACGCGTGGCGATCGGCTTGTACCGCCTCGCAACATCAGCAGAAGAGCGGACTGTTGCCAACTTTTTTGGCGTGAGCACTGCGTCAGTTACTTTAATATTTCACGAATTTTGTAGCGTGGTTGTGGAGCAGTTCGAAGCACGATTTGTGCATTTCCCAAAAACAGCTGAGCTTCACGAGCACATGTAAATTCACAGCAGTCCGTGGTTTCTCACAAGGTGTCTGTGCAGTGGATGGCTGTCATATCGAGGTGTGCCCCCCAAAGCAAGAAGCTGCCAACTAATACAATTATAAGGGGTGGTACAGTGTCATCCTACTTGCTGTCATCGACCACACACACAGGTTCCTATGCACGAATGTTGGGAGCCCTGGTAGGAACAATGACACGGCCCTGTTTCAGAAGTCTCGACTGCCAGCTACTCTGGCTAGTGAGCTGTTCCGACAAGAAATAAAAGTCATTGAAGGTGTGGAAGTTGGCACAATTCTTCTTGGTGATCAAGCTTTCCCCTTGCAGACGCACCTGATGAAGCTGTTCGCCTTCCAGGTGCCTCTGGGTCCCCCTCACAGACCTTTAACTACCGGCTGCCGAGTGCCAGACGTGTTGTCGAAAATGCTTTTGTAGGTGTCAAAGCACGCTGTAAAATGGTGCTGAAGCGCCGTGAGTGTGACATCCACAATGTCAATTATGTGATCCATGCTGCTTGTGTGCTGCACAGCATTTGTGAGCAGCTCAGTGACCTCTGTGATTCAAGCTGGTTTGGTGTGGTGCAGAGTGCTGATGAAAGGCGGCCTCAGCCGTTGTGCACAAGCAACTGGGAAGAGACGTCAGGTGGGGCCACCCGGAACGCCCTGGCCAAGCACCTTGCCTTGAGCTAGAACCCAGTCCGTGAGAAACTCAAGAGCAGCTCAGAAGAACACCTCTACCACGAGGGAACAGCCCTGAACAGAGCTACACACACATTATTGAAGGAGCAGACACTGGGTTCGGCTCACCTTAAATGGCTACCATTGTATGCACATGATGCATACTCCCTACTGGAGTGAAGGTTATGAGGGTTACAACTAGTGTAATTTTCATAACCTACATGAGCTTCATAAAATAAGTTTGGTCTGGTTTATGGGGTTTCACATTCCAAAGCGACTTCGGCTATGAGTGATGCCATAGTGGAGGGCTGCAGAATTTTCGTCATGGGGTTCATTAACATGCACTGACATTGCACAGTACACGAGTGTTTTGCTTTACACCTCCATCGAAAAGCCGCCGTCGTGGCCAGGCTTTCAGAAAATAGTCTTGCAATATATAGCTAATGTTAATTATTGGTTCTTGTTAAGCTACAAAATGAAGTGGTTTGTACTAACTACTAGTACTCCTTATGACAAACAAACCTTCACCTACATGCAACCATCTCTAATTAACTAATAATAAAGATTTCATTACTTCCTGTAAACAAATCTCTTTCTTCAAACAATTTTACTTGCAGACAATAGTAAAATTCCGGCATCAGGCTTCCATTTTTATATGATTCATTCTTGTTGAGCACTGCTGTTTATGTTGCTGATTCATTGCCATTGTACTACCTTTTTCATTCTTGTGTTCATGTCACATGGTCTGCGTATTGCCTGCTATTTTGTCACTTGCTGTTTGCTTATAATTTTCGTGTATAAGTGGCCATCGTCCTGCCACATTGCCAATCAGCAACTTGTTGGTACCTTGTCAAGCAGTACAAGCTTTTAGTCTTGCACTCCTACTTCTGAAAGCAGAAGTACTTGCTGTTGGGCTAGTTGGTTCATCATTAAGTTGAATGGCGCAAAGGAACAAACACAGGAAGACACAGCAGTGGCGCTCTTTCTGTCTCTGTGTCTTCCTGTGTTTGTTCCTTTGCGCCATTCAACTATATTTTGAAAGCAGTATAGTGAATGAAATGCATTCACTATATAGACCTTTCCAATAAGGCCCCCTGGGTATCACCGTATTTTTTCACTAGGCTGTTGCATGCACCTGACGTCAGCCCAGTGGAAGCGGATACCTCTTTTCACTAGCCTGTTGCATGCACCTGACGTTAGCCCAGTGGAAGCGGATACCTCTGACCAAAAAAGCTGTTGGTGCTTACAATCATATTAGAGTGAACATTTTATATCTGGTCGAATATTAAGCAATAGCTGCAATTTTTTTTTCCTTTTGTTCATGAGGTAATGAAATCATGTCGATCACAGGTGGAAGCTTCAGATTTTTGCACGCATCATCCACACACAAAATAAACACAGAAATGTGATGTAAATGTGACCCAATGGCAAGAGCTTTGAAAGACTCGCAGTGTGATAAATTTTATTACAATCCCATCCCAACTCGTTAAACCAAAGTACACTTTCTGTGAACAATTTCATGTCATTACTAATTTTCTGTTGTTAAAATTCCCCACTGTTCTATCGCTTGCCCCCCCAAAAAACTTCAGCGGGTTTCAGCGGGCACGCCGTGACGTAGTATTTCAGTAGTTTCTTTCCAGGCCGCCAGCAGGATAGTGGCGCCGCGGGCTTATGACCTTTCCTGGTCGCCGCAGACGGGGGTTTCCACTCCTTATAGTCTTCCTCCGTGACCGCCGCCAACAAAAAGCGCTTCGGCCGCCCCCGGTGTCGCTTCCTGCTCTCTTCAAGCACGACAATTTCAGCGCTCAGCGCCAGCATCTGCACGCGCAGGCGTTGTAGCGCTGCCTGATGCGCCACGAACGCAGCCCAAAATTGAGCGTCGCCCTCGTTCGCGACAGGCCTGCTAAAGGCCAACATAGACTTGACACACATGACGTCCGAAGGATCTTAACTACACAAGCACAGCACTCACTGTGAAAGAAAAGCCACGAAAATCAGCAACGATAGCAGTGATACAGTAGCAATGAGACGGCGAGCAGTGACAGTGATGCCACAGAGAAACATGTTTCTCTATGGTGATGCGTCGCAGTCAGCAGTCACGGCAAAATGGAGGCTAGAGTAGCCAAAGTAGAACGCTTAGTCGGCTACGAAGTCGACTGTGATAATTGTTTCTTTTGACAATTGTTTCGAACTTCTTTTTAGATTTCGGCTAACGTCAGCCACAAGCACAAAGAAAAAGTTTTTAAGCAGGCCTTAGCGCAAGAAAGAACGTTTTTCCTCTGATGTATTCTTTTTAACGTAGCCCTGTTTAATAATACGCCTCAGTAGGTGTCGTTTTAACTTCACTGAGACGAGTATCACATGATCTGTTTCGTCGCACTAACCGAGAGGGATAGACTGTGTGTAAGCGCGGCGAACTGCAGTTAACTCTAGCCGTGGTTAAACGCCTTAACTGCAGTTAAGCTTAACCACGGTTAACCACCGCTTAACCACGCTGCTCGTGTGACAAGGGTATAATTACACGGGCGACCTTAACCACAGTTAACTATGGTTCCCCGTAACTATAGTTAGCCGCGCTCACACGGCAGACGAAACTGCAGTTACGCAACCTAACCACAGTTACCCAAACCGAGCTTGCGGACCTC
Organism: Amblyomma americanum; assembly: GCF_052857255.1. NCBI lineage: Eukaryota > Metazoa > Arthropoda > Arachnida > Ixodida > Ixodidae > Amblyomma > Amblyomma americanum. The sequence goes on from NC_135497.1 coordinate 103,760,889, forward strand.
CGTTTGCTACCTTAAAGGGGCTATGCAATAAATTAATTGAGATTACATAAAGCAGACGAGAGAGAGGCATTAGATCACTCGTCACCCCAGTGCAAGAATTTTTGAGCTAGCATCAATAACAGCGAAGATATAAATGATTAAAAATTACGTTCCTCCTCTCCCCCCCTAAACCCGTACACGAGGAGCACCAGAAAGAAATAAAGAAAACAGGTCTGGGACTGCGCCCCGCCTTTGAAAACGTCATCAGATGACGTTCTCTTTGCAATTTCCGGTTGTCGCTCCTAGCCCCCCCCCCTTCCCCCCCCCCCCCCCCCCCCCAGCAGCAGCGTCGGCGGCGTGGCGGCATCTCTCCGGTCTCTTGTCCTTCCTGGATTGCGGCGCGCGTCGGGTTTCTTTGCTTGTCATCTGTGGTAATTACCAGTAATAAACCCGGACCTCGAGGTGCGACTGCTCGCTTTTACGGCCGTGATGGGCATCGAGCCCTATGCGTGCGCACGAAGAGCCGTGCGAGTGGCTCCGGAACTCCCGACAGAAGGAGGCGGCAGAGGAAAATTGAAACCATATGCGCGAAGGCAATGCCCTTGCTCGCTTGCCCGAGAGGGTCGCGCTGCGGCACGAGCAGATGCTTTTCACGGCTACCGGAAGTGTGCCCGTGACGTCGTGGCTGCCGTGGCTCCAGCGAATGACAGCGTGTGGTGGCCTGGCGACGTCATGGTACAGTGACGTCTTTGTTCCACGATTTTAGTTCCAAAATCGGTCACTACGAGTACACCAATCAGCCCGCGAATTTTGAAAAACACGGTTTTTAAAAGTTCATAATAAATTGCCGGCTCATTTCCGAAGACTCATACTTTGTGTGAATGTTTCTTAGCATCATTTCTAAGCATTGAAAACATTTGCAAGTGACTTTTTATTCGTTGCATAGTCCCTTTAACCGACAAGATGGCAGCGCTCGTGGCAGCAGCAATATCGAACTACTCGTCCTCCCAGACGCGTCTCATCTGGCCTGAGTCAACAACCGCGGCCCTGATAGGCATCAGGGGGCGACCTTTGCTGTCGTGGAGGCAGCTGACTGCAGGTTTCAGTGTTTCTTTTGAGTCTCCGAGTAGAAGCTGCATATTTAGTGCTTGTAGCTTGCACGAAAGCTGCTATGAAGTTCAGCCCATCTTCGAGCTTCGAACATCATGTGCTTACGAGAGAACAGGGAATTTGTGTTCTAGAGCCCATACAACATAGGCTTTTTATATAAAGTATTTTGTCGGTAACATTTTCGCTAACAAAGCAGGTGAAACGCGTCAGTCAATTTTGCTGGCTTTTGTTTGGGTGTTCTGCGTGCTTGGTTTCGAGCAAGAATTCTTTGGTACTTACAGAAACCACATGGCTCTCCATCGGACCACGTAGATAATAAACACTTCTCAGTAAAAAACATGCCTTTGCTGGAAGTGGGCTTTCCTGAGGCCGGCTTTATGGCACATCCACCCCAAATATTTGTCAAGGAAACCTCCTTGATCAAGGATTCGGCCTCTTTGAAAACTCATTGTGATGATATGTTTTGACTTTTCTCTTCCCCTCAGGTACAACGTGGCTACCGCTGATTGCCCATCAAGCAAAGTTGTTTTCTTCAGCTTCACAACAGGCGTGAGTTAATTAATCCACTGGCACAGATTCCACTTCCATCCATGTCATTGGAAATAGAGACGTTGTAGAATAGGTGCACCCCCGCTAGTGGTCGGCAGACGTCCACAATCATTTTGCGATTCACCAATTCACCAGCGCTTGCTTCTTTAGAACCACGGCGTGTGATGCACTTTTCAATTACTAAAGCTCCGTTGTCGGCACCAGATCCCTCCAGGCTCACCGATTCGGCACTCTCAATGGCTGAGCACAACTCGGACGCTTCCGACGCAGGTCGCCCGTGACTATTTGCTGGAGGCTGCTGCTCGCATAGATGTCTAGTTTTCCTCTTTGCTGATATTTACAGCAGAATGTGTTTTAGATAGCGCGTGAATATCGTAGACATGGTGTCCCGCTTCAGACGCGGTTTATCGCGGGGAGGCTCGCTGGTTACGCCGTTTACGGTGATACTGAACACGCGCACGATAAAACGGATCTCAAAATGTTTCTCCCAAACCACAGCAGCTGGCGTCAGCCTTCCGACTTCTCTTTTGAAGCTTCGTTCCCATTCTGCGAGCCGCGTAGCATCTGATGGTGCAGTAAACATGGCAACGCGCTCCTTGTTCGAGCGGTAACCGCTTTTACACTGTGGCACAAAACAAGCCCTCTCTTTGCACTGTCGCTCTGGCTTTGACATTTTTGTGCAGGCAGATGCAGCTCTCTTAGTGATGGGCACGGGAAAAGAACGTTAGAGAGCTCAGTCCATGATTTGAGTACACGGTGAGAACACGCAGAACGGACACACGCGCGCACAGAACGCGCGCACAAAACCGACGAAATCACCACATAACTACTGGGAGGAGCGGGTGCGATGACTTGCATGTGCAAGCAGCCACGCAGGACAACAAACACTACACCTCGCTCAACAAAAAATACGCGCACAAGCAGGTTAATCACACACGCACAAGACAGGCTGCTGCCTTCCGAACCGAGAAAACCGTGTCGTCTGCTGCGGCACCACCCTTCCGACATGCAGCGCCCTCTGTCGCCATCGCTGGAATTTCATTGCAAACGGCGCCACCTTCTCCCATTCAGCTGCGCTGGCGCTCGTCACGCAAGCCAGTATATTCTAGGCACTATAGTTTTGGTTATAATGCGTTGGTCGATGCAGAAACATAGTGACGTCATACTGCCAGCTGTGCCTCCAAAATTTTTCGTTGAAACGCGTGTTGAAGCGTATCGGGAGTCCATTTTCCATTGTGCACTACAGTACACGTGTATCTGCGTGCGTGAATACGATACGTTGTTCAGCAAACTTCGCACAGCACATTTGACGTCGTCGCCGAACATACTCTCGATTGCTCTGTCCTAGCGCCACGCGTCGGTTTCTAGTCTCTGAGCACGTCGCTGAGACACGTCGGCTACGTGCTCCTGACGCGGGCTCCGACAAAACGCCAGATGGATATGGTCGTCACCGCCATACCTGTGTCGCTTGGAATTTCGCAGACTGCCCTAACTTTAACTTTGGCAACATCGAATCATTTGTGCTAGCGGGACGCCTGGTGCGGGCATCAACCTCACAATTGTGACCATGCAATTAGCGGTCAGCATTATTGCTCACATCGCCTCGCAGCATCCCAGCTTTCAGTCGTCACCAATGTGAGTTCGACCCACCTGCACTATGTGAATCATGTATCCAACAAGCACAGGCGGGGTCTGTCCTCATCATTGCCCCCATGACTTCTCACCGCTTCCGAAACGTCTGCCATTTCTCCAACAAGTCGTCCAATACCTCCAGTATGAGTTTCAGGTGACTGCACCGTGCCAATGATGGCTCTAACAAGTATTGTTTCCATTATCACCAGCATGCTTCACTCACGTCATCGTTCCTACCTCGTCCGTCCAAAATATTCAGCGTAGATCAATACGAAATATTTGACCGTGAGTCTTGTTTCGTTTTTTCGTCCGTTCTATAGCCACAATCATTTACGGCTAGGTTTCATTTGAACCTTGAATGTTGATCACCGAGCTGCTCCCACGTCCGTCTTAACAGACCGTTGCAGCACTGCATTTAACGCGGTACAGACATGTGCAAACCTTTTGGCAACAACGTCCGCGTGCTGATAACAGGGATTTTAGCCGTGTTATTCTAGAGTGGCCTGTTTGCATGCTCCCTCGAGCTGATCGTCAAAAAACGCCTCCACATCGCTGCATCGAACGAAATTCGCTCCCAGCTACCATGCCTAACGACAGTAACTGGGCTCATCGGTGCTGAGTCCAGACGCGGTTGACTTCGAAGCGCAAAGATTTAGGCGTGTCAGCGACACGTTTGAAGCGAAGAAAGGCGCTCCAGAGAAAGACGAAGACGAGAGGGTAACACTCGGTCGCTTCTAATCCGAGGGTAGTTCCTCGTGATTTTTTAAGTTCTGTTTCATCTGTTGCGGTTGCTCGGTGTTGCTTTCTTCACGTCATCCTCGCCATGTTGCGTTTCGCTTGCTACACTTTTTTCCCTTTGCATCGTGTTTAAATGTCTTTCAGCTTGGTGTTTACCATGTGCTGCAGTCCAGCGTTGAGTGATTGCTTTAGGGTCAAGCTAATGCGCAGTGTCAGGACTTTCGTATCGTACCGAGCCTCCTTGTGTTTTCAGTTCTTGGCCATTTTTTATAGTAGGTGTGTTGTCCTGTATATATTCAGCGGTTTGACAGCCATGCAATAAAGCTGACAGTGGCACTTGTGTGTACGTTACTCTCTCATCCTCGTCGTTTTCTGCCGCGACTTTCTTCACCTAGCATGTTGCCTTAGAGTCGCGTCTTTAAAGCTCTAAAGTCTGTTTCGCTTCTTGCGCCGTCCAGAACGGAGTCGTTCAGCCTTTATTTAATTAGATATTCCGCAAAGATTAGATTCCACTCTCGTGTACCATTCCCTCGCAGCGCTCGTAGTATTCGCTATGAAGGCCCCGTACAGAAGCAGCTGAAATGCAACGGAAAACTCGCATCTCCAACTCCCCACGCCATACCAACGCCGCTACAGGCAAGAAAACTACAAGGTTTATTGAAACTTGAACAGTTTCATAGCTTTTCAGTCCCCAAATTCTAGGAATGAATGCAACTTTTGAAATGTTCATGCGGGCTTTGCACATACAGCAAACAAACCATGAATATACGTCGGCACCGTCACCACGAGGACCACCTGCAGCATCGGTCTATTTATTTCAGAACACTGCAGGCCACTGCTTGGCCCAAGCAGGGCTGTTCTTGTGGCATTTGAACGGAGCACAACAGTTTACACGGACGACATCCACTTGATTCGCCTTGTCGGTACCTTCAGTGCCCTCCTAGATGCGCAGCATAATTTCAAGTACGATCCTGACTCCCACCAGGATCTATTGCCCCTTAAACGGCAGCCATAGTCGGACGCTGAAAGAGGTCTTCGTATTATACTCCTTCCTGATCATTGCATTGCCGTTTCCTTCAGCTGAAGGTGTTGGAGGGCTCCTAGCAGGTCGTCCTCGTTCTTCTTGGCCGGATTAAACCCCTCGTTCCCCGTCAGCTGAGGGTCTTCCATCACGGTGTCGTCGGCTGCACCAGGACCGACTGCCTCTTCAGCGCACTCTTCATATATTGGTGAAAGAGGTCTTCGCATTCTCCTCCACCTTAGTCGTCGCGTTGCAGTTTCCTTTTTCTCTAGGTGTTTGAAGCGTCGTGCCAGCTCGAACTCTCTCTTGTTGGCCAGATTCAACGCCCCCTTCCTGGTGAGCCGCGGGGCTACCGCATCAGGCGCAGGGCCATCGGCCGCTGGTGTGTATATCGGCAAACACAATTGGGGATTTCGGACGGTGTTGAGGCGCTTGATCTTTCTAATGCGCGTTTTATTACTGCAGCGCGAGCTCACAGTGGAGATCATCATCGGTGCCTCGGGAGGTACGCAGAGGAAGCCGCCAGGTATGTGTGGAAGCATCCGCGAGGCCATGGCTGAACTGCTGAACCGCCGTTCAGGGACTAGACTAGAAAGACTGCATGTTTCTTCAACAGGGCTTTGGCTTCGTGGGAGCGTCTGCGAGGCCATGGCTGGTAAACTGGTAACTGGTAAACTTGTGTGAAGGAAGGCTATTCAGGGACTCCAATCCAAAAAAAAAGTGCGTTTCTTCAGCAGGCCTTTGGCTTCTACGAAGATGCGCAGCCTCTCAAAAGAGCACCAGGGAGGTGTAAAAAAGGAACGCGCTTCCTGGCTTCCTGGTGAGCCTGCCACTAGAGCCGTTTCTCAGTCGATGTTGATGTGGTCACAAAGACGAGGCGTCGTAATCCGACAGAGCCATTAGCAAAACACTTGAGTTTTGTTTCAGCTCCGTTCTCCTCTACCACGCTAGCACTTTTCAGCAGCGATGCATTGGCCGTGGAATGGTAACGTGCACGATCCCACAGTGGTGCTGAAAAAAAAAAAGCTTGCAATGTATATCACTAGATAACAGCGACTTACCGCGACGTGAGCATCTTAAAAGAAAAAATTAGACATATATCGATATAGAAATAGATATAGAGTACATATAGATATAGACATATATAGATACTTGTAGATATAGAGATACATATAGATATAGGAAGCCGCCGCGGTGGCTGAGTGGTTATGGCGCTCGGCTGCTGGCCCGAAAGACGCGGGTTCGATCCCGGCCGCGGCGGTCGAATTTCGATGGAGCCGAAATTCTAGAGGCCCGTGTGCTGTGCGATGTCAGAACCCCAGGTGGTCGATATTTCTGGAGCCCTTCTCTACGGCGTCTCTCAAAGCCCGAGTCGCTTCGGGACGTTAAACTCCCATATATATATATATATATATATATATATATATATATATATATATATATATATATATATATATATCTCAGCAGACAAGTTAAAGGAAATGAGGGGCATGGTTGTTTTTTCTGCTGCTTTATAAGTATTTTCTTTAAGCAATTTATTAATCTAAGAATTATTATCCTACTGATAAGCATAACACATTATAAAAAAAAATTAACGTTCCCCTATGCACCTTGGTTTCGGTGGTGACTGTTGGCTCCCTTCACATATATATATATATATATATATATATATATATATATATATATATATATATATATATATATACATATATATATATATATATATATATATATATATATATATATATATATATATATGGGCATGTTCAGATAAGAACGGTAATCGAGGTCCCATGACCATTTTTTGTTTTCAATTAAATTTTTATATGTGATGGGTAAATGTGTCCACACAAAGGAATGAACCTTAGTTTTGCAACGAACTTCATGGTTTTCTCGGAAAAAAATCGTCACAAGAGGTGGAGAATGTCGTTTTTGCCACTTCGCAAAGTTGCAAGTTTGGAGCATCACTGTATGCACAATAAATTGTTTCTGCGCATAACTATTTTTTCAGTACTTTATTACAACTTGTACTATACGAAGAAAATAAAACACGTTTTCTTGCTGTGTCAGTCTTCTGAGTAAAAAATCGCAAACTTTGCTTCCGGAGCTGTGCGGTGCCAAAAAAGCACTTTTCAGGGCAGCCTTAGGGCAAGATGCGTGAAGATCTCCAGACTGAATCTTTTTCTCTGTATTTTCCAGCTACTTTTAATCACTTCAGGCAAGTTTTGTAGCTCTACACTTGACCTATATTTTTCAATATGGCCTCAAAATTGGCAGAAGTTCAAAAACGTAAAAAAAGTGACAACTTTGATTTGAATTTAAAAAAGAAACATCATCGAATTTTATTAAAATTTGCCCTAATAATACTCAATACTCGATAATTTTAAGGCACTAAAAAGTGTTGCATTATTTTGTTTTAAAGTATAAAAATATATACAAAACTGAGTTCATGTTTTTGTTACCTAGAATTGCTTATTACTGCCTCTTAGAAATAGTAACTGTCAGAAATTTGATTTAGCACTCACTGAACGTGGTTACATTTCATTTACCACAATATGCGAACCATCCTGAATGTTTGTACAGCTTCTACTCGCTTGTTAGCGGCGTTCTTAATGCGTAAAAATGGGAATAAATTCGCTATTTCACCTGATGAACTGGCTGCTGGCGGTCAAACGTTTTTTTTTTTGTATTCTCTAATTTATCATGGTAAGGTACATTGGTATGTAATCGATTTTTTTTAAAATATTAGATCATTTGTCGGTGCTTAGAAAAATTTTATATAAAAATTTATAATAATGTGTTTCTGAAGCTTTGTTTACCTCTGTATCTGCATCTGTTTACCTCTGTGTTCAAAGGTTCTACAGGGCAATGTTAGGAGGCAGAACGTCGTCTTCTGAGAGGAACAATTTATCTGCAAGATTTTTAATCAGGAGGAGTTTTAATAGGAACGCAATTTACAAATGGGATGCCGCTTTATATGCAGATTGCAATTCAGAAAATCGTAACAAGAAATTAACGGCAGAAGTTGAAGTCGGTATGCGCACAGTATATTGTCCAGCACGAAGCACAAACCAGATCACAGTCTCTTCCATTGCGAAGCAGCGGTGGAGGCCACGTAGGATGCACTGCCTTCATTTGTTTGAACGTACTTCCACATATGGAGCGTCTGAACTCCAGGCACTTTCTTTGCCATTTTCCATTCTTCCTTCTTCGTTTCGCGAAAGTCTGCAAGCTCCCTCTGTGGGAGCTCCAGAATGGTGATGTTCTTTAGCGTTCCTTGAATTGAGTCTACGAAGCCGCTGGCTGTTTGTATGGCCTCGCAGGCTTCCGCAAGTTGTGGTGTGATGCTCGATGTTTGACAAGCCCACCAACACCGTCGCAAGCATTTTTGCCGTGTCCAGTGGCCGAAAACATCCATTTCGTCTCTTGACATTCACTGCGTTGTAGCTCATGAAACTGATATTTATTCTTGAAGTGAGCGGGAGCCCCGTCGCTCACATATGTTATCTTGGTGTAGACTGGCGCGTTGTCTTCGAGGTGTGCTTTGATTTTTGACAGAGCCAAGCATGCATGAGCTGAATCTTGAGAATATCGCCGGAAATAACGGCGTAGTTTCGAGTCGATTTTCTTGACGTGACAACGCAGGCAAACGCGGTCACCTGCTTTTTCTGCCAATGGTACGCTTGTACTGCGTCTGGAAGCACAACTGTCCGGTTTTCGGCGAAATCAAAATTCAAAACAATTGCACCTCTCTTGCAGCTGTGTTTTTCTTCGTGTATTGCTCTTGCTTGCACAGATCTAATATAGTTGTGGGGAATCCATTTCATGGTCATTCTTAGAAATTCTCTCATAAATGATGAAGCGGTCAGAGTTCTAGAAAACACAGCGCACACAGGACAGGGACCAAGGGAAGAACCGACGACACGAGCGCCCTTGGTCCCTGTCCTTTGTGCGCTGTGTTTTCTAGAATGACTACCTACCAACTCGCCCAGTCTTCCACATCGGTGAGAGTCTTTTTAACGAGCTCACCGTATTCCCATGAAGCAATCAACACCTCGTCCTCGCTGCTCATTTCAAAATTTTCCGAAGTGAAAATGCCATCTTGTGGACAGTGCTCACAATTCCTAAGGAAACACGACGCAGCAGGTTCCTGGCATACGCAGAGGCTCTGCATATCTTCGGGAGAAAGCGACCTTCCGGACGCGTTCTGCAGTCCCACGAGGCACAACTGAAAGTTTGCACAGCACACACAAACACACACTTGCCACTGTGGCGATCATTTCACCCACTTAGGACTCAAGGATATGAATTTTGTGAGGCTAACCTGGGAGGCAGGGTGAGCTTGCTTGTAGAGGCGGAATGCTTCTCGCAAGGACCGCGTCATGAAGCGTTTAGGTATCCATTCTTTCCCTCCCTCCTTTTCGATTCTCACCACATCCTTTTTGTTCGGAGTCTGTCTAGAGCAATCGAGTTCATCCATGGTGTAATATTCTAAAACGGTGGTAATGTATTCCTGTTGTAGTTTACATCTTGTATATCTCTCCTGTGTTGACCATACGCCTTCCTCATCCACCAACTTCTTCGATTTTCGGATAACGTACCTCGTTGCCTCTGGAATAACTTCCTGCACATATTTCACGGTTAGGTTGCGTGGTAGCAGTGTCAGCAGCTGGCAACGCTCTTGAAAGGACGGACACCTATTGTAGGCAGCATGTAGGTTGTCCTCCCAACTGCTGCATTGCGCACACTTTTCTTCTGATGCACGCGAAGTCTCTGGGACATTATATGCTGCCTGTATCCCCGATCGTATTTTCGTCACCATAGCTCTTGCCACCTCTTCCTGCTTTCGCCATGCATAGGAAAGTCTGAGGCGTTTTTTTAGAGCGCTCGGTGGCTTTAGGGGCGAGATTTCGGAGGTAAGGCTGACACTTTTCTACGATTTCTTCCCAAGGGCGGAATTCTTCTAATGTTTCGGTTGACTCTGCCTGCATATTATCTATGTCTTCCTTGAACAGACGGTAACAATTCTGACAGATGAAGTCACTTTCTCGTACTCGGAGAGCTTCTTCGGGAAGTAGGACTTTTTTAGAGCAGCGACATTGAGTGTCTTTACACTGCGAAAATTACGTCCGTTTTCAATTCTCTGTTTGTGCCTTTTTGAGTAGTCGGCACAAAACGTTCGCCGCGGAAATCTCTTCATGAATGCAAAAGCTCAGCGCTTCCGAAGATTATCGCGAGACAGAAGAGCAGGAGACGGATGTAGGGCCCAGAGCTGCTTTTCCAAAAAAAGGAGATGGACAGATGAATGGATTTTTAACACAGCCTGCCCACCGTCGACACTACACTGATGTTCTTTCGGTCTGGCGTACGAGCTGAGACTGAGATACCAAGTATGCTTGTCGAGGGAGCGCTCCAGCGCAGAGAAAACACGTGAGTACAGAAAACGACCCCACCGGGTCTACCAGGCCTGGAAAACGACACACAAAACTCGAGATCCGAACAACATCCGCTCACAAGGGTTATCTCGGTCGAAGGTCGAAGGCTGAGGCATAACTGCTAGGCGTTCGGTGCGTTGCGATGAAAAGATGATAGCGGCGGCTAAAGCCTCGGTGCGGCGGCGGCACACATGATGCTGTGAATTTCAGGGTCGCGCCGGGCGTTATATAGCTATGGGAGCGGCTGCCAAGCGCCGTTCATCCCTGGAGCGGCGGTAGGAGTTAAAGTCACCTTGAGAGTGCGACGAGTGCATTAATTGTTTGCATAAACTACCCCTACACACACGTCACTCCAAAATAACGTGCTGAAATATGCTTACAGTAATTTAGGTCCCACCGTTAGAACAGTACGAATTCGAATAGGAGCTTTAGACCTTTGATTGTAACAGAAAAAAATGCTTACAAATTACACTTATGAACTCAGCAACTGTAGCGTTTAAAATTCACTTACAAAATACCAATAATAAAACCAGCTTCTGACGATTGCGCATCCTAAGAGGGAATACTGAGCAGTCGTAGGGACTGAAATCATGAAGTCCGTTTTGTATTTATTTTCATACTTTAAAACAATATAATGCAATACTTTTTTAATGCCTTAAAATTATGAAATATTGAGTATTATTAGGGCAAATTTTAATAAATATCGATGATGATGTTTTTTTAATTCAAGTCAAAGTTGTCACTTTTTTCACATGTTTGAACTTCTGCCAGTTTTGAGGCCATATTGAAAAATATGGGTCAAGTGTAGAGCTACAAAACTTGCCTGAAGTGATTAAAAGTACCTCAAAATACAGAGAAAAAGATTCAGTCAGGAGATCTTTACGCATCTTGCCGTAAGGTTGCCCTCAAAAGTGCCTTTTTGGCACCACACAGCTCCGGAAGCGAAGTTTGCGATTTTTTACTCAGAAGATTGACACAGCAAGAAAACGTTTTTTTATTTCATCGTATAGTACAAGTTGTAATGAAGTACTGAAAAAATAATTATGCGCGGAAACAATTTATTGTGCATGCAGTGATGCTCCAAACTTGCAACTTTGAGAAGTGGCAAAAACGACATTCTCCACCTCTTGTGACATATGATTTTTTTCCGAGAAAACTACGAAGTTCCTTGCAAAACTAAGGTTCATTCCTTTGTGTGGACACATTTACCCATCACATATAAAAATATAACTGAAAACAAAAAATGGTCATGGGACCTCGATTACCGTTCTTATCTGAACATGCCCATATATATATATATATATATATATATATATATATATATATATATATATATATGGTCTGGTTTGGTTTATGGGAGTTTAACGTCCCAAAGCGACTCAGGCTATGAGAGACGCCGTAGTGAAGGGCTCCGGAAATTTCGACCACCTGGGGTTCTTTAACGTGCACTGACATCGCACAGTACACGGGCCTCTAGAATTTCGCCTCCATCGAAATTCGACCGCCGCGGCCGGGATCGAACCCACGTCTTTCGGGCCGGCAGCCGAGCGCCATAACCACTCAGCCACCACGGCGGCTATATATATATATATATATATATATATATATATATATATATATATATATATATATATATATATATATATATATATATATATATATATATATATATATATATATATATATATATATATATATATATATATATATATATATATATATATATATATATATATATATATATAGCAAACAAGGTAAAGGAAATGAGGGGCTCGTTTGACAAACTTATGAAGGGAGCTAAGTGACCGAAACCAAGGTGCATAGGGGAATGTTTTTTTAATTGCTTTTTTGTGTGTAGTGATGATCAATGGGATAATAATACTTAGATTAATCTATCGCTTAAAGAAAATTACTTATAAGGCATCAGAAAAAACAACCATGCCGCCGGTGGGATCCGAACCCACAACCTCCGTATATCGCGTTATGGGTTCGGACCCCACAAAGCTGGTCAATGGCTATTGCCTCTAAACAAATGCCTCGTAAAGTGCCTGCTCTTTATTCTAGCGTTTAGCAGAAGAAAAGTGTGGATTGATCAATGGAAGCTTATTTCTGCTAGGTGATCCCAGCCGCGATTCCACAAACTCAACCGTAAGTGGCGGCGACTGTGGGCCTCTTTTCGTGACGTCGCGGGAGGAGTACTGGACGGGTACGGTGTGACAAAGTCGAGAGAGGGAAATCTCCAGTTCCTTTTCGTACGCTAGCACTATAGGCGTGTCACTGGCGAAAAAGCCGTAATGTATACTTGAAAAAAGATGTAGCGCAAAAGAGACGAGCATTTAGTTTAAAGAAGTAAATCAGAGGCTAATGTTTTTTTTTATTTTTTAATCGCAATCTCCAAATTTCGGTGCCGGCCAATACGCGAGTCACGGCCAGGGCAAGACATTAGCCTGCCTGCAAATGTAGCAAAGGAGCGGAGTGAGCAACGCCGACGATGCTACAACGGAAAGGCTTGCCTTCCGGCCACCTTCCAGCCTTTATAAAGTACGTCAGCTGATACCATCATTACCGCGCAGAATTTTCAGGGGATCCTTTTTTCAAAAGAGCCGCGCCAAAGATTATCAGATAAGGCGAAAAGGCCGATACTCAGAAAAGCACGGAGGCCCGCGTCGCCATCAGCGCGCCGACCATGGTCTCGCACGTAGTGAAAATGGAACTTCTCCCGAGCACGTTCTCGCGCGGCGGGTCACGTCTCCCGAACGACAGTCACTGTTCTTGGTAGCATGTAAGTGAGCCGTCGACTTGGGGCTGTTTCACATGCAAGCGACCGACAAGGGGCGCTACGCGGTGATAAATTGTGAACTTGTTGGAACCTCGTCGCTCTGGCACCACGAGCGTTTTCGCTTGCATGTGAAGCAACCCTACAGCCTGACTTGCATGGAGCGCTTTTCGCACGCGAAACGGGCCTCGTGTTGAACGAACGCGGCCCGTTTTCGCTAAAGTCACCGGAACGGAAAAAGTGCCGCAACCGTCACCGGAGCCGTCATATTTGGTCCAGCGCCGCTGAAGCGACGGCCGCGCGCAGTCTCTACGCAGGCATGAACTGCACAAGCGTCACTACGCGACTGGAAATGCTGTGCACGCTTATCTCGGCCCATAAGAGCAAGTGCTACGTAATGCTCCGGACGATCTGTGTGCCGGCGGCCGCGAGAAAGAAGCGAGCGGACCATTTATGACGGGGAATGACCACGCCACCACAGAAAACGAATCGGGAGCGCGCGCGCCCACGCCACCACGAAAAACGAATCGGGAGCGCGCGCGCGCGCTGGCCCGCCGGCGCGGCGGCGAGAGAAAACGAATGTGGTACTTTTCCCGTTCCAGTGACTTCACTTTTCGCGTGCGAAGCTTCGCGGGCGGAGGCGTCGAAAAATCCCGCGGCAACAAGCCCGATTTTTATGACGCCGAAGAGTTTGCCAGACTTGGGAAAAGCGCCATGCTTTCCGTGCACCCGTGGAGGATTATTGCAATTTACACGACATCGTCACTCACGTGAAGCCTTGGTTGTGCCTTCCGCTCGGTCGTCGTCGCCAAGGCCCAGTCAACGGAGGAAGCGTGTCTATGCAAGCCTACGGCACGATGGCGCTGTACGATCGCTTTTTTTCCGCATAGTGCGCAAATGCTGCGCTAGGCCCGAACAATGGGGCGCACGAAGTTGGCGAACTTCAACTTTTTCCCGCGCGAGCGGATGGTCGCATCACGCTATTGGCTGCTGTCCCGTGACGTAGCAGCGCAGCGGTGCCAGGCCGCGCCTCCTCAGGAAGAAAAACCAGGCGTAGTAGGCGGTAGCTGTATGTGCCGAGAAACACGTAATATTGGCCGCATGTGACTATTACGAGTGTTGACAGCGACTTCGAGCTTCACCGTGTGCAACAGCGGCAAGCGGTAGTTTCCCCCAAGTTGTTTTGTCGCCGTCTACACCGAGCTGACCGAGTGGCCTTGAAACCTACGCTGTCTACGCAAGACGTAACAGTGCCGGTGTCGCGGAGTGTTTATTTGGAACTGCTTGTGATAGTTACAAGTGTTCTTTATTCGCGCGAGGATCTTCACGAACAGCAGCGAGAAGCAGCTCCCCAGGGGGAATTTCCTGTGCATACAGCAAGTTTCGCAGCGCAGTGGCAAGTGTGTCGTTGCTACGAGGAAAACACACTGAATATAGTTAGGCCTAGGAGCTTGAAGATCGCCAAATTATCTGAAAAACAGGGGCTAGTTATCGCTTATACCACTACGTGTGGGCAAGATTAGGCGAAATAAAAGCGAACCGCTACCATTTGAGCGAGCTATTGCGTCGAAGAATCCAGCGGCGACATGTATTTATTCCGAAGCGGGCGAGCAGGGCGCCGCCATCTTGTCAAAGTTAGCGTACGCAAGCCACGCAAGCGCCGCAACGCAAACTCCGCTGGCTACCGTACGCAAGGCTACCGTACGCAAGACGCAAGGCTTGCGCTTGCGTTCTGCGCATGCGCACTACCGTCCCCGCAAACTCCTCGCGTACGCTAACTCTTTGCGTACGCACAGCTAAAACTGTCTAGTGATTGCAGTCGGAACGAGTGCTTTTGCGCCAGTCAGTAATATCGCCTGTAAGTATAATCACGTTTGAAAAGCTTACTACGCACGCCTCGTTTTCCGAATGCTGAAATGAACTTAGAGCTGGACTGCAGGTCCTGGTTCAGGTGCACGCGTGTGTACTGAGTTTGATAACTGCCGTGAGTGCGACGAGACGAAGTAATCTTCGAGCTCTGCAGCGAGTCGCATTCGTTGCAGCGGTTGCAGTGATCGCGAGCACAAGTCGTTGTGCTTCGGCGTAGCCGTCACCGATATCGATCGTAGTTCGTGTGTACTGTGTTAGCCAACCGCCGTGAGTGCGGCGAGACCATTCTGAAATTTGTGTATCGCGTATGCGAAACGACCTCGGCTGCACGGCCGTTGAGCTGTTTTCTGCCGGGACTACTAGACTTTTAGTAGACAGTTTTAGCTGAGCGTACGCAAAGAGTTAGCGTACGCGAGGAGTTTGCGGGGACGGTAGTGCGCATGCGCAGAACGCAAGCGCAAGCCTTGCGTCTTGCGTACGGTAGCCTTGCGTACGGTAGCCAGCGGAGTTTGCGTTGCGGCGCTTGCGTGGCTTGCGTACGCTAACTTTGACAAGATGGCGGCGCCCTGCTCGCCCGCTTCGGAATAAATACATGTCGCCGCTGGATTCTTCGACGCAATAGCTCGCTCAAATGGTAGCGGTTCGCTTTTATTTCGCCTAATCTTGCCCACACGTAGTGGTATAAGCGATAACTAGCCCCTGTTTTTCAGATAATTTGGCGATCTTCAAGCTCCTAGGCCTAACTATATTCAGTGTGTTTTCCTCGTAGCAACGACACCTGGCGAAGCAGTTTTCTAACTTTTAGCCAGATCTTGCATTTTCTTCGGTTTTCATAGTTTTTCTTCTTGGAACAAGAAAGGCCCCCAATGCACTCACAGTAGTTATCAGTAATCACGGATGAAATTTTCTTCAACCGAGCGTTGATGTGGTTTGACTTCTTGTCACTAGATGGCGCCACGTGCGCCTGAGGGACGCTACGGCACGGTCAGCTAAAACTATACTTCGGAGCGGACAGCGTAACGCACGCAGCGCCGTAGCTCTTTGGGTACGCAAGCACTTGCGTACGCACAGCTAAAACTGTCTAGTATAGCGTACGCAGACATACGCAAAGGCATAGCGTACGCTATCAAATAGCGTGCTTCGTACTGCGCATGCGCCAAACGTTATTCCAAACCGAGGTTTAGCGTACGTGCGCGTTACGTACGCTATTTCTCGAATTTAGCGTGCGTGCTCTTGCGTACGCTAGGAAAAATAGCGTTGTCAAGATGGCGGCGTCCACGTCCCCCGCTTCGGAGAGAATGTGTCAATGTTATTGGGTTTTTAGGCATATTCATTGCTTTAAATGGCCCACGTGATATGCGCTTTGCCTCGCCTCGCCAACAGCATAAAGAAAGAGGGATAAACTTGCCCAATTTTCGATTCTGTGTAACGATTCCGCAGCTCTTAACCCTAACAAGACAGAACCGACTGTGGATTGCCTTGATTTGGATTCTTAAGGAAATGTTTGGAAACCATTTGGCCACGCAACCGGCTATCTGCGTGATGCGACTTGGATAACCTTGGCCATGCCTTGGCTAAATAGAAAAAACTTTGTCGCAACATATTTTTACAATTTAACACCAGATGGCGCCACTGCAACCTACGCTATCGTTGCGTTCAGGTTGGCATACGATAAACTAAAAGGGGTCGTGCGACCTCCTCTGTTACCTCCCGCTAAATGCTTGCGTATAGCGTACGCAAGCGCTCATACGCTATACTAAAAGTCTCTACTGAAGCGTCGCCAGCATTCTGCGGCATTGTGCTCCATAAAGTGCAATTTGCGACTATGAGTGGCTGGATTACAATGGTATGCCGGCGGCACTGTAAAATCTGTGTGAAAACATCGGTGTGCATAGCAGCTCTCACGTCTGGAGCGTCTTTTTTTATTTCCTGCCGGGCTAGGGGGGCCTATATCTGCAATAAAATTTGCACGACAAATTGAATAAATTCAATTTCCCCTGCATGTGATCATGGTCTGAGCCAAAGCAGTAGTGTTAAGTTTGGGTTCTGACATGTTGTGACCAGATCACGAAGACTCATGTACAAACAAAAACCATTGTCGCAACTCATTCACCGCATTTTCAGTAAACTGCTCTGATTACAATTTATTTTTTCTTAGCAGCGTGGAGTGAAGTTGGATTTTAGACAAATGCTTGCAATATTAAGTGCATTATCTTGGTGGCTATGGCTATTGGTAAAATGCAGTGATCTTGAAGTGCTCCGTGAGCCATGACAATCGGGATAGAAACTGTACTCTTTGAATCAGCACCTGATCTCATATTTATTGTTGCTTTCACTACACTGCTGTCATCGAGGTGCTTAACAACTTAGCTTTATTGGTGTCGAACAGTTGTTAACTAGCACTTCCTAAGTAAGCTGTACCAGTTTGTTTAAGACATCCTCGAAGCATATGCCATCAATGCACATGCATACGCTGCGTTCGTTTACCTGTGACTGCCTGCAATGAACATTGTTTGCCTGCTGGATGAAGGCGATGGTGGGCCTATGAGAATGTATTTGTCAGAAATGTAGAATGCTTCCTAGATTTCCTTCTCCTTCTTTGCATTTGCTGCATTTCTAAATTTGTTTGCTTGAATGTAGATGCTTGTTTGCACCTTCCACAATGCTCAGCTGTAAGTTTCTGTGGACACACATCTGTTCACATTTGTCGTATGGCCGTGACAGGGCCCTATTTGTGTATATTGCCAAAACCACGTTAACAAGGTTTACTTTGATTTTCCAAAATGTGCTATGCGCTATTGCACTGTGGTTGGCCCTGCAATGCTGATGTTGAGCCATTTCTGAAAGTCCTACAGTGCCGGTGCAGCCATCGACCTGTCGAGGTTGAGATTACATTTAATTTCAACCCATTTCCTTACTGTTTGGATTGTATTGGCAGATTCCCTGCTTTGCACCTGTGCTGAGTTCTCCTCCTGCCCGACATGCTTTAACTCGAATAGTGTTTTTCTTCTTGCCGTGTGCTCTGTTTAAAGAAAACATTAAATTAGTGTTTCAAATAAACATCTGTGAGATTATAACAAAAAGTAATCTTTTTGTCAGCAAGTGGCTTAATTAATTAGTGCAGTGAACGAAGTGCGCCAGGAAATGAGTCGCTGAGCCTTTCAGTGCCAATGATTTTGACACCAGAAAGAGAAGTGCTTTGTCAGTCAGAATGTGCAAGCGGAGAGAGTCTGCGTGCCTGGCAGTTCAAGGTTTAACAAAAACTGCACGCTATGCTGCCAGTGGTACTAGGGCAATTCCAGGGTGCAACAGCCATATGATTGTCTGTATTTGTCGCCAAACACTTCTAACAGTCCTTGCGCTGTGTTATACTATCTGGTTACAATAGCCCAGATGTTCGCATTGCAGTCCATATTACATGACAAACATTTGCGGGTGCCAGTGGGCTTTGTGGATTTAAACCTTGTCAGCTGTCCAAACAGCAAGTTTCCATGTTAAGGCATGCATGCTTTGATAAAGATTCATCCCCAGCAAAACTGTCCATAATTCAAGCCATCATATTACAGGGTGGATATTAACGAGGCATGGCTGCATACAGCAGAATGTGGTAAATTTTTAGTTCTGATAATGTCACAAGCACCAAGTCATTGCACCATTTCTATGACTAGCATGGGTTCCAAATCGTTAAAAACACTATGTACTCTAACACTGCTAAATTGCTGTGGCCCATTAAATTGTTCCTTCCAAATTGGTACGCTTTTTGAAAAGCACACCTGTGATAGCCACCTTTTCGTTCTTCGTGACATACACTTGCAGCTTAGTCTCTTTGAGAAAGCATGCGATAAAATTCTTTATAGAATGCTTTGCATTGTACTGTTCTAAGCTGAATATAAGTGATCCTAGCCAGCTAACATCACTTGGCACTTGCTAACTCTTGCTCATCCAGCCTTTCTTTTTTTGGAATCTCGGGCAACCCCAAAGTTATTGTAATTGGCCCTTCCCTTTTTCTTACATTCATTATTGACCTTCTTTTCACGGTTTTATTTAACTAGTCTTCATTGATTGCTATATGGTCTGCCATCCCACTATCAATATCAACATTCTTACCCTCCAGAACAACCGTCTGCGTGCTTGAGAATGGCCTATTTGCCAATGTTAATAGGACTGCATTAGTAGTTTTTACTGTCAGTCATACCCATCTTCATTACGAGCTGATAAGTTTCAGTATTTCCTTTGTGCTTGTATCCTACCCTGTTTCAAGCAAAGCAACACAGAGACTTCCATTATGTAATGTGGTTAAAATGCTAGGTGTGTATGTTTACGCATGTGACTTTTATGTGTATCATTTGATGCTTGTCCTCATCTGTAATGGCCAGCCAGGGATGTCATGGGGCCAGCATTTACAGTACTTAGAAAAGGGTGCCTTCTTCTCCTCTATAATAAAGCTAAATTTCACATACAATTCTGTCGTCATCAATGGAGTCATATTACAGCTACTGTGAATTTTGTGTGAATGGGTTTTTCTTACATTGACAGCAGTGGAATGCATGGAAAGGCACAAACCTGTGCTCAATATTAATTTATTCATAGAGTTGCTGTTTTCCTTAAATTAGCTACACGCATTTTCATATAAGGCCCTGAGGAGGATTATCATTTTGGGGCATTATTTTGGAAAAGGAGGCCATAAAACAAGACATTTGTTTGCCTAATACATGCAGCCCTTCTTGGACTGTTTAAATTCACATACACTCCTTGTATGAAGCCGAAAAGTAGGCATAGCCTAGGCAAAGATCTTCAAGCAGTTACGTTAACAACTAAGTCGTTTTAACATATGGTATGCCTAAAGGGAACTTTGGCACTTTGAAAACCAAACTGGCAATAAAATAATCTTTACTTTGCAGAAAATGTTGCTAACAACAGCTAGCATGTTCCAAAATTTTATACATGACAAGTGGTGCAGACAATGCTCACTTTTATCTGCTGTTTTGGGAACCAGAATCACTGTTACGATCCCTCTTTTCTTTTCTGGTCAGAAAAATTCTTAAATATTACTCTAAAGGTATATGAGAGGATATATGCATAATGCATATATGCCCTACACACACTTAAAAGCTTATTTTTTATTTCATTGTATTTTGCAACAACACAACTTCACCCTGTAAATATATTTATACAAATTCTGCTTGAGATATCCACTATGCATGGTCAGTGCATCCTGTTTTCCTAAATATATGAAGTATTCTTTCCCAACTGCAACCAGGAGCCATCCAGATGTAAGCCAGTATACGAACTCCCACATGATGTTATGTTTACACTGAAGGTAAAAGGCATGTATCGCATTTTACTCAGTACTAAGCAACCACTTTGTTTTCATTCACATGGGCATTTTCAGAATTTTTTGGAGTTGTACAGACAACATGCCAGCTTGTTACTGCATGTGTCACCATTGACTGGCTGTGAGCACAACTCTCCAGGCTTGTTTGCACTGCTGCATGCCAGCTTGTGCGATTCTCAGTGCAATATGAGCTAAGGAATGACTGCTAAAATAAAACTGGCCGCCCGCTGTCACTATGCAAAAAGCAAAGGCATACATTTCAGTGCAGTGATAGATGGCTTGGCCCCTTTAAATGTCACCACACTGTGCTATTTCTATTTTGACTTTTCTAACGGACCGAATAATATATATACATACGTGTGTGTGTGTGTTGATGCAAAAGAAGGTACTTTGATTTAGGCGTACATACCACGCGCAGTTCTTGTGCATCAACAAATACACAAATTTCGTGCGTATTTGATGCGTTCGAGAAATACCAAGGACAGTGTTAATTGGGGAGGCATGGGATAGGCACTTGTCCTGCAGTGGGCGTAGTGTTGCGTCCGGACAACCAGCCCGGATCCCAATTCTTTAGGATGCAAAATTTCTCCTGCGAACGCCCTTTGGACAAGCCCGGGGCTTCGCCGCAAGGCAACAGCGCCCAAACGCTCTCTTGACAAACCAAGATGCTGCGCCGCAGGTCACTGGCGCCTTATGGAGAAACATTGGCGAGCGAATGCCCACACGTGCAGCAAGTTGCTAGACAGCGAGGCGCCGGTTTCCTTTTCCCTCTGGAAGTCACCGCGCGCGGAAAACTTGAAGCTGGTGGCCAGCGCGGACGCTGGTTGGACCTCTCGGACGACCGTCAAGTGCTGGCTTTGTATTGGGCCGTTTGAGTGACAACCGTTTCTCGGGGCTTTATAAGCCCGTTTCAACACCCGTTTCTCGGGGCTTTATAAGCCCGTTTCAACACCCGTTTCTCGGGGCTTTATAACGCTGCCGCCTGGAGACAACGACCCCCCGATCCATAGAGACCGACCCACCTTGAGCCGAGTGCCGCTCACGAGTGTAGTGAGTAGTGACGCGTTGGAGTCTCGCCGAATGTCGCCGTGCGAGAACAGTCGCGTTGGCTGTTAGCTCTCGGCCCCGTGCCGATTTTGTCCTGTATAATGACTTGCTCATAGTGTATCAAATGCCTTTTTTTATTCTCACCGACGCCTGACTCCGCGTCTTCGCTACCGCCAAGAGAGCTGGCAGCGCTCTGTCACGAAACGGGTGGCGAGCGCTACGGGACTACCTCAAAGTCACAACAGTAGGCAGGCTACAGCAGGCGGCGTCAAGGTCGACGACCTTGACGCCGCCTGCTGTAGCCTGCCTTATGTTGTGACTTTTGCCGGTCAGATACACGTGCTCAGCGCTCGCGTTTAAAGTTGGCGGCTTAAAACCAAAGCCGATGCACGACGCTTCAACGCCTTCCGCTGGATCCAACGGGTCCACTGGATCGAGCTCTCTCGCCCACTTGCATGTACCTTCAGATGTATACTGTGAAGGGATTAAATTAGCCGAGGGTTCGAAAAGAACAGCTCCGCCCAACTGCCAAAGCTATTGAATTACGTCACCACGCGCACCTCGCCGCGGAGCCGAATCGGTTTGGCCGGGCCGGCGGCGGCTGGCGCACTCGGCGCGAAATAGAGACATGCTCTAAGTCTCCGCCAGTGCGGTCAGAGTGCGCCGAAGCCGCCGAACGCGTCGACGGTCAAGCGCAGTTGGAGTATAGAAAGTCTCTCTTTGGCCGACGTGACGTCGCCGTGCAGCGCGCGCGCGCGCGTTACGCCGGAGTATAAACGCGCCTTAGTCTGCGCTTAACCGCTACCCGCCGCGGTGGCTCAGTGGTTAGGGCGCTCGACTACTGATCCGGAGTTCCCGGGTTCGAACCCGACCGCGGCGGCTGCGTTTTTATGGAGGAAAAACGCTAAGGCGCCCGTGTGCTGTGCGATGTCAGTGCACGTTAAAGATCCCCAGGTGGTCGAAATTATTCCGGAGCCCTCCACTACGGCACCTCTTCTTCCTTTCTTCTTTCACTCCCTCCTTTCCCTTACGGCGCGGTTGAGGTGTCCAACGATATATGAGACAAATACTGCGCCATTTGCTTTCCCCAAAAACCAATTAATATTATTATTAACCGCTAAACAACGTATTCAGTGGCGGCACCTATGGGAGCCACTTAAACCTTCCGCCCACTTACTGAATAACAAAAAAATCCTGTGCCGAGGCTCGGAATCGAACCAGGGCTTTTCGCGTTCCAGGCGGAGACGCTACCACTCCGCCACGACGAATCAAGCTACAGCCATCAATAAAGGTGCATCTAGTGAATGCACTCTTCCGATGCAGAAGTCTCCGCGCTTTCGCTACGTATATCCTGACCTAACAGAGCTAAGCCATCAGCACTTTTTCTTAACTGCCTTGTACCTTGTCTCCCGTCCCTAATAAACGATTTCCGTTAAGTAGTTAGAAGTTGACTGACACAGCCGGGAATGTTTCGCCGGGCGAGCGTGCGAAGACACAAGTGCTCTTTATACTGCGAACTGCCTTGTACGATCACTGACCATCGTGCCATCATAGTTTTTCATCGACCGTGGCGATCATCTGACCAGCCTTAACAGGCTCCTTGAAAGGCTAACTAGCACTTGAAGCGGCCCTTGGAGTTCCTCCGCTGTTCGGCGCTTGTAAATCGAGGCGCGTCAAAAACAAAACCACGGGGCACACAAAGCTCAAAGACTCGAAGCGCCATAACAAAACGAAACAATCCTGGCCGCCTGTGGCGCCGCCAAACATTGGTTTTCTTTGCTACCAACATTCAGGTTATCTTTGGTCTGTCTTCCTTGTGTGATAAAAGTGCACTATCGGTTTTAAAACAAAACTTACTTCAATATTGAACCGGGCAACCTTCCTTTGTCAGCCTCAAAGATTCATGGCGTCCATGGAGTGAGGAAAATTTAATCAAGGGTTCGACAGAATCCTGTCTGGCGAGGGGGAAGCATATTGGAAACACAAGAAACATACACTCGCCAAAGAAAAATATTTAACACATGACGTTTCGAGACCCGTACGGGTCCCTTGTTCACAATGAGGATGGGCGGAATGGGCCGCTACTTATAAGCGGACTTGACTACACAGTGAGTGGGCGTAGATATCGGGGAGATTCCCTCTCGTCCTGTTGATAGCATTCTTGGTCGTCTGTATGTAAAATGATTCGAGAAGTAATCATGAAGATAAAGGTTTCTTCGTGTCCAAGATTGTGGCGTTCCCCCAGTCAATGGAGTGCTGCATCATTTGGGCATGCTCTGCAAGTGCGTTGGAGGAAGTGCGACCTTTCTTGACGTCATTCTTGTGTTGTCTTATTCTTCTTTTAAAATCGCCTGACTCGCCAATGTATGATGCATTGCAATCCTTGCAGGGGATCTTGTATACAACGCCGGGGTAACATGTGCGCTCTAGGCGGTCCTTCACGTGACACAGCTGCTGTTTCAGCTTGCTGGACGGTACGTGCGCAATTCGAACGCCGTATTTGGCAAATATTCGCGCCAGAGCCTCACTTGTACCCCGGGAATACGGGACAGTCGCGCGTTTCTGTTGCCCAACAAAGTGGGGCTGAGCAGGTTCCTTACAGCGGCGTTCTTGATTGTTTAGCATCTGACGGGGGTAGCCATTATTTTTAAGGTCGACGCGAACTTTCTGCTGCTCGAAAGAGAGAAGGCCAGGACTAGAACATAGACGACCAGCTCGCTTGAACAGAGCGGACACGACGGAGCGTTTGTGGCCTATGGGATGGGCAGATTTAAAATCGAGGTACTTGCCGGTATGTGTGGGCTTTCGGTATACAGTAGTGGCGAGCCCATCGGGAGCGCGGAGAACGAGAACATCGAGAAAAGCAATACTTCCGGCGGCTTCTTCTTCCATTGTGAACTGAACTGTTGGTTGAAAAGAGTTGAGGTGGCCCAAAAAAGGTTTGGCATCCTTGCGCTGAATTACGCAGAAGCAATCGTCCACATATCGTAAAAACAGTTTCGGACGAGTATGAAACGATTGTAGGGCCGAACTTTCAATACACTCCAGCGCGAGGTTGGCACAGGTTACGGACACAGAGGCACCCATGGCCGTACCAAACACCTGCTTGTAATATACGTTGTTGAACACGAAATATGTGTTCTGAAGACAGAAGCTTAAGAGGCGGCACAGATCAACTGCTTCAAAAGGCGTACGGGATGGTAGTGATGGGTCTTCTTCCAGTGCCCTTTCACAGCATTCAACAGCGAAGTTTACTGGAACGCATGTGAACATCGATTTCCCATCGAACGAGACCATGATGTCTTCGTTGTCAACCGCCACGGCCTTGAGTTTGGCAACGAAATCAGCGGAATCTTTCACGTACGTCGGCGTACGTCCAACAAGAGATCCAATAACCTGGTGCAGATACTTGGATAGGTTATACAATGGGGAACGCGTGAAGTCAACTATCGGCCTGAGTGGTATGTCCGGTTTATGAATTTTAGGTAAGCCGTAAATTGCGGGTGCTGAGCCGTTATGACACAATAGCTGGTAGTAAAGGTACTTTTTCGCAGGAGGAACAAATCTGAAAACATCCGTTCGTAGTTTTTGAAGCTCTGTTTGTATTTTCTTCGCGGGATCCCGTCTAAGCTTGGCGTAGGTGACCGCATCTTCGAGGAGTTCGGACATCTTTGAAAGGTACTGAGTGCGGTCTAATACCACGGTTGCGTTTCCTTTGTCAGCCGGAAGGACTACTATCTTTTCGTTGCTCTTGAGTCTCTTTAGGGCATGCTTCTCGGACATGGGTAAAGTGTCGGTATTAGCAGACTGCTTTAAAAGCGCTCCAATAGCACGTGAGCGTGCTTCGGCTTGACATTTTGGATCTACAAGACGAACTGCCTGCTCAACAGCACAAGTCAGTTGACCTACCCTGGGGGCAGCGCCTGTGTTGAAACTCAGACCACGGCTTAGGAGTGCATGTTCTGCAGGATCCAAGTTGTGCGACGACAAGTAAATTCCTGGTATAGCATGGCTGCATTCGGTGTTGCCGAGTAGGCGCAGAAACTTTGCTTCTTGGCTGGCGACCCTCTCCGCTTGGGTTCTGGATGAGACGTAGTTCGCATGCAGCATCACGTCGATGAAATCAGTGGAAAGAAGATCCTGAAGTCGGCGTTGAGAGAAGAATACTTCATTTTCAAGGCGCTTGATAGTGGCCTTAGTGTCCATGATGCGGGCCTGAAGGAGACGCCGTTATGCTTGAGCGATTTCTTGAGCCGTTCTTGTTTGAGCCGTTCTGCTTGAGGCGCCCTTGTGCTGTGCGATGTCAGTGCACGTTAAAGATCCCCAGGTGGTCGAAATTATTCCGGAGGCTTCCACTACGGCACCACTTCCTTTCTGCTTTCACTCCCTCCTTTATCCCTTCCATTAAGGCGCGGTTCAGGTGTCGCCGATATGTGAGACAGATACTGTGCCATTTCCTTTCCCAAAAAAAAACAATTATTAGGCTGTGGATTCGCTCAGCTAATTCAGTTTATACAAAGCGAAAGCTGTCGGCAATCGTTGTGTTCGTTGGTGTTGACGACGTTCTAGACTCCGATTTTGAGGAAATGAAGGGCGTGTAACTGGCTTCCTTGGTCAGTTGACACCTCAATCGCGCTTTGAGGTAGATACGCACGTGGCGGTGGTGAGAAAGACATGTGGGCTGCACGCATTAGCGCTGACAACGTCGTGGCAGACACGCGGCACTGCAGCTGTAGTGCCCAATAGGCCGCAGCGTTCATTGGGTGAGCAACCTGTCGCGATGAACCATTAACACCTGCAGTTCTACGATGGGCTCGCTGCCTATCCAGTGTGCGGAACGTACTCAACGTTACAGACACCAAGCCGTGTCTACTTACCCGATACACCACACTTTGTAACCAGGTTCAGCAGTAGTTAAACCGCAGCTAATTTTACGCGACAGCGTATACAGCTCGTTCTGTCGAAAAGCCGTCGGCGTCGTATTAGTTATGCGCGCCGCGCGTCGGAAATATTCGGGAGCTGCGTAAAAATCCACGCACGCAATGAATAACATAATCGGCAGTGCCTTAGCTCAGCTAGGCCAGGATATACGTGGCGAAATGACTCGAACGTCATCGTTGCCGAAGCACTGGCCGTCAGCAGAAGGGTGTAGTCACTCATCCGGCGCGTCTTCGCGTATGGTTCTTCCTGCTCCGTCGGACGTTCTTCTTATCGTAGTTTGGCAACGGCTCGGCGTTTCTGTCGCTCCGCGTCTTGACGCCGCCACATAGCGAGACGCTCTTCCCGCACTTTCGACGTCTTTGACCCGCGCTTAGCGTTTCGTGTTTCATTTGCATACCCTGTCGGGCATCCTCACGCCAAGCAATGAATTCCGGGTCGTCCGACGCGGCCTCTCGCAGCCTCCGAAGATTCCGCGTACTGTACGCGCGCCCACCGTCCGCTTCTTCGTCTGTGGCGCATCTGACCAGCAAGCGCACATGCTCAGGCTTACATGCTCATATGTTCTGCTGTGCAATCAGACGCGGAGGAGACTCGGCGCACTGGCGAACGTTTTGCGCATGCGCAATGAGGCTGCATAACGAGGCACGTGACGTCACGAGTCAGCGCAGCGGTGGAGACTATAGTTCTCAACGATTTCGGAATAGGTTCGCTCGCGCTCGTCCAGGTTCCGATAGTCCGGCGGTTACACGGTTACCCGGAAGTAGAGAGCTCGGCTAACTCGTATACCGCTTCGTTGCCGGGAACGGACGCGTGCGCTGGGGTCCATATTAAGCTGACTTTGCGGGTCAGCTCTCTGCCGGCCTGGATCCTCACCGCTTCCGGCGAGATCCTGCCTTGCACGAAATTCCAGATGGCAGTTTTACTATCGCTGACTACGAATTTAGTTCCGACGCAAGCGAGCGCTATGGCAACCTCTTCGTCTCTATGTTGCGGCTGTGAATTAATAGTGGCTGCCGACGCGGGGACGCTGATGTGCTTGGGTATCGGGACCGAGGTCTTCACCGCATGACGATGAACTCTGCAGACGATGGAGGGAAGCCTTCAGGAGGGTTGGTAAACTTGAAGGTTTATTTACATATTTACAAGAGAAGCAGGGAGACCAAAAGTCAGAGATGAAGTGCTACATATTTACAACAGAACCAGGGAGACACAAAAGTCAGAGATGGAGTGCTTTGAAACCAGCCAAATCGCGGCTTAAATACAGTGGATATTCCCTTGGCACCTAGCTAGGGAAACCGGTGGCTGATCAAGCGTCCAATGGGAAGACACACTCTTCATAGTCTCTTCCCTAACCCCGTGACCGCTCCGCCCCCACAAACACGTGCACAGGCGATAAGGAATCCTGGCGCCTTGAGGTCCTGGAATTGTTTCCGACCGGTTGAGCAGGTTCATAAGGTCGTTGGCTTAGCAGGCGGTGACCCCCTCCGTGGGAAAGAGGCGTCCTGGAATGTGTTTTCCGACTGGTTGATCATGTGCACAAGGTCGCTGGCTTAGCAGGTGGTGATGCCCTCCGTGGGAAAGAGGCGTCCTGACGACCCCGGGCATTCCAGAGGGTAAGATGAATCAGCCGTGTCCGCCCCCGCTTTGTCTGGCCGCACGTGCAAGCGAGTGAGGCGGGTTCGGCGCCTTATTTCGCGTCTTTCTGCCGGTCCACGTGAGGGCGCAGTTCGGGAACAATGCCGCATTCCATACTCCGGACGAAGGGATGAGAGGCCTTTCGTCACAGCTCACCGTCGCCAGGAGCCGTTCCTAATCCTCTTCTCAGGACGACAGCACCTTTGGGTCAAGCATAGTTCGATGGCGCCTGCCGGGCTCGTCTGTTCCCGCTGTCGGGCCTCCGATCACAACAACGCCTAGCCCGTTGAGGCAACCGCCGCGCCTGACTTCCCACTAGCCGCGACCTGTTCGGGCTTCATTTTTCCGAACCGTTTTGTAAGCGCCTCGGCTCTTCTATTCCTCCTCTCGGTATCATGCTCCGAATGCATGTTCCTCGGGTGGGGGGGGGGGGGTTGCTATTTTCTCCCTACATTTAGGGGGGATGCCAGTTCTACGGTGCAGCCCGCGGTCGGTCTGCAAACCCACCATCTGCAGGATAGCTCTGTTCGTGGTGGTGCTGCGAAGGTCTAGCTGTGCCATGCAAACCGCCTCTGCGT
The DNA here is from genome assembly GCF_052857255.1 of Amblyomma americanum. Taxonomy (NCBI): domain Eukaryota; kingdom Metazoa; phylum Arthropoda; class Arachnida; order Ixodida; family Ixodidae; genus Amblyomma; species Amblyomma americanum. The sequence goes on from NC_135497.1 coordinate 103,789,534, forward strand.
AATCTTCCTATACTTCGTCTCACAAGATGTTTGCAGCACTACGGAAGGTAGAGCTCTCTCGTCCAATCAGGGCTGCAGAAACGCAGAAAATAGTCCCTCGAATATTTGAGGAGTGTATGACTATTAATCAAAACAATAAGCATTGCAACTAAAAACATGATTTGGACAGGTATATTTAAATGGTAGGGAGTGTTTCAATCACTGGTGAAATTACCAGACAAAGCCCGTACGGACACAGCTCTGCGGAGGCCTGCTGCGAGGTAGTGATGCGTCGCCACTTTCCAACATGGCGTCGGACGAGTCTGTTGTGTCTCCTGTGTGCTCTACACCGACAGTGCGCTGTTTCCCCAAGCAGGCGAAGCATGTGGCTTTAAATGTTCTTGAAGCGCTTCGCGTCGAGTGCGGGGGCAGTTGGAGTACAAATGCGCTCATCAAGAGGACGGCAAAACTCACGCAGGTGAGCGAGCGAACGCTTTACAAGTGGACAACGGAGACGTTGAACGCGGGCCGAGTGTTGTCACCGAAGAAGCGTGCTGGCGGAAGAGGCCGCGAGCGGACGAAGAAGCTGGACGATTTTGAGCTGAGCGTGTTGCGAAGGGTGGTACACACATTTTTCCAGAGAGGGGAAATTCCAACTATCGCGAAGGTGGTTGCGCATTTCGAAGAGGACGAAACGCTACCGACCGTGTCCGCAGCGACAATGCAGAGGATGTTGAAGAAACTTGGCTTCCGATATAAGAAGCGCTCTCGGAATGCGATGTTAATCGAAGCGACGCACATTGTGCAGTGTCGCCGCCGGTACCTGCGCCAGATAGCGGAGCTGCGACGCCAGGGTAGGCCTATTTTCTTCACCGACGAAACGTGGGTTAACGCCGGCCACACGCGAAGTCGAGTTTGGACTGACTGCACCATCCAATCTGCACACCAAGCGCATCGATCCGGACTGTCGACTGGTCTACAAAACCCCAGTGGCAAAGGTGGCAGGCTTATTGTGACGCATTGCGGTAGTGAGCAAGGTTTTGTCGAAGGCGCTGCGGAAGTTTTCCGAGCGAAGAAAAACTCGGGCGATTACCACGAGGAAATGAACGGGGAACACTACGAAAACTGGTTCTCCAGGAGACTTCTCCCACTACTACCACCCGGCAGCGTTATAGTGATGGACAACGCGCCATATCATTCTGTGAAGCAGGATAAAGTGCCGCGGATGAGTAGCCTCAAAAAGGACATACAGGCTTGGCTGTTCGGAAAAGGTGTCGCGTGGAGCAGCGGCATGGTGAAGGCCGAGCTCAAGCAGCTTGTCAGCAATGTGAACACAGGTGGGGAGCAATACCGTGTCGACTGCATTGCTAAAGCTGCTGGCCATCTCGTTGTGCGCCTGCCACCGTACCACTGCCAACTGAACCCGATAGAGCTTGTCTGGAGCGACGTCAAGGGTTTCGTGGCCAGCAAAAACAAGACGTTTAAGCTCAAAGACGTCGAGCCTCTGGTTTGGCAAGGCATCACGCAAGTGACTGTTGAGAAATGGAAGAATTACGTGCAGCATATTATCAGTGAGGAAGATGTGATGAGAAAACTGGACCACATCATCGACGATGTTGTTGACCAGGGACCGGCCATTGTTGTCATCCTGGAGGACGACACAACCAGCAGTGCTGAATTCAGTTGTTATGAGGACGATGAGATGATCGAACCCGTTTAACGTGCGTTGCCTCTCGCGCAGCACATGGGCTTGTTTTGCATTTCGCCACCATCGACACTCGGCTGCCTCGGCACGCTGGAGTAAATAAATTTATATGCACATGACACGATTACTGAAATTTACTGCGACGCGACAACAAAGGAACTGATGAGAACAGTACCCTGGTTGTCTCACATATATCGGTGGACACCCGAACCGCGCAGTAAAGGAAGGGATAAAGGAGGGAGGGAAAGAAGAAAGACAATATCTCGGTGGACACCCGAACCGCATCGTAAAGGAAGAGATAAAGGAGGGAAAGAAGCGAAAGAAAACTGAAAATTGAAAGTTGGATTTTGAGGAAAGGCGCGGCGCTGCGCGGTGGAACACCTGTGGCTCGGTGCTACTATAAATAGAGGTAGAAAGAAGCCACCTGGACATCAGGTGGATCGAGCCACAGGCGCGTAGGAACACACTAATGTAGTGCGCGCCATCCTGATTGGACGAGAGAGCTGTACCTTTCGTAGTGCTGCAAACATCTCGTGAGACGGAGTGTAGCTATTGTGCACCCCCATGGAGAGGAGTTTCTCCGTAGAGGTGCACATCGGGAGTCCTAGGACTGTCTTGATGCATCTTCAGATGAGGGAGTCCATTCCCCTCTTTTCGTCCGCTCTTAGATTTAGGAAGGGTGTAGCATAGCATGCTCGACTAAAGACGTAAGCGTGTATTAATTTTAGACTTTTCTTTTTAAGTCCTCTGCCCCTGGGCGAGATTCTCCTAAAAAGGCCTAGGACTTACGACGCGTAGGCGTCTAGCTTTTTTTATGACGCCGTCGTTGTACCCGTTTCCTGTACAAAGATTCCCAGGATTCTATTTGCTCTACTTTAGGAACGGTTCCACTTTGATGTCGAATTTTGAGTCTTGGCTCAACCTGAGGGATTTGGGATTATGCGCCACACAGACACCACACAACCACCAACGCAGACTATACCCATCCAATTGCCCTGTCCTTGGGAGAGGCCGCTCCTCCTGTTGCACTCCGCCGGCTACTGTGGCCACTGCTCGTTGACACACACACACACACACACACACACACACACACACACACACACACACACACACACACACACACACACACACACACACACACACACACACACACACACACACACACACACACACACACACACACACACACACACACACACACACACACACACACACACACACACACACACACACACACACACACACACACACACACACACACACACACACACACACACACACACACACACACACACACACACACACACACACACACACACACACACACACACACACACACACACACACACACACACACACACACACACACACACACACACACACACACACACACACACACACACACACACACACACACACACACACACACACACACACACACACACACACACACACACACACACACACACACACACACACACACACACACACACACACACACACACACACACACACACACACACACACACACACACACACACACACACACACACACACACACACACACACACACACACACACACACACACACACACACACACACACACACACACACACACACACACACACACACACACACACACACACACACACACACACACACACACACACACACACACACACACACACACACACACACACACACACACACACACACACACACACACACACACACACACACACACACACACACACACACACACACACACACACACACACACACACACACACACACACACACACACACACACACACACACACACACACACACACACACACACACACACACACACACACACACACACACACACACACACACACACACACACACACACACACACACACACACACACACACACACACACACACACACACACACACACACACACACACACACACACACACACACACACACACACACACACACACACACACACACACACACACACACACACACACACACACACACACACACACACACACACACACACACACACACACACACACACACACACACACACACACACACACACACACACACACACACACACACACACACACACACACACACACACACACACACACACACACACACACACACACACACACACACACACACACACACACACACACACACACACACACACACACACACACACACACACACACACACACACACACACACACACACACACACACACACACACACACACACACACACACACACACACACACACACACACACACTATTCTCGGGGACAACTTTCTGTGGCTATGCAGTGGAAGCTACGAGCGCGCGCAGCCAGCTTAAACGCCTCTCTCCCTCGCTGGCGCGTGATAAGAGCGCGCTTGTGATACGTCGGACCGGTCTGGGCAAGTAGATTGTGCAGGAAGTCGTACATTATTTAAAGGGCGATGGAAAGAATCGCGAACAGAGCGGAGCTTATAGGCGCTCCACTGTTCACATTTCTTTTGATCACGCTTTTACTTCGGTGGTAGCAAAAAGACGCTAGAGTCGTCCGTGATGCATCCTAGAGCGATTCTGACATCTGTTTCTTACCACCCAGGAAAAAGCGTGGTCAAAAGAAATTCGAACATTAGATAGGCGCCGCTTTGTTCGCGTTTCTTTCCATCGCGATAGTACTTGATAGAGCTCAAAATTAGACAACCCAACTTAACTAGTAAAATATTTTTTGAAATTTAATGGGACAAGGTTATATTGCGAATTTGAAGGCCGTTAAGATTGAAGGTGAGCCCTGCTTTTATATTTTCTTAATCGGCACTGTGGCTCGAATTATTGAACATCAGAAAAAGTCGGCAGAGACACTTGACACTGATTACGTGTGAGAAGGCGTAGCCTGCCCGCTCACTATGTGAATGCAGTAGCCGCGCGCTGCGGCGTTATGTAACCCGGCGCCACGCAGGTGGAAATTCTACTTCTGCATGGCTTTCTGCATGGCTGATGTGGCCGCCGCCGCACCCTTCTGATCAGCGTACTAACGTCGTGAAAGCAGTCGCTGCCGCACCGCGGCCTGTACGCCACCTTACGGGTATGACGCGATAGCTAATGGGTTAATTCCTTCAGGTTTCGAAGCAGCAGAACGGGCTGTGCAGACGAAATCGTCGGGGGATTTTCGAACGCGGTTCGTCGACAGTGGTGCGTCGGACAGCGGAGTGCCGCGCGTGCCAGCCCAGCGTTGCGCGTGTGCAAGGCGACAGCGACGAAGAGCGGGACGAGCACGAGGAGCGGAGAGCTGACGGGTCAGAAAACGGAGTTGTGAAGGGAGACAGAGCAGCGGAGATCGTGTCATTCAAGCGTGGAGGGTACAGCCGTCGGACGTTGGGTACGTGCTGCCGTGGACCTCCCTTGGATCACCAACGCAAGCCTCCTGCGTTCCTTGCAAGCGTGGAGGTGGCAGCCGATGGACTGGCGGTCCGTGCTGCCGAAAGGCACCTTCGGATAGCCTGCATTAAGCCTCCGGCGTTTCGGGACGCCGTCGACGGGCCCTGGCTACTCTTCTGCTGCTGCCAAGTTCTTCGGGCTCTTGACGGGAGACCGCCGGCGTCTTCCTGCAGTCATCTCCGCTCCTAAACACAGTTTTCACGGACGTCACATACGAGGGCTTGTGGGATACGTGCCGCCATCTTTAGGTACTGAGCGGAACCGCAGGCGCAGAGCGCGAAGCCACGCAAACGTACAGGGGACGCAGTCCGTCCGTGCGTTTGTATTTATGGTTCTGCGCGGTGTCATCATGCCGATGTGCGCCATGTTCGGCTGCGCAAAGAAAAAGCAAGCCTTCTACGCAGAAAACAAACACCGAGCCGGGCGTTGGACTTCACGGTTTACCGAAACTGATTAGCTGGCAGTGCGAGCGCACGAAGCTCCTTTCGGAGAAGCGCCGAAGCACGGATCAACCGGAAATACTTGAAAAACCTGGACAACGTTCGCGTACGCGGTCGGCGCATTATCACAGGTAAGAAAAAGTAAACTTTTTGATTGACGTAAGCCTACATACGGTCGCTGTCGGAGATGTTTACCGCGGCAGCTGCAGCTGGTAATGAACTGTGGTACACGAGCCTCGCCGTCGCCTATGTGTTTGCTGAGACGGTGTTCGTAGCGAAATGAGTCAACGTGTGTAACATTGTGCGCACGGAATCAACTTTAAATTTTCCAGGAAGACCTTCAGGCCTTACGGACGACGCGAACCCGGACTGGGCACCGACGCAGCACCTGGGTTACGGGCCCGGCGAAAGACCAGCTGTTGGCATGTCCGCCCGTTTTGCACGGACGAAGGCGCGGCAGAAGAAAGCAGCCGCTAAAGCTATCGCCGATGCAGCGGCGCGCCAGTCATCGGAGGACGAATGCACTGCAGAGGTGACGCCTGCAGGTGACCCGCCGCACGAAAGCTGCAGCTTGCGCCTGGAGTCGAGAGCAGGCTGGTTCTGACACACAAAACACAACTTTCTAATAAGTGAGATATTACAATATCTGTAACCTGTAGAGCTAATAATAATTTTACTTCCCATGTTGCAGAGATAGCAGTACCGACTGACATGACTGTACAAGACATCCAAGCTGTTGAGGACGACAACAACCGACTTGCGGCAGAGCTGCGTGCTACAAGGGCAGAAAAAAAAAACGAGCTAGAGAAGTCAGAGTCATCATTTCATGGTGACGACGCTAAGTTTGCGTTTTATACGGGACTCAATAGCTTTTCCATGCTGTTTGCTGTTTTCGAGCTTGTTGAATGTCATGTAAAGCACACTGCACAAAATGGCTTTGGAAAGTTTGAGGAATTTATTGTGTTCCTCATGAAGCTTAAGTGGAATTTCTCTGTGCAAGATCTTGCATACCGTTTCTCTGTTTTAGACACGACAGTGAGCGGAATTTTCGACAAATGGCTGCACGCAGCTTTTTGGCGTTTGAAATCGCAAATTAGATGGTCTTCGAGACAGGAGATTCAAAAGACTATGCCACAGGTATTTCTCGATTCTTTTGGGTCAAAGGTGGCAGTCATAATAGACTGTTTTGAAATCACTATTGAAAGGCTATCATCACTTGAGGCAAGGAGTGAGACGTGGACCAACTACAAGAGCAGCAATACCTCAAAGTATCTTATTGGAATTTGCCCATAAGGAGTCATATCCTTCATTTCAGAAGGCTGGGGTGGCCGAACAGGTGACAAACACATCACTGAAAACTGTGGCATTTTAGATAATTTAACACAAGGTGACGTTGTCCTTGCAGACGGGTTTTGATATAGCCGATACTTTAGGGCTCTACTGCGCTAAAGGCAAAAGGCAGCTTACTGATTTAGAAGTGGAAACGACCAGATGGCTTGCCAATGTACGAATTCATGCAGAACGGGTGATTGGTCTGGTACAGAATAAGTACACTATCATAAAGGCTGTACAGCCAATTGACTTTGTGGCATGCAAGCCGGGACACAGGTACTTCCCACTAGACAAAATTGTGTTGGTGTGTTGTGCCCTCACAAACATCTGCCCATTCATAGTACCTGCTAACCAGCAAGCATCCGCATGAATTTTGAAACTGCGGATAGTCTGCTTACTTGCTTTTATTGCCTGTGTCTGCAGTAATGTTGTGGTTACTGCTGTTTGAGTGCCTATGTTTAATCGTGTAGCCATTAACAATGCCTTGCTCATGAAGCCACGCAGTGTGCTTGTAAGCTTATGTGAAAAACATTTTCATGAAGTGTGGCTACATGAGTGCTTAAGCTGGAGACAAATGTTTTTCTATGTGCTCAATATCAAATGCAGACGCGTTCACAGTGAACCTGCAAAAATTTTTTTCCTTACTTAAATTAAGTTTGCCATCATATAAAGCACAAAACCGGCTTAACGTTTCAGGTATTCTCTCTTCAACAATTGCAGAATGCACGTTTCCAGCACCACTTGGTTTGCACTGCTTGTGAACTGAGCTGTTTTCACTTCTGGTGCGTTGCCGTTGCAACTCGTAAGCACAGCTGTATGTTCATGTTGCATTTTTGTTCATTGTAGACTGAAAATTCTCACCTACATAGTGCTCTAAATCAGACAAATGCCTTTTGTTACTATTGCATGCATTCCTTGAATTCTCATTAGTGATTCTGTTTGTGTAGATGTGTACCAATTTTATTTATTTACTAAAAGTGGGCTGGAAATGGCCATCTCCATAGTGCTCTAAATGAGACACATGTCTACTGTTTTGTGACTACTGCATGCCTTGCGTCTTAAGTATCATCAGTGCTTCTCTGTGTACATGTGAATCCATTGGAAAGGGGTAAAATTTTGTTCCCTTTGTTTTCTAGTCGAAGTGAAAGTATGGAACAAGCTGACCTAGTAATTATGAATCTAGTCTGATAAATGTTTGCTGCATACATATCAATCAATATCTGCAGTGCAGTGTTTTCATTGATGTTTGTTATGAACTACTGTGAATTAACAAACTGAATTTAGGTGGTTTTGACCAGGAGGAGATGTACAAAAAAGGCCAAGTAGTATACCATGCTTGTTTGGCTTGTTTAGATGTTTTTGGCTGCAATGCATGGTATGTTACATGAGGCTATACTTGAAGTATATGCTATGTTTATTAACAATACATTATTGCAGGCGTAAAGCTCTGCAGCTGGAAACATTACAGAAACAAGGCAAACAGCTCACTGCAAGACATTATTCTTGCCCATGGAACAATCTTGGCAGAACCATTTTTTCCCCTTTGGGGCTTGCTTAATCCCCAAGCAACTGTAATGAAACCACCCATAGCTGCACTGTGGGCCATCGCAAGCAAGCATCTTCCCTGCCTCTGGACCTTGGCAGTAGCAGAATATGTTGGCGTCAGCTGTTGGCTTTCTTGCTATCCTTTTTGAGAAGTGTTGAGCGAAAAGTTCTGGCAGGATTGCACGAGTAAAAAAATCTAATGCTGTTGGCACAATATTCTGAAAAAAAAACGCGTCATCTCTCTCCACCCTTTCTATAAATACTGACAATGGAGTACATACAACAAAATCACACTATGGAACGCCACACACTGCCACCTGCGTTTGCACATGAAAAAAATAAGAGTGCTGTCGCTTTAAACGCAGACAGCCATCAGTTTCCTCCAAGCAGAAGTTGCGGTCCTTCACAGCTTCTAGTATCATACAGTTGCAGAGTGAAAAGGGACATTTCATTTCCACAATGCCCATTCTGCAGCATGTACAAGAGACAGAATTGCCTGGACTAGCCCATACACGGGTACTTCCTACTTAAATAAACTCCAGTCTTTGGATCGGTGAAGTCTGTGTGGTTCCTCATCATTTCCTCGGCGTAGCTTGCGATTGCAGCAGCCTCGTGTTGTAATCCCCGGGCTGTGGCTGGAGTGGAAAATGTGTGTTGCTCTGGATATTATTATTTTTAGTAAACTCATTGACGGTTCATGCACACTTGTGAAGCATACGTTCCTCATGACTGAAGCAGTGCTCCTGCCTGCACGACAAGCGTACCATTTTGCACACTTCGATTGCTCCCGTGTGCATTCCTCAACGCTCTTCACCATCTCTTTGCTGATCGAAAGTTCGGCAACAGTTTTCTCAGAACGGAAGATCAATGTAGGCAGGTCTTCCGGCTGTGCTTCTCAGCATAACAAATCACGAAGGAGAAGAGGTTCTCTTCTGCACGGTGGCTCAAACATGGCGCTGTACTGTGGGTGCAGCATGAAGAATGCTGGTGTAGCACCAGCATCCACAAGTTTACTGTGAAATGCCTTCAGCTCTTCTTCTGTTGGGGGTGGCACAGGGGGTAATGCTTGTGGTAGGCCTTCAGGTACGTGTTCAACGCCTGGTTTCAGGTGAATACTATCCATACGCTGCTTTTTTTTCTTTGATGACGAAAAGTCAATGTCTCTGATCCTCTCATTGCCAGCCCCAGAGCTGTGCGCAGGAAGCCACATGTTCTTTTTGTCCGTGCACACTCGTGAGTCTCTGAGACGTACTGCCGTCTCAACAGTGAACAATGTAGCACCAATGTGAGAGCAGGCTTCGCCTGCACCTGCCATGCAAGTGCAGTGCGCTTTCACGATGGCTCCGTCAGGCTCAACCAGAACCCACACCTTCAGTGGTGCCTCCCTTAGCCTTTGTGAATGGATGACCTGAGAAAAAATGACCACTAATTAGGTGCTGACAGCAACCTACATCCTTCATTAGATGTCACTGATCTGAGGATTGCTAGTACGATTCCGGCCCCGGCAGCCGCATTTCGATTGGAACAAAATGCAGAAACATTCTATCGCCTGAAGAAGTTAACGGGATTCGTGTCCTCAGGGAAAAAATACTGTACACCACTGCCTCGCGACCCAGTTTCCTGGTAATGTTACCAGCTGATCAAGCATGCGCATTCATACACTCTCTCGGACATTTCAGGTCAGTGGCATACGTGACTCTACGGCATTACTAGTTGCCCAGCTGCAGCATGAGCACGTCAAACACCCAACTGCGAATTTCGTCGATAATTTAAGGCTACAGTGCATTCAAGCATTTAATCTGAGGCTGTAAGCGCATGCCGATAGCTCCATTTCTTTCAATTGCAATCATTTTGCACTCGCACGTACCCTACATACACGAACTTGTATCTGCCATTCGAAACAAAGCGACCGCACAGTTTAATGCGTGCTGCGGGCGGCACGTTAGCCACAAATATTAGAGTACAAATCGATATTTTAAATACACGGAAACACAAACGCGCGCTTCCGCGCATACATGTATGCTTCGACGTTAAGGAAGCTCACCTTGCTCAGAACGGCGATACGCTTCGATGGCACTCGATGGCAGTCACACTTTTTAAGCGTCCACTGGTGAAGTGATTATGGGCCTCAAGAGACTTGTATGCCCTCATCTGCTCATTAGACACGTAGCTAGTTGATAACACTAGGTAATTGATGATATAAACGTGCGTCTTGCTTGGCAGCAAGTCGGCATCGGGAGCGGAGTCCGTCCCAACGCGTAGTGTGTAGGGGTCCACGCCGCCGCACATTTCGACCTTGGATTCGTACCGTGCCCGCGTAGGCCCCACAAGCTCGTCGAAATAGGAGCGGCAAAACTCATGCCGGTCGGCGCTTGCCATCGTCTTGCGTGGAACTGAGCAGCGAACGAACGCGCAGGCGCCGCGAGCCCAGCCAGTCTAGCTCAGCTATCTTCAGTACCTGGCAATGGCGGACATGCTTTAACTTGAACGGCCTTTTGCAGCGAGAGCTACACTGGGATACCAGTCGAGCATTTCGTGGTACATGGGAGAAGCCAGTTGTGATTCAATATGGCGTAGTCGCTTAAGTTGTCTCCACCCGGGAACGGTGGCGCTGACATTGAGACACCCTAGAGCGCACTAGGTTGATCCGCCGACCAGCGGCGGATCTCGCCGGAACTTGTAGTCGGCGATGTCGTCACTTCCGAAACACACGTGATTTTTTGTTATTTTTAGCGCGTGCAGGAATGTCAGCGGGGGACACTGAGCGCTGTTTCGGGCGCGTACAGCCTGTTTCACATGCAAGAGAACCGCTCACGAATTCCGCCGCCGCGGCGAATACACCCTCTCTCAAGCGGCGGTGGAAGCTCCAGGCGGCGAGGTTCGGGCAAGTTGGAAATTTTCGCCGCGTCGCAGCACCGCATCTCAACCAATGACGGCCCGGCGTTGCCACGCGAGTTTGTACGCCGCACGTACGAACTTTTGTTTAAAAAAGAGATTGTATTAAGTGCTGTTTAATGCTTAAAACGCAAGAATTATATTTATTTATATAAACTGTGAAATGAAATGACAAAATGTTTCTTATATATTACGCTTTTTTGGGTTTGCAGGCCACCAATACCGGTTGCAAGCGCATATCTTTTGCCAGCAACGTTGGTTTTCGCAGCAGCGGGAAACGCGCAGCGGCGATGCATGTGAAACGAAAGCTCGCGAACCGCTTCGCAGCGCCGCGCCGCTGTTCGCTCTGTTCGCTTGCATGTGAACCGCCCTTATGTCGTCTTCGTCACCTGCATCATAGCGGGTACAACTCTCAATTATGGTATCGTATGGAATGGCAATAGCCCTCGCGTTGTCTGACGAGAGCTCGTCGGAATTTGTGTCCGTCCGCGCACTCGGACAGCACCAGCGACAACGAAAAGTACCTCTTCGAAGCATTTTTCGAAGAACATTTCGCAGAAGCCCCCGCGAAGTGCAATTTCCTCGTTGGAAATTGCCCCGTAAGCACTCTGCAGACATGCGATATATATTCATTTATTAACTTACCTAGAGCATAACTCTGCTCCTCATTGCCTACGGGGTTCACCAAAATGCGGTGCACCTCAGGCGTAACATGCACAAAGCGACTGATAGGTTCCATCGCGAAAGAAGTGCCTGCCTCTCGACGTCTGCTTACGTATATTTTGAAGCCAGAATTGCCAGACCTCAACTTCCGAAACCAGTACTTCCGCTGAGCGCTCTACATGTTCCGATGGTCGACAACGGTCGCTGTGCTCCGAGGCGGTTTGGGGCACTCTTTTGCGATTCGAGCGCCTTGCTTCGGATCCACCAATGGAATTCGTCATATGTATACTCGCCGCATCTCGTCGTCTGCTTACGCGTATTTTGGCGGCGGAATTGACGGACCTCAACTTCCGGAACCAGGACTTCCGCTGCGCCCTCTACATGTTCCGCTGGTCGACAACGGTCACTGTGCTCCGAGACGGTTTGGGGCGCTCTGTTGCGATTCGAGCGCCTTGCTTCGGATCCACCAGTGGAATTCGTCATATGTATACTCGCCGCATCTCGTCGTCTGCTTACGCATATTTTGGCGGCGGAATTGACAGACCTCAACTTCCGGAACCAGGACTTCCGCTGCGCCCTCTACATGTTCCGCTGGTCGACAACGGTCACTGTGCTTTGAGACGGTTTGGGGCGCTGTGTTGCGATTCGAGCGCCTTGCTTCGGATCCACCAGTGGAATTCGTCATATGTATACTCGCCGCATCTCGTCGTCTGCTTACGCGTATTTTGGCGGCGGAATTGACAGACCTCAACTTCCGGAACCAGGACTTCCGCTGCGCCCTCTACATGTTCCGCTGGTCGACAACGGTCACTGTGCTCCGAGACGGTTTGGGGCGCTCTGTTGCGATTCGAGCGCCTTGCTTCGGATCCACCAGTGGAATTCATCATATGTATACTCGCCGCATCTCGTCGTCTGCTTACGCGTATTTTGGCGGCGGAATTGACAGACCTCAACTTCCGGAACCAGGACTTCCGCTGCGCCCTCTACATGTTCCGCTGGTCGACAACGGTCACTGTGCTCCGAGACGGTTTGGGGCGCTCTGTTGCGATTCGAGCGCCTTGCTTCGGATCCACCAGTGGAATTCGTCATATGTATACTCGCCGCATCTCGTCGTCTGCTTACGCGTATTTTGGCGGCGGAATTGACAGACCTCAACTTCCGGAACCAGGACTTCCGCTGCGCCCTCTACATGTTCCGCTGGTCGACAACGGTCACTGTGCTCCGAGACGGTTTGGGGCGCTCTGTTGCGATTCGAGCGCCTTGCTTCGGATCCACCAGTGGAATTCGTCATATGTATACTCGCCGCATCTCGTCGTCTGCTTACGCGTATTTTGGCGGCGGAATTGACAGACCTCAACTTCCGGAACCAGGACTTCGGCTGCGCCCTCTACATGTTCCGCTGGTCGACAACGGTCACTGTGCTCCGAGACGGTTTGGGGCGCTCTGTTGCGATTCGAGCGCCTTGCTTCGGATCCACCAGTGGAATTCGTCATATGTATACTCGCCGCATCTCGTCGTCTGCTTACGCGTATTTTGGCGGCGGAATTGACAGACCTCAACTTCCGGAACTAGGACTTCCGCTGCGCCCTCTACATGTTCCGCTGGTCGACAACGGTCACTGTGCTCCGAGACGGTTTGGGGCGCTCTGTTGCGATTCGAGCGCCTTGCTTCGGATCCACCAGTGGAATTCTCCATATGTATACTCGCCGCATCTCGTCGTCTGCTTACGCGTATTTTGGCGGCGGAATTGACAGACCTCAACTTCCGGAACCAGGACTTCCGCTGCGCCCTCTACATGTTCCGCTGGTCGACAACGGTCACTGTGCTCCGAGACGGTTTGGGGCGCTCTTTTGCGATTCGAGCGCCTCGCTTCGGATCCACCAGTGGAATTCGTCATATGTATACTCGCCGCATCTCGTCGTCTGCTTACGCGTATTTTGGCGGCGGAATTGACAGACCTCAACTTCCGGAACCAGGACTTCCGCTGCGCCCTCTACATGTTCCGCTGGTCGACAACGGTCACTGTGCTCCGAGACGGTTTGGGGCGCTCTTTTGCGATTCGAGCGCCTCGCTTCGGATCAATTCCTCCTGAAGAACATGCCTGAAGCGTCAGCTCAATTTCAATGGGCGCCGATATCGCCACGACAGTGCGCAGACTGGCCGCGAGGCGGCGCTAAAAGATGACCCTCGATTTCGGTTTCAATGGATGGGAGACTGTGATGCGTGGCTCCCGATCATGCTGTTTCATTCCTTTTTCGGGCTTCGAGCAAGAACATTTAGTTTTTAACGACAAAAAAACATGTTTTTGGATGTCTGAGAGTGCAGCAAATGCTTAAAAAGTCTAAGCTGACTTCCTGAAAGAGGGTCATCAGTTTCGATTTCGAATTCTAAAAGCGAACTGTGCACCCCATTCTATCATGCCGTTTTGACCTTTTCTCTGCTGCATAACCAGTAACTTTTGGACGGTTTGCAGCAAAAGGAGCATGTTCGAAAAATCCATATTGCAACAAGTGCTTGAAATGGCGCGAAATGCCGCAAAATAAGTATTTACACTGTATGATGCATGGTTGTGTATTGTACTGCTGCCAATGGCAAAAAATCAATAACTACTTCCGACAAGCAAAAAGGGAAAATAGTCCATGAGATAGAATAAAGACAGGAGGAAGTCCGGAATTACCTGAGCTCTCAAGTGTAGCCAAGTGACCCATGGCTAAGGAGAACTGCATATGGCGCTCAATGAATGGAAGCCGGAGACGTCGCGGTAACTTGCCTGGGGAGTCGCTGGCCCGTAGGGGGCACATCCCTCCTATCTAATGTTCTTAGAACTTTTCGAAGCGCACATCTGTTACAATCTTGCTGCGGAGCATTGCGAGAGATGTTTCAATCGGGTGAAGCAGATCTCGGAAGGCACAGCCTGCGCTGTTTCTGGTCATTTTTCCGACGAGATTTTGCCGAACGGTACCTCCTTGAAAAACGTACGTTTTCAAATTTAAAATAAACCCATATGCCCCTCTTGTATATTATTTCGCAAGAAATACAGATCACTAGGTTCCTGCACACACGCACAGTGACTTTGGGAGTAACACAGCCGGCCTGACTGACCAGATTTCTCCAAATGACGAGCACGCGTGCGTTGATGAAATGACAACTGGAACTAGGGGAGTATCAGACATGGCGAGCGACTTGTGAATATTTAAAAAAACTGCGCTTGAAGGCACACACACGTGCGCACTTACAAAGAAAAATGGCATGCGTGAGTGCGATGAAGGCGGCGGAAATCGTTTCTTACTGCAGTTTCAAGAATTTTTGGGAAAGAGGTTTCTTGTTGTACATCTTTGCAACTGCGTTTTTGTCTGTTATGTGAAGTGCATGGTTCGTTAGCAATGGTTTGATGAACTTCTTGCATATAATATGCAGTAGTGCTTCCCTGTGGCCACTTTCCCTTTCTCGCAGGTCAGGACAGGCAAACCCGTGATTTTATTCATACTATAGAGCAAGCATGTGTCCAGTGGCCTTTGAAGATGCGTTCGGGCTTTGAGCATGATATCGACGAACTTCTTGAGGCCCTGTAACACTCCTAGGAGCGCTGACGTCGGGTAAAAGAGTACACCCCTGTCTTGGTGGGCAGTCAAACTGTATACAGCAGCATTTCCTTTGGGTTTTTGCCTCAAAGCCACACAGCTATCACATTCGACCTTCTCGGAAACCAAACGAGCTATGTAGCCCGCAATAAGGCTGATAGCTGCCATTTCCTGAGTCGGAAGGAAAGGCTCCGACGACATATACATGTCTTGGAGTGCGTTTGTAGCCAGTTCTATAGTTTCGTTTTCAGCAGCAGTGGCAGCCCCAGCTTCAGTTAAATTGTCAATGGCACGGGATGAGACAAAGGAAGTGGAGCTTCTGACGTTGCTGTTCTCTGAGGCTGCATCAATACCTGTACGCAGCATTTTCTCCAACCCACTCAAAACACATCTCACATCTAACATGTCATTACATCCTGCTGAACGCCGCAGAGAGCCAAAGAGAGACTCAATGGGGTCACTTGAAAATTTGCGCGTCAAGACGAACTTGAAGTTGCACTCATTTAGCAAGAATCGGATGCAGTGCACATTTGACAGTGTCGTGAACATGAGTGCGTGGTAGGTCTCTTTAGTTAAAAGGTTATCTTGGGTGCTTGCATTTTCCAGGCCTTCCAGGTACTCAACGAATTCGTGCTCCAGCCAGTGCAGCCTTCGATCATCAATGTCCGAAAATTCTTTTGTGTTCAGGTAGTTCTGATGAATGTGTTGGCTACGGTTACTGACGTCCATGGTTACAAACCACTTGTTCATCTTGCACATGAACTCGTCGGTCGGGCCTACGTTAAAGAGCTTAGTATCGCATGTGTGCCCAGCCTGTTCTTTCATAAAGCTCAAGGCAGCGCTCACAGGAGGTGAAAAGAGCTCAATCGCTGGTTGGTTTTACTGCCATTTTCGCTATGGTGGATCGGTAGTCGTGTTTTCTAGATAGAAATCGCACTGGCTTCATGGTGGACCACTTTTGCATGTTGTACAATTCTCTGGCATAGAGTGAAGAGATTTCTTTCTTTGCTCTCATTTCCTTCGACAGGAACTGCGAACGTACGTTTTTGATTATGTGACTGGTCGAAAGCCAACATGAGGTGCCTAGACGGGTCGGCAGGATGTGGCACTCGTATTTGTGGCTGCCCTTGTGATAGGAACTCCGTTGCAGTCACGTTGACCTTGTGGTTGTCTGTGACGAGTCTGACAGTTTTATATCTAATTTCTTCCGTCTTCTTTACCACATGCCTGATAGCTTCTGCCAGCACTTCGCCTGTGCATCCCTTGGTGAAGAAATACCCCACTGGAATTTTGAACCTGGCGTGCAGCCCGCAGAGCAGGAAACAACAAAGAATTGGCGAGTTCACCCCTTTCCTGCACTGGCAGGAGATGGTCAAGATCTGGGCTGGTATCAATGTCGCCCAGAAAAGCGTCCCTCTTCCTGTGATATTCCAGCTTCTGTTTGATGTGCATCTCGTCTATGACTACGCTACACACCCTTGATTGTGAGGTGACTAAGCAATCTAGCTCAGTGCTCAACCTTCTTTTTACCAGGCTACTGAACCCAACTTCTCCTGAGCAGGTCCCCACGCATTTGTTAAGTGCGGTTCTACTAGGCAGGACAAGGAGTTGTTCTGCTCTGAGACGCTCATAGCACCTGGGAGAAATGTTGCGCAGAATGATGCAGTGTCCGACGGTGGTCTCACTCCACAATGTTTTTTTTTTTTGCCGTATAGTTAACAACCTGATCTAGTAATAGCCTGGGTTTTTGTCGTGTTCGGAGTCTGCCACAATCTGAAGGAAAGTTTTTACGAGGCATTTTTCCTTGAGGTGTTCCAGTTACTTTTTGTACGCATCAACAGTGCATTTGAGCCCTTCATTTCGTGACTTCCAAGCACTTTCGTTATCGCGCCACTTTACTCGGCCAAGGAAAGCCGCTGATGATTTTTGTTTGTCTGTTTTGGTGCCGGACGAGAGTAAGACGGACGCGGTCTGACGGACGGGAACAGGACTTACTGTGCCAGCTGCATCACTTGATTCGCTAGCCTCCAGGTAAAGCTCTACGGCCTCTACGGCGGTCACGCTAGATGGTCCAGGTTCAGGACTATGGACGGTGCCCACAGGCGAGTCTTCGGGTTTTCGCTTTTTTATACTGCTGTCGTCGCGGGATTTCGCTGGTGCCGGCCTTATGTACGACGGGTACTGATTGAAGATGCTTGGCACGACACCGTTTTTCAACATCGTCAACTTGGTGCCTTCCCGAAAGTCACTTAAATGGAAATGCAAGCTACAAACTACAGAATAATTTGATGTTGTGTTTGGCTGCCAGTTTTCCTTTCTAATTACCTTGAGCCATCTTTCCCGGAGATCTAAGTCCGCAGGAATTTCATGGAACGAAACGCCGGGCTTCTTGTTTCGCTTACTGGACGTGCAAAACGGAACGCAACAGCAACTGCAGACATCGACGC
Source organism: Amblyomma americanum (assembly GCF_052857255.1). Taxonomy (NCBI): domain Eukaryota; kingdom Metazoa; phylum Arthropoda; class Arachnida; order Ixodida; family Ixodidae; genus Amblyomma; species Amblyomma americanum. The sequence goes on from NC_135497.1 coordinate 103,807,584, forward strand.
GTCACTTGTCAAACACACCACACAAATAATATAAGAAACAGCGCACCAGAAGGCATACTTTTTGCTGCAACGGCAGTCACAAGCAAATTCTGTGCTGCCTGCGTGTCGTCTGCTAGAGGGTCAGCTGACAGCGCCGCCGTACGGCGGACGCGCGCTCTACGGCGGGCAGAAAAAACCCTGACGCTTCAGGCATGTTCTTCAGGAGGCATTGTTCGGATCCACCAGTGGAATTCCCATTAGAAAAGTTTAAGAGCGCTACCACTAATGGAGGCCATTCTCCGCATTTAGCTGTTAGCCGTTGTGTGTCTACAGCCTGCCTCTAGCAGGTGGCAACCTGCCTGTCTGCCTGCCTGCCTGCCTGCGCGCGCGCGTGTGTGCGTGTGTGTGTGTGTGTGTGTGCACGCGCGTGCGTGCGTGCGTGTGTGTGTGTGTGTGTGTGTGTGCACGCGCGTGCGTGTGTGTGTGTGTGTGTGTGTGTGTGTGTGTGTGTGTGTGTGCACGCGCGTGCGTGTGTAGTGCGTGTGTGTGTGTGCGTGTGTGTGTGTGTGTGTGCGTGCGTGTGTGCGTGTGTGTGTGTGTGTGTGTGCGTGTGTGTGTGTGTGTGTGTGTGTGTGTGTGTGTGTGTGTGTGTGTGTGTGTGTGTGTGTGTGTGTGTGTGTGTGTGTGTGTGTGTGTGTGTGTGTGTGTGTGTGTGTGTGTGTGTGTGTGTGTGTGTGTGTGTGTGTGACATCACTGCTTTCGTATTCCCGCACGTAAGCAGCCTTAAGTGTCCCTGCCGAATTCTATAGAAATAAAAATTTGAAAACGGTTAAAAAACATCACCCCGTATATCTAGCACCTGCGCCTAAGTAATATTTCTCGCAGCATGCGAATAACTGCATGCAATAAATTAGAGTATAATAACAGCCTACAATGCCAGGAACACCTTAGAAGGATACTTTTAGCAATGAAAACTTCCAAGACGTAGTACAGAAAAAGATGAAATGTATTAAGATTAGCTGCAACGTAAAGATTCGACATAAACTTGAAGCGCAAATCCAGACGAGGACGGTGAAAGAAGACGAGAGACACACGAGCGCTAACTTGCAACAGTTTATTGTGAACCGCGAAGCAGCACATAAAGGCTAATCGTGGCCGGTCATCACACATGCGCAGTCCGCAAACAAATCAGTGATGACACAAGTAGTGTAATTCCTTGGGAGATAAAGCAATGCGCGGCTTGGACACGCAGTTTTCTCCTAAACCATCTATGACCTCTGCCTCGATAATTTCACGCATTAGTTTGCAGGTTCTTCTGGTGATAATGGCGCATTCTTTGTAGAAAGGCACGCAGCTCGATTACGCACAGGGTTCAGCACTCTTGCCGGAACTGGGTACAGCACTGGGTACATCAACCAACACACCCAAACATCCACTTTGCTGTTAAAATATAATGAGGTGAAATATAGGGCACAAATGCTTTTAATTCATTTTGTGCTGCTTCTATTCTTATCGTCCAATCTCCCCCAGCTATCACCACCAGATGAAAAGCTGCATTCACTTCCGTCCTGTATAATTCAAAGAGCCCCTTTCCCTTCGGGGCTGTTGTCGAGGAAGAGAGTGTCCTGAAAGGATGAAAAGTCTCTTTCTGTCTGACCTTTTAATTTTCCTCTATCAGCCTTCTCCTCAGGGTCGCGCTCTCAACAGCGGAATGTTTCGCCTGTCAAGCCGTACACACGTCAGTTGGTGACCTACGCAGGAAGAGGTATGTCTCTATATCCCTTTCATGCGTCATGCTGATGCCGCTCGCGACTGGTTCTGGAAGTTCATAAAGGTCGGTAGTGAGTACTTAAAAGAAAAAAAAAACATTTTGTGCTTCTAGCGTCTTTTATGCTTGCCTATAAGCCTCCATTGCATACACGAAACTCTTTCGGAAATATTTTTACGGTCTCGAAATTTGGGGCCTTTACACCATTAAAAATTACATAACGTGGGAAAGGGTCTTAGCCTTGCTAGAAGGGTTCGGCAGGCTTGCATCGTCAGGAGAGATTTTCTGCTTCGCTCTCTTCAGCTTCGAGGGATGACCAGTTAGCTTCGCTGCTTGTTGCTACTTTACATATTTGAACACGATACACACGTGAAAGTGACCCGCCGCGGCGGCTCTAGTGGCTCTGACGTTTGGCTGCTGAGCCCAAAGTGGTGTTATCGGGTCCAGACCGCGACGGCTATTTTTTAATGAGGCGCAATGTAAAATCCCAGAGTGCTGACTGTTTTTAACGCACGTGAAAACACCCCAGGTGGTCGAAATTAATCCGCAAATCTCCATTACGGCGTTCCTCAAAGCCCACGCGCAGCTACGGGACGTTGCATACCCAAAAATTCTGGCCAAAAGCATTTTTTAACGGGAGAAAGTTTGTGAACGCATTTTTTTTATATATTGTAAGATTTCACTATAACAATCAATATATCCGCAAATATCCCGCCGGCAGGCTTGAATATTTTAGCTTTTAACGTTTTTGCTGTCGTCAGAAGCGTTCGCTATTGGTTTTCGATGCCAGTCTTAACTGCTCGGTGCGAGCGATGGAAACACTGTAAAAGAACCAGTACCATGGTCCATTACCAAGAATGGACCATTACCTTCAAAAAATTTCTGAGGGCCCTTAAGTCTGCTTACGTGCAGGAATGCGAAAGAATAAAACTTTCTAGACCGCGGGTTTTTTTTTCATGGTGGCAGTACGCGTTGTTTTTGCTGTTGTTTTTATTTTCAATTTCTAATTTTGATTTATTTTTACTTTTAGTTTGAATTTTTTACCTTATTATTTTTATTTATTTATTGTTAATTATTTATTTTTCTTTCACTTTTAGTGTTTTTCTTTTATTCTGTTTTTTTATTATTTGCTTCAGTTTTGATGACGCCATTTGTTTGACAGGTGAGGCGGACACTTCCTGCGAACGCACACTTTCGGCGGACTCATGAGGCAAGTAAGGCTTCCGCCCTAATATTTCTATACCAGTACCTTACTGTTTTCCAATATTCAAAATTTGGCCCCCGCGGTGGCTTAGTGGTTATGGCGCACGGCTGTTGACCCGAAAGGCGCGGGTTCGATCCCGGCCGCGGCGGTCGACTTTAGACGGAGGCGAAATTCTAGCCCGTGTACTGTGCGATGTCAGTGCACGTTAAAGATCCCCAGGTGGCCGATATTTCCGGAGCCCTTCACTACGACGTCCCTCATAACCCGAGTCGCTTTGTGACGTTAAACCCACATAAACCAAAAACCGATGTTCAAAAATTTTCTACAAGAGTGTTGGGCATGACTCCACATACCTACCTATACATCTGGAAGCGAAGTTTTGCCTTATCCCCTTGATTGTATGGTGACCTGTATACTCACACAAGAGCAAGAATCCAGAATGTTGAGAGAGAGAAAAACTTAATTAGGAACATGTAACGCCCCTCGCGCCGCGCTCGGCTCACAGGCCATGGCACGCGGCAAGAAAGAGGAAATTGGGCTAGGCCGCCGCAGCGCGAGCAGCGCAAATAAACAGCTCGAACCTCAACGCTGTCGGAGCTGGTTCTTCCTCGCCTTAGCTCCGACAAACGTATGGCAGGGCTTCTCTTGAGCTTGGTGGGTGGCTTTCTCATTTCAGGACTCCACTGGCCTTGGGCGCCCCGCGAACCTGCTGGATTAGGTCCGGCTGGCCCTCCAGGGTATCGCTGGTCAGCTGTGCCTCCTACTGCGCAAATGACGTATGTGGCGTCTTTAGGTTTTCGGGTTTGCTGCCGCCAATCTGAATTCCTTCATTGCAATAGCTCGAAACCTCAAGAACCTATTCAAGGGAGGACAATGATACAAAGAAAAATGAGCTGTTCATTTCGCAAAAAGCTTGGTTGTGAAAGTGTGCAATAACAAATTCAGTTTCCGTTAGACACGAAATAAAGGAACCAAGAAAACGGTCAATACTGGTGCCTACATTGCACCATGGAGCTCAGTCTTTCCCTCTACAGCGATGCGACCGCCTAAGGCGAGGGTAATATATAAATATTGTACACTTAAAAATAAAGCCTGAATTCAACTATTGGCTTCAGTGAAAAGAAACGATATCAAACTATCATATCGGTGCAGTTAGAAAATTATCACAGCTGAAACATTAAACTGCTCTAAACATGCTATATAAAATACTATGCCCCAATATCCAAAACTTTCCAATAAGGAGAAAGAAATTGTTGCAGCGAAATAATTTGGAATTTAAAGAAGGTGCACAATGCGGCGATAGTAAAACAAAAAAAAAATATTGTCTCGCCAAAGCTCGTTATCCAGGAGCTAGAGACGCAATGCAAAGATAACGTCATAGCATGCTTGTGAACTTCATAAAGAGTCCGTTAAATTGCGCGTTCATAGTGGATAATGCGCCGTTATTTGAGGCAGGAACGTGTGTTTCCATCTCGTGTCCGATGGAAAAACAGTCACAGGTGAGCAAATCGCAAGCATGTGCCGCCATCAGCACCCAATTCCAAGCGTAAATCTCCGCGGTGTCTTCGAGCTTGAGAGCTGATTGTACTCTATTCCAAGCAATCCTTTCGTTACCGACACAGCGTTGAAAAGAAGCATTACCTGCAATTGCGGGACTTCAACGTACCAAGAAGGCACGCGAATTCTATCCACGAGCACAATATCTACCACTACCGCACATGTGCGTTGCGTCTTTTGTTTCATACGCGCGGCAGAGGGCCGCCAACACAACCGCACCAGCGAAGCCATCTGGACCTCAAAGCGGAGGAGCGTCATGCGAAATAAAGCTTTCTTACAGCTCACAACAAACGGTTTATGGTGGAAACTAAGCTAAACGTCTCTTCCATGTCGCGAGCCACCGGCTCTCTTCGAAGTCCCGAGTCAAAGGTTAACTGCCCGGAACGAACCGGAGACTCTCCACGGTCGCCTGAGCGAAGAGACCGCTTAGACAGAGTCGCTTGCGTTATGGCTGCGTATTTTATTGAAAGGGAACATCAAGCGGGAATCTGCAGCTTTGCTCCCACTCGACTCAATCTCTCCGTCTCGGCGATGCCGCGCCGTTTGTATCATTCATGGGCCTCCGCTGTACCTCACTTGTGTGGCTTCATTTCTGGGGCGAAATTACTTTTCTGCTGACTTCTTCTTTTCTTGCTCTGGGTCTCTGCTTTCCCCAGGTAGTTTTTCTCCTCGTCCCCGGGTGTGATCCCATAGGCGCATGCGCTCTCTGATTTCTGCACAACCAGGGCGCTGGCCAGCGAATAAATACGATATGAGAAAAAAAAGTAAGCATATTTTGCTAAGTGCAACTCGATTTAGAAGTCCAAAGGCGCAAACTTATCCCTTTGTTACGTACTCGTTATCTTTTGTTGTCGGTGAGATGCAAGTTGTAAGAGTAGGCGCCTATTGGGGGGGGGGGGGGGGGGGGGGGGCATGAGCTTGTGCCCCTGTCACTCTAGCTTCGTGCTACGTTAAACAAACATCACGCAAATAATCCCAATGATCTCCATAAATAAGCAGGGCTCAGAACCTTTCAAAACACCTCTTTTTCTCAGTACTTTTTTTTATACTGCTAACGGCATTAGAGCTCCACTTCACCTGTACGCAGGTGTTTTCCCGGCGCTTTTTTTTTGTTTGAAAGTCTAAACGTAGGGTCTTTGTCACGTGCGGAAAGAAAAGACAGCGTTTATTCCTTTTGCTTCCTTCCTTCTTGCTCGCTTATTTATATTTCAGGACTCGACATCATCTGCGAAGGCAAGCAGGCATTAGGGAGATAATAAACAAATGCAAGAAAAGTTATACCTAAGCTTCTTTTTCCTCTTCCTGCTACTTTCTGATAAAAACCGAAGGCAGCGTATCCCACATATTCTACACCGCCTCTAAGCGCTCGTTTCTCTCTTTTCGCTTAAAGTGTACATTTTCTCCCGCGTCAGTCAACCGCTGTGAGGGTGCGTATGTACGCAGGGGGCGGGGGGTTGGAGCAGTCGGAGGCGACGTGCGCCAAGGTGAAGCCGCGTCTCTACACACAACACGACTCCCGGGTGCAACATAGGTGATACTCTTTTTTCACGGTATCGTTGAACATTTGTATTCTGCAGCATAAATTAGGACCGTCTCTCGCCTTATTTATAGAGGTTGTCGCTCGTCCCGTAAACAGATATACGGCCCACTCTGAAGACGGCAGACTGCATATACTGATGGGGCGCGGCTATTTCGACTGTGTTCCATCGCCCCATCTCCTCTTGCTTTTTCTCGCACTCCTTGTCCGCCGGCCCAAATCTCGCATTTTGAAATAAATGTTTTCGTGTCAGCTGGCGGCGCAATACTGATGGACAGGAGGATTACAAAGATTTCTTCCTCTTTCTTTTTTCCTCGGAGAATCTGCTCCAGCAGGGCTACAATTTATTTCTCTGCGATCTCTTCGCTTCTTTTTTTTTATTTCCCCTCACTCTCGAAAGAACATCCGGGCGCCCTGCAACGAGCAACTGGGGAGCCCTAAATTCAGCGCCGGAGGACCGGAAGTGGACGCGATAAGTTATACCGCGCGCCTCGAAATAAATGTCCCGAGCCGTTGGTTTACGCCGCTGATTCGATCTTGAAAGCGGGCGACTCTGTGGCTGCCGACGCCGCTGTGATGGGGCTACAGCGGTGCAGCCTTGTCCGCTGGCTCCGCAAAGCGCGAGCGCGTTTGCGGCTGCTCGCGAAGCGTGTGCGCGCGAGCACTGAGCGGCAACTGCTCAAAACCGAGACGCGGACGAAGGAAGAAGCAATGTGCAACACAGGCAGAGCTTTACTTCATAAAATCTGACAGTGCCACTGCGTAACAGTCGACGCATACCGCACAAAGGAGCAGTCTGATCGTCGGACCCTCTGGCACTGAAGAAAAAACCCAAGCCCCCAAAACAAGCAAAAAATCTTGAAACTGAGCACCAGCGTTGGAAGCAGCATTAGAGACAAGACAAAGAGGCGTAATTGGAAGGTTCAAGAAACATAACTATAGCTAACGTTAGGTTATCACCCAGCACATCATATCACTGAAGGAAATGTCGTGTCACACTGCGCATTAACCCCCCCCCCCCCCCGCTTTGGCAACCACATCAACAAATAAGCAAGCACAGCCAAAAAGAAGGGGTTGAACACACGAATAAGAACAACTAAACTGATGGACCTCACACGTTACTGGCGCGCTTGTTTTTAGTCAAGTGAGAGAACGCACAAAGTCGCGCATCAGCAAAAAAGGAACTACTCTAAAAAACTACAGCAGTAAACAGGCAAGGGGAAACAAGCGCCTGTAACGCAACCCTCTATAAAAGCATCCCTCTATAAAAGGCGATATCTTAGGGAGACAAGGAAATACTGCATGGTGTGTTTATGCAAGCATCGCTGTTCCGAATACGAAAAGCTTCAGTGATAAATCGATTCCATTTTATGCATGAAATGCTTTTACATCCCATTCTCGGCAAGACGCGAAAATTGTCCGGGAAACCGCGGCGAACCTGGAGCCGAACATATGAGTGAACCTCACGCCGAACATGACGCAGAACCTATCCGAAATATTCCGAAACTTTTCGTCCGAATGATATCCTGCAGAAAAAACCTTCAGCCTCGCGCAGGATTGGAACCAGCGGTGGCGCAAACGGAGCTGCTTCGTTTCCTCATGACTTAGCAACTCGACCATAGCCGCTTTTTTTGTCTTTATTGCCATCCCTATGATGTAACATGTACAATGAAACTGCTTCGCACTATGACTGGAGTAGAAAGGCTAAGATATTCTTTGTTGCCGATAAGAATTAAATGCAAGGGAGACACCCTCTCGCGCTGCACTTTGTATATAGTTTTTATCATCATCAGTCCGTTCATTCGACGCCGAGAATGTTTGCGAACACCGCTGAAGAGAAAACTTGGTTTCGACGAAGAGAAAAGCGCTGGGCTGTCTTGCTACAGTGGATATCTCAACCATGCAATGAGGGAAGGGATGAAAGAAGGGAAGAACGAAGAAAGAGAGAGATAGAGAGAGCGTCTGTCCAGCTAAGGGCAGATAACCGAGGTTCCCCAAGACTCGGATGCGGCTACAATCATCTATGACCCGTCCTAGAATGTGCAACGCCTTTTTTTTGCGATGCATTTCATAGTTACGTCTATTCTCGACGACGAGATTAGACTCAACTTTTTTTTTTTTCACCCGTGCTGAGATGTCAGTCTTTTCGGTGCTAGGTGCACAATCGCAGTTCTTCGATCCCCAGTGCTGCTGGATACCCACCAGCGTTACAAAGGGTGCAAGGTTTCCCCTGGCCTGCTGCTCGGCTTATCTAAAATGAATTTTTTGGGAAATAGGTCTCTGACCCCGCCTTGTGCAGACGAAAGATAAGGCGTGGGACTACCTATACAGAGTGCCCAAAGTTCGCCTTCTAGACAACGTAGGTTTCACAGTGCGGAAAGCTGCAGACACCACACGAAAATATAGGAACCTCTTATTCTTATTCTAGAGGGCTGTCTTCGGTCAACTGGAGATCTTAAGCCGCTTTTAACGCTCGATATTGATGAGGACGCTTAATTTGAGGACCAATTGCAAAAGTGCGGCTTTGAAGTGAGAGGCCAAAGCACGGGTACCGACCAGACGTCTTACTGGCATCACTGTATCAAGTCTATCCACGTTATCGACATCCTTCTCTAAGACACTTGCGCGTTTACAATGGCGGCTGTGATATTCAATATTTTCACTCTGTACATATAAAGCAGGCAGGTCTTGCCCAGACGCGGTAGAGCTGCGTAGGTTTGTAAGGAACGCGATGATATAATTAAAAGACGAGGAAAGTAATTTTATTTGGCATACAGCTTTTTAGTGCAACTTGCTATTTCCATGTTATTTATGAAATATTGATCAAAGAATAGGGAATCACATGTTCAGCAGGAATACGAAAGTTTATAGTAAATTGTCTCTTGCCGCAAAAAAAAAATTACCCGAAGAAACCCGAAATGTGTAACTTATTTCTCATGAAACCGATTTGTGCCAGAATTCATATCGCCCAATTTTTTACCCCCTAGCGGATTCCGGAAAAATATGAAACCCTGGAACGAAGCCCCCTATATATACACAATGTGTTTCAAGGAAGCCAGCCACAAATTCTTAAAAACAGGGTCTTTGAGCTAATGACACGTTTTTTGTGTCATAGTAATACCGGTTTTGGTGGATGTCAAAAAAAAGCGAATCATCGTGACATTCTGTGCTTCGTCCTCTCAGCGGGGCTCCTCGCCATTCCACTGCTGCAGTGAGGGCGGGGCAGAGAATGTCACGTGGCACGGGCGTCACGGAGTGTCGAGGTTTGATCGGCGTCGTTTTGCGCTCCCTGCTGACGCGCGCACTTCGAATGGCGCCTATCCGAAATAGTTAAAAAGTTAACTATTATAATTAAGTTAATCACTTTAATAGTTGACATTATTCGCCTCTCTTTTGACGTCTGCCAACACTGTTATTACTATGCCGCAGGCAGCTTTTCTTTACCTTAAAAAGCCTATTTTTCAAATTAGGGGCGGGTTCCCCTCGAACGCCTGATATGATACTGCGTGGGTTTATTCTGAAATCCACTCTGTTATTGCTTGAGACAATATCAAAAGGCAGGTGGTGGCTGCAACTTGGTGGAGAATGCTGTTGCCGTCAGGTACTGTTCGGATAACAAACGAGGCTGAGAAACGCAGCTGTGTAGGAAACGGGGGGTGTGAGATGGATGGCCGGTACGTTGAGATATATGTGTGCGGCGTACAATGTAAGGGCTCGTTTTCTGAGATTTATGGGAAGAATTGTGAAAAACAAAGTGGCTAGCGATAAGAGAGGAGTGAAGAGTAACTTTATGCTTTCAAGGATGATACACTGACCCTGTGTGAATGCGAGGAATGAAAGAACCTAGCAGTGTGATTCTGATGTTGTTCTAGATTACTCTTCAGATGATCTGAATGAGGAATGGCGCGTTAAATGGGGTTTGACACCCTGAATCTGCACGCGAGCTATGAGAGACGCCGCAGTGGAGGCCTTGGGGTTAATTTCGGCTACCTTGGATTTTGCACTTCACCCCCACTAAAACGCAGCCATCGCTGCTAGATCTGATGGCGCCATATTGGGATCAGCAGCCGAATACCATAGCCACTGACACACCACGGCAGGTGTTTCCTAATGAGGATCCATATTCGAGTTCGGGTCTGACGAGCGATTTCCCCGCGTGGCTCGGAGGTGGCATTTCAGGAATCGCAGTGTGTTGTCAGGAGATGAAATGATGTAGATGTCTGAGCTCCACGAAAAACCGTTTTACAAGGTGACGCCTAGGTACTTCGGACACTGCACAGACTCCACACGGACATTGTAAACATAAAACTAGGCTGCTTTTGACTGCGGTTGGAGGAAGCGAGTGTGCCTTTGTTGGGGTTAAGGGGGATCAAACACCGACTGCACCGTCCTTGCACATTATCAAGTGCAGCGTGAATGGACGCTAAGTCGGACATGTTAATGACGGCGCGACACATGGCTCAGTCGTCATCAAGCGCACGGATCGAAGACGACAGACGAAAAGACAAGTCGTTAATATGTATTAAATAAAAGAACAGAACCTACGACAGACCATTATGGGACGCATGTTACCCGTGGAGGACTAAAAGAGCGTTTGCTAATAAGCACAGATTGGTAACAATTAGTAATAAACTACACTAACCGTCCGAGATATAAGGATAGAAATTTGAAAGCGAAAAATTTTGGTACGGGCCGATGTGATAACTTATCGAATGCTTTGGCACGTTCTAAAAGGCCACCATTAGTTAGGATGTTGCAACAAAACAGAGGGACAGAAGAAGGAAGGCGGGGTTGTTAACCAGCAGGTGGATCCCGACTGACTAGCCGCACTAGGGTTAGGGAAGAGTGATCAACAAATCACGGAGGACGTCAATTAAGGATGTGTGTACGGCCAAATCACAGCCTGTCGCGCAAGCATGACGCTTTTAGAAAGTGCAGCAGTGACCGGCAAGCCTTCAGGGCTTACGATCGACGTGACCATTGTCCGAATGGCTCGCTCTTCATCAGCGGACGAGGAGCGGGGCAGGCGACCGGATGCACAGTGTGTTTGTCTTTCGTCACTAAACAATGGGCTTTACAGAGTATATGCTGTGTTGTGTCATCATAGCCTCAAGTGCCACGGGCAGGCCTGTAGTCTGTACCAATACGGAATGAAGTAGTGCTTTGTGAAAGTGACACAGAGGCACAGGCGACATTGAAAAAACTGCTTCACATCGCGGTTGACACGGCGGAAGACTGAGCTGCACTTCAAGGTCCCTGTTCCAAGCAGAAAGCGTGAGCTCCCGTACTAGCGTGCGAAGCCTCCTCGCCGCGTCAACTTTCGACCGACTTTCGAGGGATGGTTACAAAGACCGTCACAGTGGGCAGATCGGGTGGCTTTGTCCGCGTGGTGGTTTCTGTTATGCCGCTGTGTTCTGGCAGCCTTTGAAAAATTGTACTGTGTCCTCTGATGATAGAATTGGGGCAAAGCTCTCGTGTTTCCTAGACGAGTTGCTCATGCGATATGCGGCGAAGGGAAATTGGCAGGCCTTGGAGGGTCGTTTTAGAGTCAGAAATGAATAGATCATCGAGTCGGATAATAAGCCCAATTACAGCACGAAGAGCAGTGAGTTCCACGCCGAGCGAAGTCTGGTAAGATTTTTTTTTTTACCATCTCCAGTGGGGTCCAGGACTAAGAACTCCACTCACTATTTTTTCTCATCAATAAAGTTTTATTCATTCACTCATTCGATCAAGATTGATCTTGCCGGGAGGACAGACCTCGAAGGACTTGTGAAAATAGCTGAGTCGTCTGTGCAAACGTGCATTCGGCCTCTGTAGGTAGCAGAGAAAAATTCTAACTTGGCTTGTTTTATAGCTGCCTACTGGAGGGGTAGGACGTTTGTCCTTCTAATGATCGCAATTACAAGGAAGATTAACTGCAGGAAGCCAAATAGTTATGCGTGCCCGAATTATGCACCCGATGATCTCCCCTAAAGAAAGGGTGGGGGGGGGGGGATCGAGAAAACGTGGACAATCGTGGCCAGACGCCCCCTCCCCCGTGTATGAGATGTGAAAGCTCTAGGAAAAATTTCGATTTATCATAACGCAGAGAAAGCGATTACTTCTCACATAACAAATTGATTTATCGTTTACACGCATTGCGTAAGGTATCATTGCCTCAAATGTACACGCAACAAGAGAACATTTCTCACTGCAAATCTCCAAGCCTTGCCGTACAAGAAAGCTTGAAACGATCGCCTTTCGTGGTCTCGAACAGATGTAGATGACGTATATGGAGAGCTGGGCCTCAGTATACGCCGACGAGATTGGAGAGCAAGTCGACAAATCGACCAGACCAAGGTTGAAGAGCTTTGAGCTCAGCACTGCACCAACGTATAGGACACCGCGAGAGGTGTAACGCGAAGACGTTGGTCCCTCCCGAGTGGACACGAAAAAGGACATGTGCTGGCGACCATTTAGGGAATATCGTATCCATTTATAAATTTTACTACGTATACAGGTGAGGTGCTACGTGAAACGTTTTCTTGAAGTCGAGCGTTGCAATGTTTGTTCGTGCCAACATATCGAGTTAGCAATGAAGTGTTGTAATTCTACTAATTGTGCGTTGCGTGCGTAACCGTTGCGAAAGCCATGCTGTGAGGCGGTAAAAACGTGCATAAACATTTGACCACGCAATATATGCTCCAAAAGCTAACAAGAGATTTGCATTAAGGGTACTGGACTGTAATTTTCTGCGAGTTTCTTTTCCCCCGATTTCAAGACCGGATTAACAACTGCAACCCTCCGATCTTTTAGAACTAACCCAGACTCTAACTAAACTATTGCGCAGAAAATTCAGTCGATAAAGAGATACTTCCTCCCATTTGTTGCGAAGACTTCGGTTATTTAAGCGAAAAAGTGACGAAACGCTAGCACTGGGCTGCAGAGAATACTTCGCGTGCGTGTTAACAGACATCAGTTAAAAGCTAATTTAAAAAGCACTACTCTACAAATAGATTACTGAATTTCCTCCTGGTCCCTTTCAGACGTGACGACGATAGCACAGTCACCGCGTATCTTTCGTGAGGTGATCTTTTCATTTGTCTGCCAGGTAAATTCGCAGCCAAGTTTCGTTGCCTTTGTGAGTGTGAGCCAAAAGAGTGGCTTATTGGCAGCAGGCAGTTGTCGTAGCAGCGAATATAAGTTCTCTTATCCGTCCCTTTTGCTTTTGCTTGTCATTCCTTTTTGGTTTTTCGGTTTCCTAAACAAATAAGAGTGGGCGGTGCTTTTCACATTTAGCAGAAAGCCGATGAATGACTCCAAAGTCAGAAGCACAAAATGGGCTTGAACCAAAAGGTGCAGCAGCGCGTTCACCAAAGTCATCAGATTTTCAGCATCTTTCTGTATATCCACTATATCCAGATTTTGCCGCCTGCATTATAGTTCAAGGTCATTCAGCTGTTTTATCAGTGCAGCGATCTCCGAGTTCTGATAGCAAGATTCCAAGCGGTCATGGCTGGCGCTTCATGTTCTGAAATTCTGTGTCTTGTGTGCTGTGGTTGGCAACGATGGGACGTATTTAGAAGACCTCGTTTGGACTCATTCTTCAAGGTTATTAGGGCTCCTTTAAGCTAGCCAAGCTCTCCCTTCTTCCTCTCATTTCTAAGAGTAGAGTTAACTTTGCTTTGGGACCTCAGTCAACTCAGCTACATGATCACATTTCTGCTCGCCAGTATGCTATAGTACCCCAAACGAGCAGGTCCACGGAAATGTAGGAGCTTTACTACCCTTTTCAAGCTTCTCGTAGCCTCCTGAGTAGGCACCAAGTGAAAGTTAAATCTACATTCAGTGCAGGTGGCAAACTAACGTCCGTCAGAGGACTCCTACTTGCATGACAAACAAATAGGTGTATCTGACACATAGGCAGCTACTGGAACAGAAGGACAATTGCAAGCGAAGCCAATGACATCATATATGGCAGCCGCAGCAGAGGCAGTGTCAAGGTAAAAAAGTACAAATCTAAACACGAAGAAAGAATGAGTGCACCAACCTGAACAGCGAAAAAGAAGCGCCTCGTATCTCTGAGGTCGAGAAGAGCCCACTTTGTGCGCCTATATCTCCGTTGTAGCGCCAGGAGCCCTTCATACACGTGACGTGCCGCGGTAGGCAGAATCCGATCGGCGGCCGCACGAATCACGTGGTAACGTATTGTCGGCGCGTGCCATGTTTCCCTGGCGGTGCCATATAAAAGGGAGTCTTCTTTCCTCGTTGCCGAGAGCAGGCGTTTGGTCTCCTCTCTACGCCGCGCACGGTGACGCACGGTGTCTGCCGGTGTCAGGTGAACGGCGCCTGAGCGGCGCCGCGACTACGACGTGGTGTAAGAGGTGGTATTGGAACGAATGAGTGCGCACGCGGAACTGTTGTGACTTTTGAAACCGATCGCGAGTCTTTGGTTTCGTTACTCGGTGAGGCAGCCATCGGTATCATGCCGCCGAGAGTGTAGCGTTTTCTACTTCGTTTGATGCGCTACCAGTATACAGTGGTGCCAGAAAAAGCGCCAATCCCTGCCGACACACCTTCACGAGCTCCCGTGTTCTCGAAACATGACGGCAGCTGCTTGACTGTGTCCGAAGTCACGTCTTATTCTAAAGCTCGTCTAATGAGCTTGAAGACTGCGGACGACCTGCTTGCAAGAGTGAGGGAGTGTTAAGCACGTGACGGAGTTTGTAAGGCGCCTCGAAAAATATCTAAAAGCAGGTGGCCTGTTGAAAACAAAACTTTCCCTGCTTTCTTGGTCGACAGTGTCGCGAAATGTTTGTGCTGTTTTCTCGCAAAAGCAATTGCCGCTAGAAGTTGGAAGTGTTGTCGCCATGGGTGCCATGGAAACGGCTGGATGTGCGATAGGCAGAAGCCGATCGACGGCCGCACGGGCCGCGTGATCATATCTTGTCTGTGCATGTCATATATCCCTGGCGACGCCAAATAAAGAAGAGTCTTTTTTCTTCGCCGCCGCGAGCAGACGTTCGGTCTCGTCTCCCCCTCTCGCAAGGCGATGCACGGTGTCGGTTGGCGTCAGGTACCCGGGGCCTACGCTGCGCCGCGCCTATGTGACAGTTGTGTCCACAATCGAAGCGAACGAAGACGCTATGTAATTTCACGTCGAACTCTGTATACTTTGGCACTGGCTTGAATGAACCCGTGGCGTCTTTCGTCGTCTCTTTATGCTCCAGGTCTCCAGAAGTCGCGGTTACATTACTGCGACAGTAGTCGACTCCAGTCTACTTTTTTAGGGAAAGCGCATAAACGTCGAGAAAGAGAGTAGAGGACGATTCTTTCCTTTCCTACTCAAAAGATGCTGTCGCATGCACATAAACGCGGATAGAGAGACCTTCCTTGCATGCGTATTTTCTATGCGTTTTGAACATTTACCGATCAATCTGTCCGAAATGGCAAGTTTAAGACATGTGGGAAATTGGTAGTTGCCATGCGTTTCTATATACCTGAAAACCATGAACACTGCAAGTCGGGCACTGGGAAACGGTGAAAAACCCTAGACAACGGCTGTAATTTTATTAACCTATACCGAATGGCACGGTCATTGAATTCATCCTGGTGCTTCCTCATAAGGTTCCTTTGGCACTGAAGTCGCCAGTGAGGATGAAAGGCTGGGTGTTCCCGCTGGCAAGTTGATGGAGATGTGTGCGCGCGCCCACAAGAGAGAACGTGAGGGTGCGGCTCTTCACCGTTACTCGGGCGTAGAGGTTGTCGATGTGCTCATGGGGTTTTCTGGGTGAAGATCCCAAGTGGGTTCGGGTTTCAGTCACGGTTCGCATGACGTGAAGGAAAATTGCCATCTCAGTTTTGCAAGGATGTTCTTAACGAAACCCATATTGAAGAAAGATGTTTGAATCCAAGAATTACACCATCTATACCATCATGTGATAGATTCCATAATTTCGCAAGGCGCGCTGGTGAATGAAATTGGGCAGTAGTTCAATTGAGAATAGGACGCGTTGAGCGTTCGCATGTGGACGGACGCACTCCACATCGGCTCCGTGTCTTTTCGAAGATTCCGACCCAATTTTCACGTGGGCCACCGAAAATTTTCGGCTACATCGACGGATAACGTCACCTGGACCACGGCGACACCACTCCTGAGCCGGTAGGACTTTTTTGGACTTTTATCGGACTTTCGAGTGGCCACCTGCGGCCGGGAGCGCTGAGCCTAGCGTAGGCCTAGCGCGCTCCCGGGGCGGCCCCGTGCGGTGCTTGCGTGTCTAGACATCGGCCAGCATGGAACCCCGGGACGCTGACGACCCTATCATGAATGAACCTACCCGGATCTCGGCCCAAGGTTCGCCGAATATTGAAAGTACGGACGAATCTCCTGCCGCGCCGCCGGTCAATGCGAGCCCCGGACTTGGGGACGCAGTGACCGAGGCCATGGAGACCTCGCCACCGCAGCGGGACGACGGGGCGGACATCGACCCACTGCAAGACGAAGACATGGATCGTTGGCAGCTTGTTTCTTACAAACGGCGCCTAAAAAGGAAAGGCTCGAAGAAAGGCTCGAAGGGGCCAGGCGATCCCCGGGAAGAAGCAAGCAACAAGATAGCGCCGACAGCCGCAGCTGGCGGAGCAGAGACGCGAGCGAGTGGCGTGCCGCGCTTTACATTAAAACCACATCTGGCGGGAGCGCAGTGGCAGATCAGGCCACGTCCGCCGCCGCTACCGAAGGATGATATCAAAATCATTTATCGCCCCAAGGGAGGCCTAAAAATCAGCGAAATCCGTGTCGACCAGGCAACGCAAGCCCTCGTCGCGGCCAGCGGAGGAATGATCAAGGAAGAAGACTTCATCATGAGACTCCGGCCCGGATCGAACATCATGATTGCGAGCACGCCCGACCTGGACATCGGCGACGTGCTCAGGAAGATCGAAAAGCTCACGATCAATGACCAGACCTATGCAACCAACACCTATCCAGCCCTACCGGACGACCTGAAGCGTGCGGTAATTCACGGCGTCATGCCGGGGCAATCACCGGCCCTACTGAAATCGAGGCTGCAGCTTCGATCACAAGGAGTGAAGATCCTGGAAGCGAGAATGCTGGGCAAGTCGGAAACGGCGCTCATCACGTTCGACGGCCCGTATATCCCGCAGTGGGTCATCTACCGATCCGGAGAATTCAAGACCTACCCATATCGTCCTACGAGACAGATCTGCTACGTGTGCGGAGAGCAAGGCCATCGTTCGGATGTCTGTCCAACGCCGAACACCAAGCTCTGCAGGACGTGCGGCACACACGACCCACCAGAAGGCCACCCGTGCAAGGCCAAATGCATGGTGTGCGAAGGCGACCACGTCACCACGGAGTGCCGTCGACGCCTCAAGACTACTGAGGAGCTCCGGGGCAGCACGACCGGCGGCCGGCAGTCCCGGAAACAACAATGGCAGCAGCAGCAGCAGCAGCAGCAGCACCAACTGCCGCAGCAGCAACAACCGCAGCAGCAGCAGCAGAACCCACACCTGAGTCGAGAGCGCCGACCCAGGTGGCTTAGCTCGGAGCGGGACCATGGCCGCTCCTCGAGCCGAGGCCGTAGCACCGTGCGAGATCACAGCCAGAGCCGATCCAGGGATGACTCCCGCCGCTAAACCGGTCAACGGCCAAGCCGAAGCAGCAGCAGCAGCAGCCGCCGCAGAAACAACAGAAGAAGGGCGGCGTCAAGGTGAGCTGGGGAGTGGGCTCTCCAAACCCACTGATTCCGCACTCGGATCAAGATAATATTACGCGTAACTCGAAGGAAATTAAAGCTCTAAGAGAGGAGAATGCACATCTCCGAAAAAAAAATCGATGACCTCATTAAAGAGATGCAGGCTCAGAGAACAGGGCACGTACCGCGGCCCCCGACTCCGGCGGCCGAAGTGCAACGATCTCCAACCCCCTTAGAAGTGAGCCCCGAAGAATTCAGAACTTTCATGCAGCGCATGGAGGATTTCATGATTCGCACCGAAGGACAGTTCCGACAAACTCATGCAAGATTAGATGCCATGCAGGTCCAACTCAACCTGTCAGAACAGAACATCACATTACTACAGCAAAAAGTTGCGTTGCAGGACCAAAGTTTCCGCAGCCACGTCAAAAGTCAAAATACGCAACGAATAACAAACGAGGCCCGGGACAGGCTCATACACGAGCGCCGTTTCGGAACTGAAGGCTCCAATCAGAACAATGCCCAAAACAATGGCTAAACAAACTCCACTAGAAATCTGGCAATGGAACTGCAGGGGGTACCGCCAAAAGCAGGGACTCCTAATGCAGTTTTTACATACGCAAGGTTCAACACCCGATATAATAGCTTTACAGGAAACTAACACGACACCGTCACTCAGGGGATATACGTGCTACGATAGCGGACGCATGGCAACCTTGGTCAGCAAAAAGTTGGTAGCCATAGCCCATGACCCAATTCCCAACACCAAAATTGAACACTTAGTGACGGAAATTATTCCCAAAAAGAAGCGTAAGGAAAAGAGTGTCTTTCTAGTAAACCTCTATAGCCCGCCTCGCCAGCGGGACGCGAATTTTGATATACTCTTTCTAGGGGCCAGCAAACTTGCGAAAAGCAACTCGTTGCTCATTGTAGGCGACTTCAACGCTCGCGGACAGCAATGGGGATACCCCACTAGTAATCACAAAGGTATACAGGTCGAGGACGCGGCGGAAGCGATCCAATGTACCCTCTTAACAGACCAACTTCATCCCACGCGACTTGGCACTTCGATCTGCCCGGATACGTGTCCGGACTTAACGTTTGTCAGGGGAGTGAAGCACGCAACGTGGGAGAATCTAGGCAGTGACCACTATATCCTGAAGGCTACGATAGCAGCCACCAACATCAAGCGCAAGCTCGGCACGGCCAAGATCACCAACTGGCCGGCTTTCCGCAAGGCTTGCGCGGACCTGGAAGGGGGGATTACTTCCATAGATGATTGGTGTCAACAACTTAAAGACATCCAGAAGCGGTACACTCAGGAAGTGGATCGCACCGAGCAAACACCTGAGGTGGACCCTCGGCTCATCAGGCTGTGGGAGGCACGTCGAGGACTCACCAAGCGCTGGAAGAAGCAGCGCTTTAACAGGACTCAAGCTCAAGATCGCAGAAGTCACCAAGATAGCGGAGGAGTACGCGACCCAACTGGCCAGGCAGAGCTGGCAGCAGTTCAGTAGCTCGCTGGACGGTACCCTCAGCACGGCCAAAACGTGGCGTATACTCAAGACCCTCCTCGACCCTACCCAAACCAGGGCCGAAAGCGGGAAAGCTATCCGCAGACTCGTCCACACCTTCGAGGGTACGGAAGAGGAACTGCTAGATAAGGCCAAAGAGAAATGCTACGGCACGACCTTGCCTGCGGCATACGCGAAACCATACCTGGGGAAACCGAACACCCACTTAGACAGGCCGATCACCAGGGAAGAAGTGTTCGCTACCATAAAGGCATGCACGCGCAACACTGCGGCGGGAGCAGACAAGATCCAGAGCGCACTCATACGCAACCTCTGCGACGAGGCGGTCGACCAACTGACCACCTTCCTCAACGGGCACTGGGCCGCAGGCACGGTTCCTGAAGAGTGGAAGCATGCAGAGGTCGTAATGATCCCCAAACCGGGTAAGAAACTCCAGATCGAAAATCTCCGACCTATCTCACTCACCTCCTGCCTAGGCAAGCTCTACGAGCGAGTCGTTACTCGGAGGCTCCAAAGCTACATGGAAGACGAAGACCTGTACCCCCACAGTATGTTCGGCTTCCGAGCCCACCTCTCCACCCAGGACATCCTCTTACAACTCAAAGAGGAAGTCCTCACCAACGTCCCGAGCGTAGGCGAGAACGTGGTTATGACCCTCGACATCAAAGGAGCCTTTGACAACGTTAGCCACACGGCTGTAATGGAAGGACTCGACAACCTCCACTGCGGCGAGAAAATTCACAGCTACGTGAAGGCCTTTCTCTCCAACTGCACTGCAACGGTTGGGCTCGGAGACCTTCGTAGCACTAAATTTTCGACCCCAAACAAAGGCACACCTCAAGGGTCCGTCATCTCGCCACTACTTTTCAACGTGGCCATGATCGGCCTCGCAAGACAACTCGAGAAGATCGAAGGCATACAGCACGCAATATACGCTGACGACGTCACGGTCTGGGTTACCACTGGGTCGCTCGGCCAGAAAGAAGAACGACTGCAAGCAGCGGCTACCTGCGTGGAGGAATATGCCAGTGCACGAGGCCTCGCCTGCTCCACCGAAAAATCAGAACTCCTGCGAGTCCACAAAGGGAAACACAAGGAAGGGTCCCTCAATGTCTCCCTCGAAGGACAGCTAATTCCCGAACGAGACAAGATACGCGTCGTGGGAATGTGGCTGCAGAGCAACCAGCGATGCGGCCATACGCTCGGCCTTCTCAAGCAATCGACCACTCAGGTCGCCAGAATGATCACGCGCGTGTCGCAGAAGTGGAGCGGCATGCGAGAGGGGGATACCCTGCGCCTGGTTCCGAGCCTGGTGGTTAGTCGCGTAGGTTACGCCCTCCCGTACTTCAACCTCAACAAAGGAGAAGTGGATAGTGCAGACACCATACTCCGCAAAGCTTACAAAACAGCCCTGCATCTACCAATGAACACCTCCAACGAAAAACTATTGGCTCTTGGAATTCACAGCACCTTCGAAGAGATCAAAGAAGCCCAACTGGTCACGCAGTTAGCTAGGCTCCAGCAGACTCCTACGGGGCGCTCGCTCCTTAGCCGACTGGGGCTAGGCGGAACTGCGGAATTCGAGAATCGTACTGCGAGCATACCGGACGCAATCCGCCAGACGCTAAAGGTTCGCTCCCTTCCCCGGAACATGGACCCCAACTTGCATGCGGCCCGTAGGGCAGCCCGGGCGAGGTATGTACAACAAAATCCACAACGGTATACACGGACGCGGCTCCGTATACAAGAAGCTCACATAACAGCACAGTGGCGGTAGTTATTGATTCGAACTTAAAGGAATTAGCTAGCGCCTCAGTGAGGGATTGCACGGTAACCGAAGGGGAGGAGCTGGCCGTAGCTCTAGCGGCGGTAGCCGGTTATCGAAGCAACATGTCCCTTACCATCCTTACAGATTCGAGAGAAGCGTGCCGTAACTACATGAACGGCCGCATAGGTCGCGCCGCGCTCCGGCTCCTCCAGAGCGCGACCCCACCAAAAGTCATACATAGCATTTACTGGGTGCCAGGACACACCGACATAGCGGGGAACGAACGCGCCGACGAGGTAGCTCGAGGGTATACGAGCCGAGCTTCCTCCCAATCGGACGATCTACCCGACCGAGTCAGTCCTACGCACTCAGACATTCTCAACTATCCGCCGCCTCATCCTGATCTAAATCAACTAGAGGCAGTGTATTGGCGAAGATTGCAGACAGGAACATTCCCAAACCTGCATATCCTTAGCAAGATTTACCCGACGCAATATCGGGACACTTGCCCGTGGTGTGGCAGCAAACCATCGTTGTACCACATCACGTGGGAATGCAGTAAAAACGACAGCTTTCGCAAATACCCGAGTGCGGAACAGTGGGAGAGCCGGCTCTCCAGCGGCGATCTGGGTTGCCAACAAGGTCTGATCCAGCACGCCCAACGAGCATCGAAGCTCAGCGGAGCCCTGGAATAGGGGCACCGACCCTGTGAGAAGAAGGAAGATGGACCTCTTCTTTCTCGTCTGCTACTAGCACCTTTCTAGAGCATTAAAAGTCTTTCCTACCTACCTACCTCAATTGAGAATATTTATTAGCTGATCTGTAGATTGGAATGGCCTTTCCCATCTTCCATTCGTGAAGGAAATCACGTGTACACAATGAATTCATCCTGGTGCTTCCTCATAAGGCTCCTTTGGCACTGAAGTCGCCAGTGAGGATGAAAACGATTGCGGAAATGTCCTTTATGTCCTTCAGCAGTTTAGAGTTTAGTAGGGGCCGGCTGATGAGGAGAGCCTAATATTTTAAAATATAGAAACAATGTCCTCAGCGGAAAAAGTTTTCGCTGGCCGTCTTATGTGATTATAAAAAAAAAATTAGTGGCAATTCCTCGCGTGGTAATTCCGGTGATCCGCGGTAGCTGTTCGTCATTGTCATTTTGCAGTTGTTGCATTCGCCACGCATGAGCGTGTGACGATTGCGTTCCTCTTTTGCGAGGGTTAACGCCAGGCACGGGCTATGTGCACAACTTGATCACGTGATCGCGCTCCCGCGGGGTGGCAGGGTGGTATCGGGTGCAGGGTGCCAACCTGCCCTCCAGTCGTACTCGGCTGCACGGACACTTGATGGCCACGACAACCCCTACATGTAGCCAGGGAACCTTCGCCTTAGCAGCCAGCGCTGTAAACGTATTCTTGAAGGTATTGGTGAGCGCTATCAAAATACGGAAAGGGACGAGCACACAGGGACGAAGTGTTCATCCCTTTCCGTATTTTGATAGCGCTCACCAATACCTTCAAGGGTGCATTTCCAACTAGTCCCAGTTGTAGCTCTTTTTACTGTAAAAGTAGCCCAGCGTGCTAGGTTTCTCTAATAAAGAAGGACGAAAAGGCGTGGTAAAACGTTTTAGTACTGCCAACACCTGCCATTATTTCACGAAATTTTTATGAGTGCAACTTATGAGTGCAAAGGAACTTTTTATCCTTTCGGAAACACATCACTTCTATTAATATCTATTCATCCCTTTAATTGATGTAACATCAGGCGTACCGCAAGGTAGTGTAATAGGCACGTTATTGTTTTTAATCTAAATCAATGATCTACCGTTTGCTGACGATTGCGTTATTTATCGCAAAATTCGTTCTTTTAAGGACCACATCGGTCTTCAGGAAGATCTACACCGCAATAGTAACTGGTGCTGTTCATGGTAAATGTCCCTGAACAGTGATAAATGCCAATTATGACATTTATCCGTAAACGGTCTAATTAACCACAGACCACTTAACCACAGACCAGTCACTCTTGCGCCATCATACAAGTACCTTGGCGACCACTTTTTACCTTACCTCTCATGGAAAACTCATAGAAAAATTTACAGACAAAGCCAACCGTACATTAGGCTATTTAAAACGTAACCTCAGCAGGGCGCCTTCTTCCACACGGCAGCTCGCGTATCAAACATTTGTCCGCCCTTTCCATTTGGTCACCTCAACAAGACTACTGTTACGTTTCGCCTACGACGCGCGGTATAGCCGGCGCGGATGCAACGGACGCCGGGGCTTCGTTCAAAGTGGCGGTCATTTTGGGCCCGTTCAGTGCTGCCGCAACGCCTCCCGCCAAGCGCGTCCAGGCAGGTTTCAATGCCACGTGTCTTCGTGTGTGCGTGTGTGTGTGTGCATGTTGGTGCCCACGCTTGTCAAAGCGCGGCAGCCGGGGAGAGGAGCTCCCCAACTGGGAGGCGAGGAGGTCTGACCGGCGCCGGCCCGGCGGACGCGTCACGTCTCAACATGTCCGTGCGTCGCCGTCTCGTGCGCCTCATCCCGGGCCGTTCCTTCTTGCCCTCGACTCCGAGGGTATAAAGGCAGCTGCCCCGGACGCCAAGAAGAGACTTCGATTTCTTGCGTCGAGTAACGTGGTCGCCCTGACCGGCTGCTCTTTTGCGATGCTAGAATAAACAAGTTGTTCTGTTGGCAGTCGACTAATCCTTTGCCAGGACCTTCGGATGTTTCCAGCTGTGCCCCAGGCCGCCAGGCCAACGCTACCCTTGGGGCGACCCATTTGCAACACTACGTAATTCATTCCCTATAGAGCGCGTAAAAAATCGTGGCGCTCGCTTTATTCCTCGCCACTATTGCCGACATTCCAGCATAACTAACATTAAGACGTCACTGTCCCTTCTATCCTTAGAATCTCGAAGAACAATAGCACCTATCCGCTTCTTCCATAAAATTGTTTACAGCCATCATTCCTTCACCCTACCTCTTACACAACCGGCCCGCACGTCTCCCCTATTGCATAATCACCTCAGTTTTAAACGCCTTTCGGTGAGGACCACCGCATTCAACTCATCAGCCCTGCCCCGTGCAATCATTTATTGGGATGGCCTTCCTGACAACATTGTTCACATCACAGATTATGTTATTTTAAAAGAAAAAATAAGGAACATTCTGTTCTGAAGTGTTTTTTCAATTAGTTCTATTTTCTGATTGACTGCTTTCTATTGCATGACGATGTTAAAATAACCATCTTCTATTTGCTTCTGTTCGCACCCCAGTTATGCAACCCTCCTCACATAATACTCCAGTAGGAGCCCCTGAAGTATTTGAATAAATAAATTAATAAAAAATAAATACTGGGACTTCTGGAGATGCATTACGCTTGCAAAATCATTCTGAGTTGCTAGGTTAAAGAACGACCTTGCGTCTCAAATTGTATCTTGTAAAAATATATAAAGCGCACTCAGGTCAACGGATAAGGAAGACCCGGACCTATATCGGTCAAACGGGCCGCTGCCTTAATGTGCGCCTGCAAGAGCATTTTTTGTCCTTGAAAAAGTCGCCTTCATCTAATCTCGCTAAACACTGTTGGAAATGCAGTGGTTGCAAGCCTTTGCTTGATCAAACCACAATCTTGTTTCGACACCCTAATCAGCTAACCAGAGAGGTTTCAGAGGCCTATCACATCCGTAAGAATCAGCACACGTGTGTTGCCGACCGCATGGTGGTTCTGCATGAAAAGGAGTTTTCTTATCTTGACGCGCCTGCATGAACACTTATCCTGATGCGCCTGCGTGAAGGCTTTTGTTTTGTTTGCGTTTTTTTCTATCTTTTTGCGTCTTTATTGAATAAACGCCCAGTTGCGAGTAAAAGCGCTTGTGTTGTTCGGCCTTCCTTGTCCGTTGTCCTGAGCGCGCTTTATATATATTTTACAAGATGCAATACAGACTAGCTCAAATGTCGATTCTGTCTCAAATTGCAGTTAGATAAGTGCTCCCAATCGCATAATGTCATATTCATGCAGAACTTCTCTACCTTTCTTTGACCGCGCGAAAACATTTTTCGTTTATTTGCATTCGTTTCGTGGACATTGTATTCAAGCGTTAGGCGCGAATTTCACGAAAATGGATCTTTGGCCTCAATTTATTTGTAAGTTTCTCCATCTTACTCCTAAAATGATCTAGTTATCTTCAAAAGATCACTTATGAAATGAAGTTTCAGAAGATAGAAGGGAGGAATTTCGTTCTTCATTTCTGCCTCGTTCCTTTTGTCAAAAAGCAGAGTTTCCTTTACGTGAGGCGCGGTTTTGGAGTTAAACTGGCATGGATTAGCATTTGATCGCGTATTTCTTGACAGTGGATATTAGAGGTTAGGCTTTCAGGGTGGTTTGTTTTAGTATCAGATATACGATATTGGCATAATACTCGGTGACTCGTACTAGTTAAGTAACTCATTGATTGATTGAACTTTATCTCGTAAAAGCGAGTGGAGACGGGGACTAAAGGCACAAAGCGCCTGACAAAAGCCCCAGCCCCCTGCCATAAGCAGTTACAACAGCGGTGCTAATTGAAATCCATATATAAAAGGCGATTAAATTTCGCACAAAGGGACAGAATTGCAGTGACAAAAATTATTAAAAAATTGTTAATTAGGATGAGCAAGCCACATAACGCATAAGCAAAAATCCAATCTGCATACACTTTTTGTGAGGATATATACGTAAATAGAGAGATAAAATATACATGATCAGGAAAAGCATATGCTATCGGCTATAGAATTAGTACACTCAGCTCCTTTGTGAAAGAAGTTTCTGAACGCTGAAATCTGCTCTCCAATACTTCTCTCGACTGATATATGAAGGTTTGTTTCCCATAATTTGCTCTTGTTTTCGGTACATGCCAAATATTTCGCCGTAGAGGCTAACGAGATGTTTCATGAATATCTGTGTTGCTGAATTTCTTTTTGTTTTTCTATGGTATCCAAAAGCTTCTTGTAATATATCTTGTCTGCACGAAGAAGTGAATAGCGCTGGAATAATACAGCTGTTTCAAGGTTTGCATAACAGGCATGATAACTGCAAGATATACGAAGTATTTGTTTTTATAAAAGGGTTAACTTTTTGAAGTTTGTTTTGTAGTGATAGCTACATTACAATAACATTTCGAGCCTTCAGTGTGGCGGCGCGCCACCACGCTGTCACGTGGTTTGTCGCGTGGTGCGTCACGTGTATGGTCACGTGACCAAGTTTCACTCGGCCAGCTATAGCTATCGCGTCACTCCAGGTTTAACCAGAGCTAAACAACCGCCATTTTTTTAATGTTGCTCTCCATACCAATACACCATAGCAGAGTTTCGGCTGAAAGAGAGCATTGTTTGTTTGAGCCACTGTTGTTTGAGCCATAGCGGAATCAGCTGGGTTATCCTGTTAATAATACCGACAGATTTAGAAAGACAAATGCGTAGCTGCCTTATATGAGATCCCTAAGACAGTTGTTCATCAAACCATATGGGTAATGATTTCTGTTCCTGGACGCGGTTAATTGCCGTGCTACTGAAATAAATGTTAATGCCAATGGGTATGTTTTCGTTACGAGCCCTGAATAAAATGCATATAGTTTTTGCAGTGTTTAGTTCTAGGCTGTTTTTTCTCAGCCATTCACACAGACGATTTAGATACGCATTTACGCTGCAAGAAAGTTCAGAAGCGTCAGTGGATGTAAGAGCATCTTGGTATCATCGGCATGCATTGCCAAGTAGTAGTAGTAGTAGTAGTAGTAGTAGTAAGTGGTTTTATTAAAAATAATAGTAAAAAGGAAGGAAAAGTTTTTTCCTAGCCCCGGCATCTGCCATCGATACTGAAGCACCTGACCTTGGGCAGCGGAAATAAAGGACATCAGGCAGAATGGAGAAATGAAATGAAAGAGGTGAGGGGCAGTGTAAGGCCGCGCTTCATCAAAGCGCACATTTTTTTTATTCCCTTAGCTCGTGGTCACTGCGGGCCTCCGGTCTACGCTCCCCTCCTACCCCTCCTAAGAAACTCGAGATCTTGCGGGAGGATGAGAGAATAATGAAGGCACTCAGACGGCAGCAGGAGGGCGGCAGGCAGGCTTCCGCTGCGCCTGACTCAAAGGCGCAGCGCAGGTCAGACCTAGGCCCCGTTGCCGTGCGCTCTACCGTAGGCGGCAACTTGTCGCGCTTCCAGACGGAGGGACAGAACGAGCGTCGGCAGAATATTAGCAGCTCATCCCAGAGAAGAGCAGTGGCTGGCGGCGCAAGGCCGCAGGCGCATTCGGAGAACTTAGTGGCAAGGGGTGCAGCACAGATAGAGGCCGTGTCAGCACTCGAGGCACTGCATGTAGGCGGCGGGCAGTCCGACGTTGCATCCGTAACTAAGGAGCAGCGCCGGCCAGACCTAGGCCCCAGGGCATATCCCAGTAGTACGGTAGAGAGCGACGCCTCCCGGCATTCGACGAATGCACAAAGTCAGTACGAGCGGAGTACGGCCAGCTCTTTGCAGCATTCGGCGGAGACTGACAGAGTAGTTCCCCAGGCTCAGCTCGAGCAGCCGGCGTCACTAGAGGGCGAGCTGAACTGCGCAATCAGCACAGTGGCGCAAATGGCAAATCGCGAGGAACCGAAAGAGGTTTCAGAACTATTTCCAGCGATGTCGACCCACCAGTTGCCGGCGTCCTTTGCAAAGACAGTCGACGCTGATCTAACCGCGGTGAGCGCGGAAGAGCAGAGGCCAGGTGCGAAAACGGGCACTCGGGAAGAGAGCCTCTTATACCCGGCGTGTCGCTCAGAACCTGGCAATGAAGGGCAGCCGTCGGAGGTTGGCGGCAGCGACGCAGACTCCGCAGTCGGCGGTTATGTCCCTGCACAGCGACCTGATAAGACCGAGGGAACGTGCGACGCGCCATTATTTGAGATCCGCGCGAGAACCCCAGGAGAGCAGCTGTGGGAGCAAGGGATTAATAGAGAAGGCGCAGACGGTGCTCTTGTAAGTGGCTCCTACTCGAACAACCCGGGCAGGATGACGGCCTAGCAGGGCTAGAGCCCAGTAAAGGGGAGCTATTTGCGGCGGGTTCCCTGATCAGTTACGATAGCAGGCCCGCAAGGGGCAGTTTTAGCAACCCGCTGCCGGCAGGGGGAAGGTTCGAGGGCGAACTAGTCTTACCAACTGCGTCTCCATCAGAGCAGAACCAGATCAGCCGAGAACGCGGCAGCGGGATACCACACGCACCAGAGCAACCAATTGTGCTGCAGCGCGAAAAGCGCGGTGAGTGCGCCAAGTCGGCGGGCCGCCTCTTTGCACGGGAAAGTCAGAGCGTAACCCCTGTCGCGTACTATGACAAACAGCTTTACCAGGCAGCATCGACTCGCGAGCTGCCGCGTAGGCCGCGCACGCCGTACCGCAGCACCGGAAGCCTTGCGATCCGTATTTGGGACAGATCGCGAGGCATAGGCAGGCCACCCTCGGCCGGCGTGAACGTTCCCGCTCACCCAACGGGGGACGTGCACAGAACTGTTCAGAGCCGCCAAAAATTGGTGTAGAGACATTTGCACGACAGTGGACTTTGGTGTGCTTCGTGTGCGTGGGGGTTTGCGTGTAAATGTGCTGTGCGATTGCTAACGGACTTGTGCACCGCTACCAAATTGTGCTTTTCTTTATGTGTGTGTGTTGCGTGTCAGTTACTCTGATGTGATATTTTTGCGCCATGTCCGGATTTGTATGCCGTCATGTTCCAGTGTTGTGTATTCCTTTTTTTTTCTTGCTAGTGTGTGTGGCTATAACCCCTGCACCAGCGGATTTGTGTGCCGCTGTGGCAAGAAGTTCTCGCATGAAAAGCAAACCGTGCAGGCTTAGGTTATTGCGGCCTTTATTTCCTTTGCGTAAATGAGCGGACTCCAAGCTCATTTAGCATCTTAGGGGGACGTGTAAGGCCGCGCTTCATCAACGCGCACATTTTTTTTTATTCCCTTAGCTTGTGCTCACTGCGGGCCTCCGGTCTACGCTTCCCCCCCCCCCCCCCTTCCGCAAGCAGTGGCAAAGGCGCAGGAGGCACTGGCTGCTTGACAGCACAGCTGTGACGGCCGAAGACACCTGGCTTTGTTAAGCGCACCAGGAAAGCATGCGAGGCGCACACAACGATCACGTGGTGCCGCTTAGTCTTAGGCAGCATTCCCACGGCGGCAGAATGCGAACCACCTCGCATTCCGTGATGGGCCCCCTTTTTTTTCTTTTTTTGGCATTCTCGATGGCACCGAAGCGTCGCGGTTCTCTGCCGTCTGACATTCCTGCGGTGAGCCAGTGGATCAGAGGTCCCGCCAATGAGCTAAAAAAAAAAAAACGCTTCATCCTTTGAGAGGCGACGCGCGGGTGCGGCAGGGAAAGGGAAAGGGAAAGCATCAAGCGCTAAGGCCGAGAACTCCCCTCGGGAAGAGGGTTTTCAAAATGTTTTCTGTATGCGTTTCTTTTTCTTTATAGCCAAGCCCCGGGCTCGAAGTTGGGTCCAACCTTCAGGGGCTGTGGCTACCTCCATTGGTTATCGAAGCTTAGGGCGGGCCGCGATATATTACCGCCCTTATTTCTTTGTTGGCAAAAGCTTTAAATTTGCATGTAAAATCATTGGAGGGCGGTCCTGTCTAGTTGAGCTAGAGGCTCCGTGCAGTGGCACGTAATTCTGCAACCCTAGACTTTAACCTCGCGTCGATAAGTAAGGGCTTGTAGAGAGTGTTTCTCTGTGTGAGAATTGTCTTTGTCAGTTACAGCTTGACCGTCTGTGTGACTCAACTTGTAACGCAGTTTGCCCTTGTACATCCTGTAAATGTATTCTCTCTTTGACCTTCATCTGCACATCTCCCTTCATCACTGCCAAACAACAACGTTTGGAAGGATCTGCACCCTTCCGAAGAACCCAACGGACCATCAAAAAAATTACTGGCAGGAAGAGAGGATAGGGGGAGAGGTAATATAAACAAAACCTATATACACAGTAATAAATATGTACAGGTTGCGCGCGTGGTGAGTTCATGAAAAAGCAATAAAAATGCGCGCACAGCACTATGTTCACTACACCTGGAGTGGGGCGTCCGGCTGTTTTTGCCAAGTCTGGTGAGTCGGGTATTCGTACAAAATCGTTTACATTAATTAGAAACACTAGTGGACCCAGTTTAATTGTGTGAGACCAAAAATTAAGACACCTATCAATAAAATTTGTTGCTTCGGTGTGAGTAGCCCTTTGGTGCGGCCAGTCAATCTCTGGCAAGTTGAAATCATAGAATAAGAGAATATGTGCCTGGGCATGTGCTGCAGTAAGATGGCATATGCTAT
Source organism: Amblyomma americanum (assembly GCF_052857255.1). NCBI lineage: Eukaryota > Metazoa > Arthropoda > Arachnida > Ixodida > Ixodidae > Amblyomma > Amblyomma americanum. The sequence continues at coordinate 103,837,955 of NC_135497.1, forward strand.
TTAACTGAGGGTAAAACAATGATTGTTAACTTGAGGACTGGTGGCACGCGCCGAGTAGTAAGTTTGCGGTGAGGCGGGAACGATAAGAGGTTTTAATGCTGGAGAAAAAATTGGAGCGCATGGCACCCTTTGACTTGGAGCAGTTAGGGCATCGCCGCCTCGCGCTTCTTTGAGATCCCTGTGATGAACGCCAAAGCCGGGGAGATCAAACAGTATTTCGTTCCACCAATGTCGTTATATAGTCACCCACGTGTCTGCTAAGATGAGTACAAGATACTGACAGATGACCACACTGCGTGCAATGCGATACTGCACTTCGGGGGAAAAAAAATGCAGTTGTTGATCAAAATTATGGAAATAGAAAGGTTATTCCGAGAGTTGATGCGGTGACCGTTCGTTGTTTTCATAAGAAGTTAGTTTCTACATGATTTATTTGACTGCCTGTGATGATGAGGCGGTGCAATGACGTTCGGGAGCGATGACAGATTTTTAAGCAAAGGGTGAAGTGTGCTCACTCCCGGCTCACTTCCGGACAATCTGGCCGTGCTGACAGAAACATTCGCAGACAATTTACTCAAGGAGTGTACGGTGGGGGGCTAGTTGGTAATCCATGAACTAAGAACGAAAACCACGCAAAGGACGATACACAGGGAAGAAGTAGACAGGACTAGCGCGGACTTGCAACTGTTTATTGAAACACATCTTCCTTCCATCACCAACCCTACGCATGCGCAACAAGCAAACTCTATCTTATCGAGTTCAAGAACTTCAGCTCCTTCTTGTTCAGATAGACTGAAGCCTCGCTTACACACTTCTCGGGCCCATATCTATCAATCTGCCTGGCTTCGATGACCTCACGTGTTTTCTGGTCTTTGGCCCTTCCGATTATCTTTGTACGCTCAAAGAGTGGCGTGCATTTATTGTCACAAGAAAGACAGTGTTTGGGCAAATGCATGCCGCTGTGAGAGCCCAACGAATTTTTGTGTTCTTGTAGGCGCTTATTAATGCAGCGTCCCGTTTGTCCCACGTAAACTAAGCCGCAACTAAGCGGGATTTCATACACTACTCCCATTCGACAGGACACAAACTTGATTTTGTGGTTTACACCACAGCCTGCTTTTGTTCTCGTTTCATTGTTAGTTAGCGCGCACAAACGGGACAGCTTACAAGGCGCCGAAAAGAAGATTTCCACACCGAATTTTCTTGCCACCCTCTTCAGGCCATGCGAGGTCTTATGTATATGCAAAGAGTCATAAGTTGGAATGCCCCTTTAGAGCGGGAAGCGGCACGCGGAAAACGCCCGGCGTTGCGCGTTTTCCCGCTAATGTTAGGGGAAGACGAGGTCCTTTCCGAAGCACGAGCATTCCGGTGTCGTTGCTCGCCTCAATGAAACACAGCCGCGTCTGCCGTGACTCCCTTGCAGCACCGCGCTGCCCGCCGCCTCCGCCGACACTCGACACCATGTAGTTGCGTCCCGGGTGGGTCCGGCGCCGTGAACTAATGAGAACCACGGTCCCGAGAAATGTTCCCAGGCAGCGGATGACCATTTCACCCCCGTAGACAACAGGGGGGATCCTCGTAGACGCCGCCACCTGCATTCGTGGCGCCGCAGCAACGCCGACGGCTCCTTGAAGCAACTGTCGATTAATGACTCCCAGTCGCTTGAACATTCTTGGCATGTTGGCGTTCTCCGTCCGTAACATGGCCAAGGCGAGTGCTTCCTTTTTTTTCTTTTTATGTTGAAATCGTGATGACAGGGATTAATGATTAGTTCCTCTAACTGAGCAATGTTTTCAGATGAATCCTAGCTGGATATTTTATAAATTAGTAGTGTTATAAAGTTGTTATGTAAATCGCAGCAACGTGATATGCTACATTGAAACGTTAATTGAATGTTAAAAATACACAAATATCGTTATATGTTGTATAATAAACATGCGTTGCAGATTCTACGAAACCGCTCGGCTAATTCTGAGCTCTAAATGTTTTTATAATGTTAAAAATTTGCATATAAAACAAAACTGCTAATATATTTGAAGCACTGTGTCCCAGAACTTTTTCCATCGTTCTTACAGTATAAGATGTTCTTCAACTAGCATTTGTTTTCCATAAACCTTTTAAATTGCGCCTGCCATAGATCGCATGCACAGCCCGATTATTTTGTTAGAAAGCTTTCCTTATTACCGATTCAACTCTACCACTCATGGGGCACCTTTCAATACTGGCTGTATAAACTTATATCCGCGGTATACGTTTGGAGGTGAGTTATATGCTTTGCTTATGGAGTATTGTAAAAGTTAAGTTTCGTCCTCTTTGTTTTTCTTGCATGATTACTGTACAATTTTAGAGAAAGTTGCATTTATGCTGTTTGAATGCTTAAGGCTACGATATAAAATTACTGCAATGCTTATTTGTTACGTTTAGCAAAAAAAAGGAAACTAAGAGCAAAATATTAGTATTATTGTAACGTTTAAGTGCCACCTGGGAAGCTGTTTGCTGAAAGCAGTCTTCTGCGCTAACGAGACGGCTTTCCAGGTTGCATTGAGGGAGTTTTCATGGCATCACTTTTCAAGCTGTCAATTTCTTTGCGCAGCATAATTTCTCTTGTTAGTTTCGAGTCAAATAGACGTTTCTTCCAATCAGGTATTCTTTATGTGTGCCAAACGAGTGATGCTTCAAGTCTTCTATTTTCTTGCCGATAGCTAATTTCTGTAGCGCAATTAGTACTGTTCCAGTAGTGTCCGGGTAGAGATGAGTCTCAATGTCTCCCTAAAATAGAAGCGAAGGAAATGTCCGGGGAGGAGGGGAGATCGGCAGTTGATTAAATTGTCATCATTTCACTTTTCACAGAAAATACCATTCGTACTACAATCTTGTGGGTTATCGAATGCTTTTACCGCGATAACGTTAAGGCTCCCGTTCAGCGGAGAACCTGGCTTCGCCGGCCCCTGCGGCGTGCGAGGTAGTGACGTCACACATGGAGTGGCGAATTTGAAGAGTTATCAAAACATCACATAAATTGTGAATATAAAGTGCAATCTTAAACGTTATTATGACAGGTGAGAATGCAAAGTTACATTCAAAAGATAATTTGGGTGAGATGGGAATCGAGCCCGCGGCGTTGTATCCCGAGTCAGACACGCTACCACTAGGCCATCAGGCGCGTTTGTTCAACGCGGTTAAAGGGAGGTGTTGTGCCTTTTGTCCGACAGTGTCCGTGTCTGCGAAGTGACATGCAAAAAGAACCCCAGGCCACTGAAGGGTGTCATTAACGCTATCGCGTCGCACCCTTAGGGTGGAGCTTATAAGTGCCCTCCGAATTTTTTTCGTGCCACACCCACTGATCCCACTGCATTTAAGGACGTCACAGCTCTTATATAGCTGGCGAGTGCTTGCCTGTCACTGTTGACTGGGACATCCAATGGGTCTGAGTACCCAATTCTCGGGCGATTGTGCCGGCGCATGTGTTGAAAGAGCGATGACTGTTAATCAGCCGGCGTCCATACCAGTGCATGCCGTCATGATTCACCGTAGTAATTAGAGCAGGCAGCATAAGGACAATGTCAGCGATGGACACCTACATGCTGTAAACCTCTGGGTCAGCTAGCAGCGTCACTGAGCTGCCGCCGGGCTCTTTAGCGCGTAGCCCTGTTTGAGTGTTAATACATTTCTTTTTACCAGGGGAATGAATGTACGCTAGTAACTCGTGAGATCTGCTGATTTTATTTATCTGATTCGCGTGTAAGGCCACTTTCTTTGGGCTGTGTTTGCTTTCTTCATGTGTAGTTACCGCATTGAACTAATGTGCACTCTAACACGGCTTTACCGTAAAAGAGCCATTGTACCGATGATGATGATGAGCTAGCCTTTGCCCAATTTTATTATTTTGCTTGGACCGGCCCTCGTTCAGTTTTCTGTAATGTTCATTGAAAACCATGGTATTCGATTTCAAAGTTTTTTTTTTTTGCTTCTGATTTGTTTCCGTTTCTCTTCATTCCGTTTTGGTGCCAATTTATTAGTTTTTTTTTGTTCTACGGTGAAAGAGCGTGTGATGACTATATTTTTCTTTTGTGCGACATGTGCAGTCTAATAAATAATGGCATACCGTCCGGTTTTCCTGAGTAACGTTGGAAGTCTATACGCGTGCCTCTATTGAACGTCCTGCTTCCCTCGTCCATGTTCGTTCTCGCGAAGTTTGAACTTGAGGCAGCAATGAACAAACTGCCCGAGAAGTCTCACTCAAGGCTTCGTGAGCGCGCGCTGGCACTTTTGGAAGCGAGCTTTATGAAAAACCAATAAAAAAAAGCGTTCCAGATGGTCTCTCGGTTTTCCGATGACTTCTTTTCTTTTGTTTCCTGAAATTTATAATTCATTTCAGACATTAGCGATCGCCAAAGAAACCAAGTGAACGGAGGAGATTGACCTCTGTGCCTGTAAATTAAAGACCATAGCGTGTGAACTAAAAAAAAAGCAAAGGGCAGTGATAGCATCCTTTTGCCGAGCTCCAACCATATTTCTGTTTTTTTTTTACTTCGTGCCTGAATGTGTGAATTATTTTCAGCCCCACAGCATATTGTTTCCCGCGTGTGATCAATTTCTGAAAAAAAACAAAAGTAGAATAAGGTGCACAATGAATGGTTTTGTCTTGCGCTTGCGCTGGAAGAAAGTTGAGCGCGAATGACGCACCGTATGGCGCTGGGTTACGAGTTCCCTGAGTACAGATTTGGCACGCACATTTAACGCAACTGGCACTGGTTAAGAGATCACCATAAAAAATGCAGCAGAGCAAATAAATATTTCAATACGTCTCCCCCGTTTCACGGCCACTTCATTTGCTTAGCGTACTTTTAATGAGTACCTAGTAAAGCTGCTCGTTATTTGTTTATTTGGCTTGAAAACGTGAAGATTGACGCGGGGAAATGCAAGAAGGAAAAGAAGAATCTGCCAACTGGCCATAAGAAGCGCGGCACAACGCCCGACTGCTTCCTGGAGAGGAAGGCGAGAAGTGAGACCCTACGGGACGGCAATCGCTGCTAGTGAAACGCAGGAAAACAAGTCATTTGGAGGAAACTAAACGAGGCAAAGCGTTAAAAACAAATAGCCGCAAGTCACGCAACCCAGCTGAACAAAAAAGCATGAAACAGAACGCAACTAACTGGGTGAAAAAACACAAAAAATAGCAGTACACTAAGCACAAATCTTGTGCACAGCTGATGCACTAGCGGAAGCGATGCGGAAAAAAAAAATGGAAGCGAAAAAGCCGTTAAAGACAAAATAAACCGCACTGTGTGATAGAAAAGGGGGTTGGGGGAGGGGGGGGGAGGAATAAAAGCGCATAAAGACACCACTTGGTAATTGTTATTGGGAGCGTGCACGAAGACGGTAGCGCCACAGTGAGGTCCCCAGCACAAGTGCCTCAAGTGCTACCAATCCAGCGGTGAAAGCAGTGCGTGCATTGCGAATTTCTTTGCTTCTGCGCCTAATCCTCCAAATGTTTCTCATGAGCTGCTGCGTCGTTATATGTGCACAGAGTTGGCAGAATCGCCTTCCTGGAACTAAGTTTTCAGCTTCTCAGCCCGGTTGCGATCCCAACACCAGAGCATATACATATGCAGCTTATGACGCATGAAACGAGTATTCAACGACCTGTTCAGCACCGTTATGTTCGCGCTCATTTTGCGAGTGCTAACTGGCCAATATGTCACCTTTATATGCGCCGATGGAATCGAACGGCTGCCGGCGAAGTCTTCGAAGATGTGCAGTGCACACTTCGTTGGCAGCAAGTCGTAAAGCGATTCGGCGTCGCCGTCACATGCTCAAAAAAAAATATTTCAGCCATTCTCCCACCAGTAGCAATGTGAACTCCTTCAGTTATTAATAGTATATTAGGTGCAAAACGCTGTACACAGGCCGAGGGCTAGAAGTGCACAAGCATACGAAATGCACAGTACATATGACATAAATGAAGCCGCTTCACTTTAGCACTTGTTTAAGTCAAGTGGGATGTCTGAAAGTTTCTAGTGAACTGAGCTCATTATTACAGTAGCAGCAGGTGTGATAGACGTAGACGCTATTTAGACGCTGAGAGCGATGATTTATAGATTTGCCACTGGTTGCAGGATCGCAAGGCCAGACTACACAACGGTGTAGTCATTAAGCATCGTAAATAGCAGCATTTAAAACTACCAGTCAAACACTTGTTGTGAGACACAATCATGTATCTGCGGCAGATAGAGCGGGTCTTGTTTTCCAGCAGCTGCCCTATAACCGCGCATCAGCATTACGGCGCCTTTTGTTTTGCATCTGTACAGATCGCATTCTGTCCGAGTGGCTAATCTTCAAGATGTTACGCACGGCGTTCTTCGAGTACATGTAGTTGCCTTGACTCATCTAGCGCTTCAGAAAGAAAGTGTTTACGAACCTCAAGTGCGAGAGAGCGCATTTCAACACATTAGCATTCTTCTGCCACAGGCAACGCCGCTTTACTGCGCTGCAGTGTGGGCTTGCGCGCACTGCAGCTTACTTCCGCAGAGCTTTCCTCCTTTCTCTGTGCTAATATCACGAAAAATCCAGTGCAGTTGACGCTTCGAAAGCCGTCACAAGCGGGGAAGCCGTCAAAAGCGACCCCATAGCGACCTGTTCATTGCTGTTCGACAATGTATGAAAGCAAGCGCCACTATTGCATTTCAAAACTAGGCAGGGGTAAGCGTTCACAATTTTATGTCTCTTTTAGAGTTTTATATTAAGTTCACCTTTATCCAGTTTGACAACCTGCGGTTCCTACAACGCCAGGGCATTTGCATCGGTTCATGTGTCGCGCCAGTTTTATGTAACATTTTTCTCGCGTCCATTGACAACATTTTGGCATCAGTAACTGACGATGGAACTGTCCTGAAGATTTTTAGATATGTTGATCATTTTTTAGTGATTTTAAAGAGACATGACACAGGCGGCTATGAGGAGACTGCCATGAAAAAAAATTAGAAATGTTCGCACAGCATGGGAAGGAAAATGGGGCTCTCAAATTTGAACTTCCTGAACAGGACTGCCTCCAGTTCTTGGACCTTAACATTAAGCTGGGGGACGGAAGTATTTGGTGGCGCTACCTTCCTAGGGCCAAGAAAGATTTTTTACAGTTCGATTCGGCTCAATCCAAAACTGTTAAAAAGGCTATTGCCACCCTTTCTATGGAATCAACACTCCTCAAGTCCTGCCCTCATTTGACGCGGGCGAGCTTCCAGGGTGAGGTGAATAGCCTGCGTAAAGCAGAGTTCCCTGACCACGTCTTGGCTGCCGTGACCGAGGCACTGCTGCAGAAACTTCAGGGTAAGCGAAAGGGGCAATGCCGGAAAGAAGATTTCGGCGAAGCCAAACCAGTCGTGATACCGTATATTCACCAGGTGTCCCGCAATTTAAAACGAGTTGGCAACTAGTACGGAGTCCCCGTGGTCTTCTCCGTCCCCTGCAAATTGGCCACGATGTGCCCCAAGGTTAGCATCTCCATGAGTGTGGAAAGAAGCACTCGAAGCCCTACGTAAGGTGTGCCACGGGAGTGGTCTACGAGATCCCTCTTGCTAATAAGAACAGAAAGTTGGGCTAGTTGGTGTGGATTCATACTTGGCAGCGCAAAAAAACGAGGACAAAAGCGAACGAAGAGACACAACACAAGCGCAGACTATCAACTGAACTTTTATTCACTGAAAGGAAGCTTTATAGGCGTGATAAAACATAAAAACAACAAAAGGAACCGCCACAACCGATGTACAAAGAAATCAATGACATTTCATTCCTGCGTGATAAGGAACACAACAGCAACAGGAAAACCAAATTCAATCTCATCAGGCCAACTCCCCGTACTGTCTACTTGCCCCGTACTGTCTACTTGTGTATCTTTTAACCTTTACAACCCATTAGTTTTGACGGCTCTCATAGCAGTATGCGTGTGTAAAGCAAGGGCGGCATCTTGGCACATAAAGCAACAGCTCTGCCCCTCTGACATCCAAGCTGTGTGCGGGTGGCTGCAGCCGTCCACTGGCCACTCAGGACGTTTCTGCCGTATTCTACAGTCGGAGTGGTGGAGACAAGTACGACGCTTCTACAGGCTTTGCCTTCGCGTCCACAGCGGGATAGGTGTGAATGAGCGGCAGCAGCTCCGGATGTACGAGGATTGGTCCAAAACAGCAGACAGCCTAACGGAGTTCTTGTGGAACACTATTCGTCCTAGGCTACCAACAAGGAAGAAAGCCTCCGCTTCTACGGGGAAGATTACCGTCCTAGGGAACAGGGTGATTGACGACCGTCACCGACGAACTCTGGAACTGGGTCCTAAATTCTGCTTCGAACCTGCCATGACGCCACTCGAGCTGCTGGCGCTCTCGCGCGCGGTCTCCCGGGTTGTTCCCGACGCTGATAAATCTAGGTGCGTCAACGAGTGCTCCGCAATCGTAATGGACCAAAAAAGAAAACCGAGAACTGCAGGAATAATGAAAGAGCTGGTAACCTATTTGGCGGCTGAGGGCTTAAGGCCCATCCTTTCTGACAAGGAGGGGTTCTTTGTCCTAGCGCCAGAAGAAGTTTTCAGGAAGAACGCAGGGGAGGCAATTGAAAAGAACTTCAAAGAAGTGGCTCTGAGGCCTGCTGCCATCAAGAAACGGGCCAAGGTCATCCTGGAAGGGATGAACCTCGATCGACTGGGTGCTATGGTCAGTAATAGCAAAGGTACCGTTCTAGACCTGTTTTTCACAGCCAAGACACATAAGCCGGACGTTCCCTTCAGGGCAATTGTTTCGGAGCGGGACACTTGGCAGCATGCCGTTTCTGGGTATCTTCAGCGTCATCTTGGTTCTCTCACGTTGGCCGACCCATTTTTGGTGGAGAACTCTGCAGGTGTTGTGAAGTTTCTGTCACAGATAGAGGGAGAGAGGCATTTCGCCTTCAGCATAGATTTCGAAGATTTGTTTTACTCTTTACCCCATGATCAGCTTATGGAGTATGTGAAGGACTGCATCACCGTGGATAGTGACGAGGTTGTGTTTGTGGCGGATTGTGGTGTTTCAGTGGAAAGCTTCCTAGAGCTCCTATCGTTTTACCTTGACTCAACCTTCGTTGGGTGGGGCCAAAAAGCGTACGTCCAGAGGTACGGCGTCTGCATTGGATCCCGTGTCACACCTGTCTTGAGCTACATTTTCCTAAGCAGAATGGACGTAAAACTAGCGGAAGATCTTGCTGATTTTGCAGGGAGAGTCTTCCGGTACGTGGATGATTTTTTGATTTTCTTAAAGGATATCTCCCCCGGGGTTATCCCGGACGTCGTCAAGATATTCAAGGAAAGGGGCGGCGGTCTGAAGTTCACATTTCAATTACCACAGTCAGGCTCCATCCAGTTCCTAGACCTGAGGATTGATTGCCACGCGAGTGGTGTGTGCTGGGAGTATCGCCCACGAACGGAAAAGCCCCTCCTCAATCACAGTTCTGGTGATTCGAAATTGGTAAAGGCCGGCATTGCTACTTCTTCCTTAAAAGCTTCTCTCTCAAAATCCTGCTCCCACAAGGTTGGAACAAGCTTCCTGGGACAAATGCGCAGGTTAAAGGAAGCAGGTTTTCCTGATCAGACTCTGGCTAGGGTCACTGAAAGGATCTTAGCCAGGTCAGGCAGGCCCCCGGTCATCGCGAAAGAGAACGGTGCGGAAAAACGATTGGTAGGAATCCCCTACGTGCACGGCATTTCACATCGCCTAAGAAAAGTGGGGGCGAGGTACGGGGCGAAAATTGTTTTCACCGCGAAGAACAAACTCGGTGGTGTGTGCAGTGCTGTGCGCAAAAAGATTGAGCATGGTGGTAACCGCGCAGTGAATGATTGCACGATAGCCCACAGAAAGAGGCTCACAGATTGCGACACATGTGTTGTGTATCGCGTTCCACTTTCATGTGGTAAGAATTACATCGGCCAGACTGGTCGATGTATCAATGAGCGTCTAGCGGAACACCGCAGATCTCTAAAAGGTGCTGTGTCCTCCAACCTCGCTTTGCACTGCAGGGATTGCAAAGATTGCTTTCCTCACCTTGACAGGATAAGTATCTTGTTCAGGCACAGGGATAGGGTATGCCGGGAGCTGATAGAAGCTTACTTGATTAAGAAAGAGAGAGAAGCGTGTGCCGCATCACAGTCGGTCAGCCTGCAGGATAAGGAAGTTCCTTTCCTGCGCAGTTTCTTGGGGGCAAGTAGACAGTACGGGGAGTTGGCCTAATGAGATTGAATTTGGCTTTCCTGTTGATGTTGTGTTCCTTATCACGCAGGAATGAAATGTCATTGATTTCTTTGTACATCGGTTGTGGCGGTTCCTTTTGTTGTTTTTGTGTTTTATCACGCCTATAAAGCATCCTTTCAGTGAATAAAAGTTCAGTTGATAGTCTGCGCTTGTATTGTGTCTCTTCGTTCGCTTTTGTCCTCGTTTTTTGTGCTGCCAAGTATGAATCCCCCTTGCATGTGGCAAGGTGTACGTTGGCCAGACTGGACGCCGCGTAAACAGCGTGCAGGGGAACGTAAAAGGTCGTTAGGGAACGCATCAGATTCGTCCGAAAACATACCCGCCCATTGCCGCTCCTGCATTGATAAAAAAAAACTGTTAACCACGACTTGGCGAGATTAAAATTCTAGCTAGAAGCAAAGATAGATTAGCTTGGGAACTGGCAGAAGCCTTTTTTTATCAAAGAGAGAGGTGGCATGTGCGTCAGCACCACTTCCATCTCCCTACGAGGAAATAAGCATAGATTGCTAAATGATACGCAATGATGAGTAGCTTTTGTGTGAGTGTGCTTTATGTTGTTGGTTTTTTCTCCTTTTTTTCCTTTTTTACCATGTAAGAAATGCGCATGCGTTCACCTTCTTCGGGCTATATATATATGCAACATGTGGCTTTCAATAAACATAGTTGGAGTCAGCGCCCGTCCTGTCTGGTCTTTCTGTGTGGGTTGTGTAAAAATTAGCGCTGTTTTTACTTTTGTTACACACTGCAGACTAGGTCACGCAACTCTAAGCAGCCCTCAGCTGGTTTCACTTGTTTAGGACACTAGTCTTTTTTAAAGGCTTGGTTATATTTCAGTGAGGCGCCCAGACTAGAATGCATTGTTTTGCTTTATATTACACACTCATATGTTCCAATCAGGAGCAGGTCATGTTCTTCGTTCACGTGCAAGACACACATTTAATGTAAATGTGTCGTGTGCGCCACGAAATCTGTATGCATACAAATCCTGTTTTTGGGCCCAGGTTGCCTAGGCACGGGTTACATAGGAATTAAGCATCCGCAGAGTTAAGGGAATTAAACATCATTAAAATTTATAAGATTTGGCAACTTTGCTAGCATTATACTGACAGCAGATGTAGCACACAACCAGCTAGCAGTAATACTAATACCAGTTGCCATCAGAGGTATTGCAGTGAAATCGAGAACAAATTACAGGATGAGACTTGAGTCTCCCCAAGCATGATGTTCTTATGGCCCAGATTATCCAACTGTAAATTTACATAGCTCTCGTAGGTTCTTACACTTAGCAATCAGTGCATAAAAACTGCCTTTTGCACAGAATGCCCACAAAGACCAAAGATCTTTAGAGGAAAACTGTGGTGTTTTCTGTGCAATGCACTTTGTTGTCCGAATTACATAAAGAAAATGGTAAAGGAAGTAATGTGGGCATCTAATGAAATATAAAACAAGCCCTAATCATCATCATCATCATTAGCCTGACTATGCCCACTGCATAAAAATGGCACTTTGAAAATAAGCTAATAGAGTGGTAGATGTGTAGCAGTTTGCTAGGCGATATCTAATAACTATTGCATTGAAATGAAATGTTCTCAAAAAGCTTTAATTAGATAAAAATGATACAAGTAGTATACAGAAGTTATACAGACAATTAGCCATATAAAAACACAAACATATTTGTATTAGCAGCAGAGTTATTGTGTAAAATGAAACTAAATCTCAGCTGCACATTCTTGCCACTTTATCTTGAACTTCTCGAGCTGGCAAAGGACACTGCACACTTTCGGCTCCACCGACAGGATGTTCAGAGACAAATGCTGGCCGCCTCCGGGTTGATGCCACGAGCTGCAGAAAAAGAAGCATATTTAGAAGCTATACCGTTCCACATGGATAAGCAGAATTCCAGGGCTAGCTGCATGGCTAGTACCCATATAGGAATAAGTTGAATTCTTTGCATTCGAACATTATTGGAGCCAAATTTCCTATGGAAATAAGAGCTTATAACACCATTCACATAATGGTTATACCAAATTTTTATGTAAAACAAAGTGCCTCAAAGCCTTACAAGCACGCACAGCAAGACACATTGTGCAGGTATGACACATTGTGCTTTACCTATAGCCAGCTATCAGAAAGTTGCTTCATAAATTGAAATTACTCGCTGCATTAGGATGTTGGAATGCTTTACATGGCTAATTTGACATCAGAAATCTGCATGGTACATAACCCGTCATTTTTTACTGCAGCATCACCAATTATTTCTCAACCAGACACATAAACACTTGCTCACAGGACTCGGAATGCATTTATAATGCATCAAACTACGTGAAGGTTGACTGGAGAATCTTTACAATAAAAAAAAAGTTATGTGGATTAGCTCAGCTAATCCAGGATATACAACGCGAAAGACGTCGGCGTTCACTGTGTTCATTGGCGTTGACAATATTCTATAGATGGCGATGGATTTGAGCAAAGGAAGGGTGCATAACTGGCTCCCTGGATATGCGGACGCCTCATTTGTGCTTTGATACATGTGGCGTTGGTGAGAGAGATGTGGCCTGAATGCATTAGCGCTGACAGCGTTCTGGCTGACATGCGGCACTGCAGCAATAGCTAGGCCGCAGCGTTCATTCGGTGATCTATCTCTCGCGATCAACCATTACCTGCATGCCACCTCCCAGGGTGGCAGGGAGGGCGCGCTGTTTATAGAGTGTGCGGAACACAATCAAAGCAGGCTTTTGCAGTTGGGCACGAACGCCACGTACATGAAAGCGAGATTGAGGTATCCACTTACCCGCGGAGCCGATTGTGCGCCTTTCCTTTCGTGAAAATGAACGGCCTTTGCAAAGTTGTCAACGCCGATGAATTCTATGAACGCCGTCGGCTCACTTGTTTGGTTTTTGAGGAAAGGAAATGGCACAGTAACCGTCTCACATGTCTCGGTGGACGCCCGAACCGCCCCGTAAAGGAAGGGATAAAGGAGGGAGGGCAAGAAGAAAGAGAAACTGATAATTGAAAGCAGGATTTTGAGGAAAGGCGCGGCGCTGCGCAGCGGCGGTACACATGTGGCTCGGTACTACTAGTGGCGCATGCGCAGTAGTAACTAGGAAGCAAGAGAGAGAGAAACGCGGCAGCGGCGAAAGGTCAGGTGACGGAGTCGGCGGCGGCCACCTGCACCGTGCATGACGTCACTCGTGCTCCGACATTAAGCCTGCTCGCGCGAAGCGCGGTGTTGACTAGCGTAGCGAAGCTTTTCGCTTCAAAAATTGTAATTCATTGTTTGATGCCTAGTTACAACTGAAATGTGTAGCCCCACCTAAACATATATATGAAATAATTCTGATGACATCTTTTCGACATCTTTTTAAGACCAGAAATAAAATTTCAGCCCCCTTCAAAATACACATGTTGCAACAAAACATAGTTCAATGCATTTCAGCATCATCATCATCAGCCTGACTACACCCACTGCAGGGCAAAAGCCTCTTCTATGTCTCTCCAATTAACCCTGTCCCTTGTCAACTGTGCCCATCCTATGCCCGCAAACTTCTTAATCGCATCCGCCCACCTTTCTGCCACCCCTGCTACACTTGCCTTTCTTGGAACCCACACTGCTACCCTCAAAGACCAGCAGTTATCTTGCCTTCACATTACAGGCCCTGCCCAAGTTCATTTGTTCCTCTTGATTTCGACTAAGATGTCATTAGCCTGCGTTTGTTCCCTCATCCACTTTGCCAACTTCTGGTCTTAATGTTAAATCTATCATTTTTCTTTCCATACCTAGCTGTGTTGTCCTTAACTTAAGCTGAACTCTTTTCGCTAGCCTTCGAATTTCTGCCCCATAGGCGAGTGCTGGTGAGATATGTGCAGCTGTTGTATACTTTTCGTTTGAGGGATATTGGTAAACTGCTACTCAAAATCCAAGACAAATGTCTTGTGGGGAGTGGGATAGTTTGGATGGACGTACCATCCCGTGTGGGTTAGCTTTCTGCATACCGAGAACCGCAAGCCTTTGTCCTGCCTTGTGAGTAGATCTGTCAAGAAAAGACTGCCCTGCTGCCCTGGCAGAGGAAGCTAAGGTACCCACACGGGGCGGTACCTCCATTTCAACTCGAACCGTCCCACTCCCCACAAGGCATCTGTCATTACATTTTATTGAAGAGAGCTGACACCATATGTTCCTCACATGAAAAAAAGAAATGAGAAGAACCGAGTCGTCTCCGATCTCCAAAAAATGGGAAACCCAGTTCATTCATCCGATGCATTAGCCAAAAACAAAAGACAAAACAAAAATTGGCGGTGGTTTAGCTTTGGTTAAACTTGGAGTGACGCGATAGCTACAGCTGGCTGAGTGAAACTTGGTTACGTGACCAACCACGGGATAAGCCCCGGCGCCGCGCCGCTGGCAGCTGCTTCGCGCCACGTGACAGCGTGGCGGCGCAGCCACAGGGTGGCGGCGCCGCCACCGGCACGCTGAGGGCTCGAAATGCTACCGTAACGTAGCTATCGCTACAAAACAGATCCATTCCTTCCCCAAGCACGTGCAAGAAGCAAAAAAGTGTTTGTATCCCATACGTGAAAGGCGTGAGCGAGACGCTGGCTCACATTCTCGGTAAAGAAGGGGTGCTAACAACGCACAAACTGACTGCCACCATTGGACGCCTCCCCCGCTCAAAATACCACCACCCTAAAGAAAGGGCCCAAGGCATTGTATACAAAATCCTATGCTCGGTCTCCCCAGCCTCGTACGTAGGGGAAACGAAGAACTTCGAGGAAAGAATGAGTCAACACAAAGCGGACGTCCGACAAATGAACCGTCAGTGCAGCGTTGTGGCCGAACACTGCGATACATGCGACCACCGAATTGACTTTGACGGTACTATTGTACTGGAAACCGAAGCTAACCCACGGAGGAGGCTTCTACTCAAGTCGTGGCACATCCAACAGACCCGGAAGAATGTTAATCGCTCCCTGGGGGCACTTCCTTCTTGTTATATCCATGGTTTCTAGCCACTGACCCGGAAGTCTTCCACACGAGGGCTTAAGAAGCCAAGCTGCGCCTCACCCGTAGTCACACTTGAAGAAGGGACCGAGTCGGTCCCGAAACATCGTGTTTTTTTCCAAAAATTAACTTGTTTGGTGTCAGTCATCTTTCTCCTAAAATGAGATCAGGAAGTTCACGAAAATTAAATGGCAGTAGCTGGCACAGAGCATGACAATTGGAGCAATATGGGAGAGGCCTTTGTCCCACAATGTGACAGTAAGGCTGACACTGATGGTAGCTAAAAAATGTGTGTTATGTTGTATGGCACATAGGCAGCTAAGGCCATCATGCGCCAAGCTCAAGGTATAGAATTGGTTTCCTGTAGAATGTTTAGGAATATGAAACATTGTCGATGGTGTAGATGGCCTAAAAAGATTGTACTGCTTAGTAATAACAGAGGAGAAGAAATTTCCTAGGAAATGACTAATGGTAAAAGCGTTAAGGAAGGTCAGGCAGCCTTAGCGGCTATCCTTGGCTGGGCAAGGATCCTGAGGCGCCCAACCAATCAAATAAAAAGCCTCAGCCTGGCTACTTCTCAGGAATGAGAGCGGTTGAGGTGTATCATGTAATTAAAGCGAACCAATGGCTCAAAAATTATACTTTCAATTACGCCTGCTTCTTTTAAAAAGCTAAAAACGGAAGGTATGTTAACAATGGCATTATCTTCTAAGAGCAATGTTGAGAGGAAAGGAATGCATTCATGATAAAATTGAGTGAAGTACGTTTCTTTAGTTTTTCTAGTTTCACGCATGTCAATAAAATATGGTTAACCGTAAGTTCATCTCCACATTCTTTGCAAACAGGTTTATTTTATTTTGTTAGCAGGAAGTTGTGCGTAAGGTGCGAGTGGCCTATTTGGAGACGGCATAGAATCACTTCCTTAAAACGTTCCTAGTGCACACATGACTTAAATTCACCTAAAACCGGCTTTATTATGTGTAGTTTATTATTCACTTCACTGTTCCAAGCCGGCTGCCATTTTTTCTTTAATTTCTGTTGTACTAATTTCATGCAGTCATTAAAGGGTATATTTACCTTTTTTATTTCCTTGCCACGAGCTTGAGCAGTACACAAATCTGCTCTCTCATTGCCTTTTATTCCGACGTGACTCGGGATCCAGCAGAGTTTAATGCTTTGTCCTCGAGCTGTGGCTGTTACTGTGTTGTGTATGATGTCATCAAGTATAGGAGTGATTGCGTTTCTAGAGTGGAGGGCTGTAAGTACACTTAAGAAGTCTGTGTAAATAATAGTGTTCTTGAGGTTCTCGCTTAGTCCTTTTTGCCCCGCCGCGGTGGCTCAGTGGTTAGGGCGCTCGACTACTGATCCGGAGTTCCCGGGTTCGAACCCGACCGCGGCGGCTGCGTTTTTATGGAGGAAAAACGCTAAGGCGCCCGTGTGTTGTGCGATGTCAGTGCACGTTAAAGATCCCCAGGTGGTCGAAATTATTCCGGAGCCCTCCACTACGGCACCTATTCTTCCTTTCTTCTTTCACTCCCTCCTTTATCCCTTCCCTTACGGCGCGGTTCAGGTGTCCAAAGATATATGAGACAGATACTGCGCCATTTCCTTTCCCCCAAAACCAATTAATTAATTAATAATTCTCGCTTAGTATTTTTTCTATAGCCACACATACTGCGTAACATTCTGTAGTGAAGATGGATGAGCCTTGTGGAAGTCGTATTGTTTTCTTCGAATTCCCTCGTCCCACTGCGCTTCCTACATAAACACTCGTTTTTGAACTGTCAGTGTAAAAGTCCGTAAAGCTACTGTATTTTTCTTCGAGTGCAAAGAATTACTGTACTATATGTTGTTGTGGAGTTTGTTTTTTTACAGAACTGCATAAGAGTGAAATCGCAGATTGCCGGAAAATTGTGCCACGGAGGCAGTGGACCTCGTCTTCGAGCGATGGCAGGTAATGTGTCCAGTACCCCGAGGTTTTGGCACATCTCTTCGAAACGCAGGAGGAGTGGCCTAATAGCTTGCGCTTTGTTGTTAAACAGTGTTCTTGACGGGCACTTTGTGACTATGGGGTAAAATAGGTGCTTGGGAAGCGAACGGATTTTCAAAATGTACGAGCATGTGAGCATGGTTCTTCGGTCTGTAAGTGATGGTTCGTTGGTTTATACATAAAGACTGTTTATGGGTGATGTCCTGTGTGCACCAGTGGAAAGACGCAAACCTAAGTTATGTAGTGGATCCAGTCGTTTAAGGTATGATGGTCTCGCTGACCCATACACTATACATCCATAGTAAAGGGTAGAGCGTACTACAGAGTAGTAAATTTTTAGGACATGTCCTGTCGGCGCCCCAATGTTTTCGTGACAGTTCTTTGAGTATGTTAAGGGATCGGGATGCTTTCTTTTTCAGCGCATTTATATGAGGCAGGAAAGTGAGTTTTTTGTCAAAGGTTACGCCTAGTAATTTGTGTTCATTTTTACGCTTGTAGGCCTCGTTTGAGCGAGAAAAGACTGGGCACTTTTTTCTGTGTGGAAAACTGGAATCCATTCCCGTCTGCCCATGTCACTAGTTTATTAATTGTTAACTGTATTTGTATCTCGCATGTTACCAGGTTTGAAGATGTGTAGGCTATTTGCAGATCGTCAACGTAAACTGAATACATAATCGACTTCGGGAATACTTTGGCTATGTACCTCACTTTTATAACAATGTCGTGCTTAAAATACACCCCTGAGGAACCCCGTTCTCGGAACGAAGCTCCTAGACAGGGTTGATCCTAGGCGTACTTGAAATGAGCGGTCGGAAAGGAAGTCATTCAGGCAGTTCAACATCCTGCCACGGATGCCAAGCTCTGCTAGGTCACGAAGGATGCCGAACCTCCGGGTGGTGTCGTATGCTTTCTCGAGGTCAAAAAAGACGGCAAGACCGTGCTGTTTGTGTATAAGAGCTTCTCGTATTTTCCAGGCGAGCTAAATGGTCTGTTGAGCATGCTTTCTTAAAACCTCACTGATGGATGTCAATAAGTTCGCGAGATTCAAGCAGTAAAGTTAGTCTTATATTGAGCACACTTTCGAACGTATTCGCAAGGCAGCTGGTAAGGGCTATTGGCCTGTAACTACTCGGGGATGTTGGTTGCTTTCCATGTTTCAGGAATGGTACAATAACTGCTTTCTTCCAGGCTTTCGGTAGTTTTCCGAGTACCCATATTTTGTTAAAAAATTTCAAAAGTGCTTCCACAGACGGTTGGGAAAGATGTGCCAGCATTTTGTAATGTATATTATCAGGGCTAGGTGCTGCCTTTTTTCCGGCAGAGAGAACTTTGCATATTTCTTGGATTGTTATTAAACCATTGTACAGTTCGTTCGTGCAACCAGTTGTTGGAAGTCTATGTTTCTCCGCTGCATGTTTATACTTTAAAAATAATTCTGTGTAGTGTGAAGAACTATAAATGTTTGAAAAATGTTCGCCCAAGATGTTTGCCTGTTCTTTCATACTTGTTTGTGTGTCCGGACCTGTTAATTGTGTAAGGATAAAAGCTTCCGTTAAGCTTGCGGACTTGTTCCCGCATTTGTTTGGATGTAACTGAACTATTTATGGACGATACGTGGTATCTCCATGATGTTTTTTCAGCATTACAGCGGATGTACCGTGCTTTTGCTCTCGTGTTTTTTAAGAGTTGGGTATCTTCGGGAAACTCCCCAGGCTTTATTTTGTTTCTTTTTTGCTTCTCGCATTCTTATGTGTACCAGGCCTTGTTGTTTTGTCGTACTATTCCTGACGATTGAGGAATAGCTTGACGCGCAGCATCAATAATGCAAGTTGTAAAAATTTCATTGAGTTCATCAACATTAAGATTGTTTGAAAATAATTTCTCCAGACTGGCCTTTTCTCTAAACAGTTGCCAGTCTGCTAGGTGTAGCTTCCAGCGGCGTGATTTACTTGGGATGACTGATGGTGGTGATGAAAAGTTAATCACCACAGGAAGGTGATCGCTTCCGCACGGGTTATGAAGAACATCCCACTTTAAATCGGTAAAAACAGATGAAGAGCTAAAAGACAAGTCTATGCCACTCATTTTTCCTGAGGCTGGAGAGCAATATGTGGGTTTGCCTGTATTGAGTAGGCAAACACAGAATAAAATCTTCTATTATACGGCCCCTAGTGTCTGTCTGTTCGCTCCCCCAAAACGGGGAGTGTGCATTAACATCCCCAACTACCAGATACGGCTCTGGCAGCTGATTAAAAAGTGATTCTAGGCAATGGAGTGTTATTGTGAGGTGTGGTTGAAGATATACAGAGCAGTCGGTTATATTTAAACAAAGTAAAACCGGCCTAAATAAGCAAGCAAGCAGAATGACGAACACTAACACTGACGAAGAGAAATCTCGATTACACCCGCAGTACTGCAGACAATGTGCTAGCGCGGTGGCCACGTTTCGATGGAGGCTAAACGCAACAGGTGACCGTAAGCTGAGTGACGTGAGTGCAGCAGGTGGCAGAAATTATTGCGCAGCTTTCCACCACGGCGCCTCTTTCCATCCTTCGTTCATTTCCTTTGTCATTCCTTCACTCACGGAGTGATAATAATAATAATTGGTTTTGGGGGAAAGGAAATGGCGCAGTATCTGTCTCATATATCGTTCGACACCTCAACTGCGTCGTAAGGGAAGGGATAAAGGAGGGAGCGAAAGAAGAGAGGAAGAAAGAGGTGCCGTAGTGGAGGGCTCCGGAATAATTTCGACCACCTGGGGATCTTTAACGTGCACTGACATCGCACAGCACACGGGCGCCTTAGCGTTTTTCCTCCATAAAAACGCAGCCGCCGTGGTCGGGTTCCTCACGGAGTTGTGGAGGCATCAGCTGAGAGGCGAGAAAGATACGGGACTTAAGGATATAAGTCGAAATTAAGAACAAATGGGTGACGCATTTAATGCGAAAGCAAGATAACCGATGTTCCATTGAAGTAACGGAGTGGATTCCAAGACTAGGCGAACGTAGTAGGGGGCGTTAGGGAGTAAGGTGGGTGACAGGTTAGGAAGTTTTTGGTGATAAGGTGGCCGTAGCTGGCACAGGAAAGGGTTAATTCGTTGAATGTGAGGTAGGTATTTGCCCTGAAGTGAACGCATTTAGCCAATGGGGATGAAGGTGATCATGAAAATTGATTTTAAGGAAAGGAAAGGTACAGTATCTTTCCTTTCCTTAAAATCAATTTTCATGATCACCTTCATCTCACTGGGAGGTCCTGCTCATGTCTGCAGAACCGACATAGCAGCTTGCTGCGGTGACTCGGGCTGCCGACGTCATGTCCCGGCATGGCGTACTTGATGCAGTGTGGGACCGCGCAGTGGCCCAGGGACCCAGCTAGGTCTAAAAATCACTTGCTCAATAAAGTCTGTCTGTCCGTCCGTCCGTCCGTCCGTCCGTCCGTCCGTCCGTCCGTCCGTCCGTCTGTCTGTCTGTCTGTCTGTCTGTCTGTCTGTCTGTCTGTCTCTCTGTCTGTCTGTCTGTCTGTCTGTCTGTCTGTCTGTCTGTCCCCATGGGCTAAATGCGTTCACTGCAGGGCAAAGACCTACCTCACATTCCTCGAATTAACCCTTTCCTGTGCCAGCTACGGCCACCTTATCACCAAAAACTTCCTAACCTCAATCACCCACCTTACTCCCTGACGCCCCTTACTTCGATCGTCTTGTCTTGGAATCCACTCCGTTACTTTAATGGAACATCGGTTATCTTGTTTTCGCATTAAATGCGTCGCCCATTTGTTCTTTATTTCGATTTATATCCTTAAGCCCCGTTTATTCGTTGCCCCTTCTTCTTTCTATCTCAAAGTTACACCTATCATTTTCCTTAAAAGGTCGCTACGCTGTCCTAAATTTAAGTTGGACCCTTTTCGTTCGACACCACTCCAGTTGTAGTCAACATAGTGTTTTGCGCGCGTGTTTTTATTGCTCCATCATGAACTAATCACGCGCACAACCTGGACACATTTCTTAATGTGTCAATAGTTTGTGTATATTACCTCTCCCCCAATCCTCTCTTCCTGTCCCCTAACCTCTTTCATTTCATTTCTCCATTCTGCCTGCTATCCTTTATTTCCGCTACCCCTGCTCAGGTGCTTCAGTATCGATGGGAGATGCCGAGGCTAGCAAAAATCTTTTCCTTCCTTTTTAATATTATTTTAATAAAACCACTTACTACTGATACTTTCATTAACCTTCACGTTGTTCCCGAAGAGGTAAGTACCGGCAAGACACAGCTGTTATATACTTTATTTTTAATAATAATATTATTAATTGGTTTTTGGTGGAAAGGAAATGGCGCAGTATCTGTCTGATATATCGTTGGACACCTGAACCGCGCCGTAAGGGAAGGGATAAAGGAGGGAGTGAAAGAAGAGAGGAACAAATAGGTCCGTAGTGGAGGGCTCCGGAATAATTTCGACCACCTGGGGATCTTTAACGTGCACTGACATCGCACAGCACACGGGCGCCTTAGCGTTTTTCCTCCATAAAAACGCAGCCGCCGCGGTCGGGTTCGAACCCGGGAACTCCGGATCAGTAGTCGAGCGCCCTAACCACTGAGCCACCGCGGCGGGGCTACTTTATTCTTAGAAAATTGGTTTCTGGGGAAAGGAAATGGCACAATATCTGTCTCACATATCGGCGACACCTGAACCGCGCCTTAGGGGAAGGGATAAAGGAGGGAGTGAAAGCAGAAAGGAAGTGGTGCCGTAGTGGAAGCCTCCGGAATAATTTCGACCACCTGGGGATCTTTAGCGTGCACTGACATCGTACAGCACACGGGCGCCTTAGCGTTTCGCCTCCATCGAAACGCGGCCGCCGCGGTCGGGTTCGAACCCGGGAACTCCGGATCAGTAGCCGAGCGCCCTTACGACTGAACCACCGCGACTTTCTTCTTGAAAAAAAATGGTTTTTTTAGAAAAGGAAATGGCGCAGTAACTGTCTCGCATATCTCGACGGGCACCCGAACCTCGCCGTACGGGAAGGAATAAAGGAGGGAGGGAAATAAGAAAGGAAGAAAGAGGTGCCGTAGTGGACGTCTCAGGAATAATTTCCGCCACCTGGTGATCTTTAACGTGCACAGACATAGCACATCACAAGGACGCCTCTTGCGTTTCGCCTCCATCGAAACGCGGTCACCGCGGTCGGATTCGAACCCGGGTACATTTCCTCCTGAGGGATATTGGTAAACCGCTGTTCAAAAATTAATGTGGAGTAGCTCAGCTAATTCAGAATATACAAAGCGAAAGATGTCGGCGTTCAATGTGTTCATTGGAGTTGGCGTTGAAAATGTCTACACTCAGGATAGCCCCGATACCGAAAAACATGGATCCAAACCTGCATAAAGGACGCAGGGAAGCTAGGGCAAAATACGTTCAACAAATCCTAGCCGAAAAAGAAAACACACTTTACACAGACGCGGCTGCGTACCCGAAAGATTCTCGAGAAATCAGAAACAGAATGGTAGCAACGGCAATAAACTGCACACAGGGAAATATCCAGCGCATCATTCAAGGACTGTGCGGCCGAGGAAGCCGAAGAGGCTGCCATCGCCCTGGCGGCGGCGGAGGGCTACCGTATCCGAAGGTCTCTAACAATATTAACAGACTCGCAAGCAGCATGCCGAAATTACATGAATGGCAAAATAGGACGGAAAGCTCTACATATCCTTAAATCGGCCAAAATGCCGCAAACCAGGGAACAACAACTGCAACACGTAATCATGTGGGTACCAGGACGCACCGGGATCGCCGGGAACGTAGAGGCAGATAGGATTGCTCGAGAGCACACAAACCGAGCCTCCACTCAAACTGACCCCGATAACCCAGCAGCAGACCCGGTACCCCTGAGCTACTCAGACATTCTAAACTATCACAGGGGAACGCGACTCAAATATCCGCCACCCCATAACAGCCTACACCAACAAGATGCAGTAGGCTGGAGGCTGCTGCAAACGGGGACTTTCCCCAATCTAAATACCTTAAGTAAAATCTGCCCCACGCAATACAGCAGCAAATGTCCGTGGTGTGGAGAAAAACCCAAGTTAATGCACATAACGTGGGTGTGTCAGAAAAACAAGGATCTAGCTGCAATAAACAAAAACCCGAGTGCGGAACAGTGGGAGGGGATGCTCTCTAGCGAGGACCCGGCCGTCCAGCGCGGATTGGTGCGGAGAGCCTACCTGGCGGCATACCTCAGTGGAGCCCTGGACCAGGGGCCCCAACCCTGTTAAGACGGGCTGCAATAACTCATCGGAAGGTGAAGAAGACAGCCCGCGACCGCTAATAACACATTTTAATATCAAATATAAATAAAGTTTTTCCTCCTCCTCCTCCTCTTGTTAGAGATGACCCTTAAGATTCAATTAATGTTATCAAATACGCGCTGAAGAAATGAGACGGTTAAGCACTCATGTGAAGGAAATGCAAAAGGATATATTTACAAAAACTTATTTACATGCCAAAATAGTTACTCGCGAATTCGCACCCGCTCGCGCACCCGCACCGTCCAGCATCGCACACATACACTCTCTCTGAGACACACTCGTTCCTTGTCGTCCGTCTCTTCGCTGTGTCTCCTCCCAGCGCCGCAGGCTACCGCGCACTTACAATGCACCGGAAGCGCACACACACGCACACACTCACGCGCACATGTGCACGGGCCCACTTGAAAGCAGACGCCGCGCGGCTCTCCAGTTCGTACTTCGGGTGGCGGGGGCATTCGCAGAACGGTGGGCGGCGCCAAGGACGCTCCCCGTACAGAAAGCACACGTGTGGGCACAAAAGCACGCTCGCTGCACAGAACGACACTTGTGGAAAGAAGAAACATGTGTATAATAAATGGCCCTTTCTTACACTCGGGCATTCTGACAAAACTTAACGGGCTCGTTAATAGAAGTGAACAAAACTGTACAACACACAAACACTTCGCAAACAGTCATGAAACATATACAGACGTATGAATAAAACTAGAATAGAACGGATGCAGGCAGTAGACAAGTGGGTAAAATTAGTAGCACGCATCCTTGGATGTGGCCTGAAAAATAGTTCAGCTCGGCACTGCGCGTTTGCGTTCCGAACGCCTGAGTGGCTGCGGGACACTCTCCACTTCTCTCGCAGTGTCTTCCTCTTCGGTGGATGACTCGTCGTCTTCTAAGCGGTCTTGCGGGTGCGTTGACGTCCACCCCTTAAGCTGTGACACGTGAGCTGTAGTCGCAAAACGAGTATTCTTGCACTGATCGAGCTCTGTCACTCGATATGTATCAGAGGGTAGAGCCTGGGTTACTACCAACGGTCCTCTGTACTTACGCTGGGCCTTCGTCGGTTTTCCGGTCTGCTCAGGAGCCTTAGTCATGAACACGATGTCGCCGACATCGTAGAGACGTGCCGGGAAGTGCCTTCGATCATACGCTGCCTTGCTTTTCTCTTGCTCGGCGATGATGCGCTGTCGAACTCGTGTTCGCAATTCCTCGGGGTTTTCCCATTGGGCTTCGTCGCTGCCGACAATTCTTCTCAAGGCGGTGCTGTGGAACTCCGGCTGGTACCCGTACAGCATTTCGAAGGGTGTCTTGCCTGATGTCTTGTTTACGGCATTTTTGATGTCACGTTCTGCCTTTGAAAGTTTTTCGTCCCAATCGCGCTGCTTTGGGTCGCTCATTGAAGTTGCGATGACGGGCAGAACTGTCCGGTTTACTCTCTCCACAAGGCCGTTTGCTTGCGGGTGGCGCGTCGAGTTAAGCACGTGACGTATGCATCGTGCAGTGCAGAATTCCGCAAAGGCGCGCGACGTGAAGCAACTGCCTCTATCGCTAATAACTGTCCTTGGCAGACCTCTTTCGAGAACGAACTCCTCTAGCGCACGGAGCACATGCTTGGTTGATGTGTCGCGTGTAGCGATCAGTCTCACAAATCTGGTGAGGTTGTCGATGAACACAAGGAGGTACTGGTTGCGCTTCTTGCTTGGGACGAATGGCCCCATGTGGTCCATATGTATCACCTCGAACGGTCGTTTGCCCGGCAGAATTGGGTGTAAAAGACCTTCTCGTCTGCCAGCAGGTACTTCGTTGTAAATGCATTCGATACACTGCGAAATGTGCTTCCGGACGTAGTTCCTCATTCGTGGGAACCAAAAGCTCTCTTGGATTTTGGAAACTGTCTTTTCCAGTGCGAAGTGTCCCATCAAATCATGCGATTGCACCACAACTGCCTTTCGCATGCATTTTGGCGGTACGAATTTGAACTTCACGTTTGCGTCCTCTTCTATCTCTCTCACGAGTCTTCCCTCCCTCACGTTGTAACCCCTCGCTCTTGCCTTCTCTTCCTTCGTACGATCGCTCTCCGGTTTCTCCAGAATGGTTAGAAGCTCTCGCAGCTCTTCATCGCCTCTCTGAAGAACCATTACTTGTTCGGCAAGGTCACACGCCACGCACACCTCGAACCTTTCTTCTAGCAGGGAGTTCATCGTGTCTTGAGGAGCTTCCACGGGACCACGGCTGAGAGAGTCGACGTGGAGCATTCGCGTTCCCGGGCGGTGCTTGATTGTGAACTCGAACTCCTGGATCAAATCATACCACCTTGCGATTTGCGGCTTTTGGGTTCGCTGCGCGTTGAGGTAAACCAAAGCCTGGCAGTCGGTAACAATTGTAAAGTGTATTGCCAGCAGCAGCGGTCTGAGGCGATCCACTGCCCAAACAATTGCCATTAACTCGAGCTTAGACGAGTGGTAATTCTTTTCCGCGTCCGTCGTCTTTTTACTAACACAATAGACGAGATGCCATTTGTCACCCTTCTTTTGGAGCAGCATTGCTGCTAGTCCTTTCGCACATGCATCGGTATGTAACTCAGTCTCCGCTTTCGGGTCATACAGCTGGAGTACAGGTTCACACATGAGCCGTGATTTGAGCTCCTGGAAACTTTCCTCTTGTTCAGAGCCCCATACAAATTTTTCTTCTTTCTTGGTGAGCCTGGTGAGAGGTTCGGCAATCAGAGCATATTTCGCGATGAAACGCCGAAAGAAGCTCGTCAGCCCCTAGAACCGCCTGACGTCATGAGCGTTTTTCGGTACAGGGAAAAGCTCTATTGCCTGCACCTTAGCTTCTCCGGGCTGCACCGTTCCCTCCTTGAGGCGAAAACCCAGAAATTCAACGCTGTCCTTAGCGAAGGCGCACTTGCTAAGTCTCAGGGTTAGATTCGCCCTTTTGAAAGCTTCGAGAACCTGGCGCAGCCGCACGAGTAACTCGTTCCAGTTCCGTGCCGGAATGAGCACGTCATCCAAATAGCACATTGCGATCGTGCCCCTCAAAGGCCCCAAGACTCGATTCATCAGGCGCTGGAACACCGATGGAGCGTTTGTGAGCCCAAACGTCATCCTTTCGAACTGCCCTGTCTCATCAGGTGTTATGAAAGCTGTTTTGCTATTTGCTTCGTCGCTGAGTGGCACCTGCAGATAGCCATGAGCAAGGTCCAGCACAGTGTACAGCTTCGCCCCAGACAGTTTCTCAAGCTGTTCGTCCATGCTAGGGAGCGGGTACTTTTCCTTCAATCTCTGCGCGTTCAGGCGGCGGTAATCGACGACTAAACGCTTCTCGCCGTTCTTTTTTGCACTAGGATCACTGGGCTCGCGTAAGGCGACGAGGTCTCGCTTACGATACCCTCTCTTTTCCACTCTCCAACAATCTCACGAATTGTCTCTCTCTCCGCGGCATTTGTTCGGTACGGCCTAACCGCGACAGGCGAACTTCCAGGTGTCTCCGTGATGTCCATCTTAAGCACAGGAGTGCATCCCAGCTCGCTAATGTTGTTGGCGAAGCAGTCGCGATATTTATTTAGAAGGCCAAGAAGTTCAGCCTTTTGCTGCTTCGTTACTGAGGGCCCCACTTCAAGCTGCTGATCCTCGATTGGTCTGCGCTCTGTCGCAACGCAGAAAACCTTGGGCTCAGTTGCATCGCTCTCGCTCACGCGGGCAGGTTGCTTTTGGCTGTCAGGTATCTCCACAACGTCAACCTCCATGACGCGCCCGAGTCGCCGTCCCCTTTTCACAAGCAAGTCTTTGTCTCCGCTCGTGAAAATCGGCACACTAATCTCCCCTTCTCTCATGTCGACAAGAATTTCGTTTCCAAGTGTACAGAACAAAACAGGGCCTGACAAATCGGAATCTGATGATAAGGTTATCCAATTAATGGAGTTAGAGTGAATGACGGTCTCTCTAGTCGCTTTCACACGCAGTCTGGGCTCATTCAACGGCTCCAGGTGAGAGAACGGACATACACTTTTGTGCCAGAAGCGCAAACAACCACCCAGCCTGGCGTAGGCCACGTAAGGTAGTTCTGTGTACGTTCTCCCGACAAGCAAGTCAACTGTCAAAGTATCGTCTGGCACTACAAGAAAAGGACCGTTCTCGCCTTTGACACCGTCGATCTCGAGGTCTGTGTAGCACTTGCCGATCGCCCTGGCTGAAGGAGTGCCTTGGCTGCCGAAACCGTAGAGGGCCGTGGCATCCTTCGTCAGCCTCGCACCGCAACGTGCAGCCGCAGAGGCACGCAGGAGGCATCCAGAGCTGCCGTTGTCGATCATGCCGACGAGGGTCGTCGTCCCGTTCAGCATGACCTACTTCAGTAGCGCTCCAGGGGCGATTTTCCGTTCGGTGTCGGTCACTGTGTTGGTCTCGTTGCTTTGGCTCATCGAACAATGACGCTGCGTGTGGCCGCTCTTCCCACAGCGTAAGCATTTCATCTCATGCCTTTCTCCTGGACAATCGCGGGAGATGTGTCCGAATCGCCCACAGTTGTAGCATTTGAACTGGCCTCTTTCGTTGGTCAGGGGTGGTCTCCTGTCCTTGCCAAATCGATCGTACGTAGTCTTCCGCGCAGGTGGTGTTTCTGCAACCCTTTCGGTGGCCGCCGTGAATTGCCTCTTCTCACGCGTGCCGCCAAACCTTTGCTCCCGCTCTCGGTCGATACGCTCAAATTCCATAATATCGTGGAGAAGATCGTCGTCGTCCTCGTGGGTGCGTCCAAGTAGCATAGTACAGAGCTGCCTTGAGCGGAGACCGGTCAGCACCTGCTCCCGGGTGTCACAAAAATCGAGGATGGCCTCTCGACAAAGACGCACCTTTGAATGGAAGTAGGCTGTTGTGCTTTCGTTGCGCTGCTGCACTCGCTTCTGCATCTTCCTCCATCGTTCTGCCGCTCGTGTCTGGCCGCAGAAGGTGCGGCGGAAGTGGTAGTCAAAATTTTCCCACGACGTACTCACTTCTTTGCGAGAACGCAGCCAGTCCTTGGCAGGTCCCACAAGGTGGCACTTAGCAGTCTCCAACTTGAATGGTTCAGGCCATCGGTGCAGTGTAGCGGTGGTCTGCAGGTTTCCCAGCCACTCTTTCGCCGACACCGCATCGCCGCTGCCATCGAAGTCAGAAATGTTCTTGCTGAGGTCAGGCATCACCTGATAGGTTGTTGTTGCTGCTGCCACGCCTGGCGCTCCTGATGACGCTGGTAGAGCGAGCCTTTCCAGCAGACTGGCCAACAGACGGTCTTTTTCCCGCATCGCGCTCAGGAAGTCGCTCACTGAAATGCTGTCGCTCACTTTTCCTCCATCTTGACCGTCGGTGGTGCCCGCTGTCGCTCCTGAAGGTGTCTCGCTCATGGTCGTGATTAACTACAGTTCGCTCTCTGGAATTCGCAGTCTCCAGTCCGGTTCGCGCAGTTACAATCCCACTTCTGATTAATGTTAGAGATAACCCTTAAGATTCAATTAATGTTATCAAATACGCGCTGAAGAAATGAGACGATTAAGCACTCATGTGAAGGAAATGCAAAAGGATATATTTACAAAAACTTATTTACATGCCAAAATAGTTACTCGCGAATTCGCACCCGCTCGCGCACCCGCACCGTCCAGCATCGCACACACACACTCTCTCTTAGACGCACTCGTTCCTTGTCGTCCGAGTTACGAAACCAGATAGCAGCCCTAAAAGCGCAGATCGCGGTGCTAACGAGCAAACTAGAAAGTGCGCTAGCTAAACCCCCCAGCCACCTCAGCAAGAGGAGGCGATGGAAAGCGACACAGAACCTAGACTTGCAAATAAACTAGACGCTATGATGAGAAGGGTCCAGGAATCCATTCCCACCATAGTCTCACAACAGATAGCGAAAGCGATGACGGTTCGCAAATACGCTAACACGAGGAGACTCCAGAATCCCCGAGCCTACAGGATGCGTAGGGTGCTGAGCGAGGACGAGGAGGAAGACCACCAGGAGCAATTTCCCCTCCAGAATAACAACAATCTCCAGATACAACATGGCGAGACAAACTAAAGAGAGTCCCATAACATTAACGCAGTGGAATAGTCGAGGCTTGAAATCGAGGACTAAGAGAGCGGATCTTAGGATGCACCTGTCTACGTACGAGCATACTCCGGCAGTAGTGGCCGTACAGGAACCTGGCGGGAACGTGAGCCTCACAAACTACAAAACGTTCCAACTCGACCCCCTAACGTGCATCTTTGTGCACAAAAATTTCACTGCAAATTTGGTAGATCTGGAATTACAAACCAGCTTTTCGCACGTGATGGTGACTCTTCTGCCACTGAAAAGGAGGATTCGCCGCTACACATCCTGAACGTGTACTGCCCACCTAAAGCAAAAAACGTAACCTTCTCCACACTCCTGAGCAGAGCTATCAGGGAAGCAGGACGAGACCCGCTACTAGTAATGGGAGATTTCAACGCGCAGAGTCCCTCATGGGGCTATCATCGAGAAGACATACGAGGACGGAAGCTAGCGGAGGCGGCGTCCGCGTTAGGTCTAACCCTACACACTGACCCGGCGTGCCCCACGCGGATAGGGAACTCGGTGCAGAGGGACACGTGTCCCGACTTAACCTTCACGAAAAACGCGAGGCGAGTGGAGTGGACGAATACGGAGGAAACTCTCGGTAGTGACCACTGCCTGATCACCATAACGATCCGTACGAAACCCCTTACCAGGCCTACGGGGCACACTATGCTGCCGAACTGGACGAAATTTAGAAAGGAATACGAGGTAAGCTCCATCCAGGAGCAGGGTTATCAAGCCTGGACAAAACAGCTGCTGATCAACCTGTGTTCGACGGAGACGCAGGTAAAGCTCTCAGAGGCGGTGACGGACGTGGACACCCACCTCCTCCACCTCTGGGCAGCCAGACGCAGCATGGTCAAAAGATGGCGTAGACAGAAGCATAACCGAAAGCTAAGAGCTCGGATCGCGGCAATCACTAAAGAAGCGGCGGAGTACGCGGCGCAACTCGCGGACGCGAACTGGGTAGATAGGTGCAACGCGGCCGCTAGGCAGATGTCTAGCAAAAACACGTGGCGCCTCTTCCGGGCGCTCATAGATCCCAACCAGACGCGCACCGAGACGCAGAAGCACCTGCAGAGAGCGGTACATGTATTTCAAGGAAATACGGCCCAGCTCGCACTGAAGCTTCGGGACCAGTACCTGAGCACGACCCAAGATCCAAGGGGAGAAGCTTACAGATACAGTGGAGCCCAAAATGCTGAGCTGGACGAACCTTTCAAAATATACGAACTCAAGGCCGCTCTAGCGAGGATGAAACGCGGGACCGCGCCAGGAAAGGACGGGATCTCGGTAAAACTCCTAGCCAATCTGCCGGACCGCGCATACGAATCCCTCCTAAAACACTTTAATTCGGTTTGGGTGGGCGAAGCTCCACTTCCCACGGAGTGGAAGACGGCGCTGATAACTTTCATCCCCAAGGCGGGCAAGGCCATAGATACGGATAACCTAAGACCTATTTCTCTCACCTCGTGCGTGGGCAAACTGATGGAAGCTATGGTCAGAGATAGACTATCTGAGTACCTAGAAAACAAGCGAGTCTTCGCCGACTCGATGTACGGCTTCAGGCCAAATAAATCGGCTCAGGACATCCTGCTGCAGCTCAGCAGGGAGGTACTAAACCCGATCGAACATCCGAACGGGGATAAGATAGTGCTGGCCCTAGATCTGAAGGGAGCCTTCGATAATGTGACACACGAGGCGATCCTCACACACCTATCAGAGACGGGATGCGGCAGGAACGCTTTCGAGTACATAAAACGCTTCCTCACGGACAGACAGGCCTACGTGAGGATCCAGAACGCGGAACACGGCCCCTTTCTATTAGGCACGAGAAGGACGCCACAGGGAGCGGTGCTATCCCCCTTGCTTTTCAACTTGGCAATGAAGAACCTGCCGGTCCACCTGGAGAAAGTCCCGGGTGTGCAGCACGCGCTGTACGCGGACGACATCTCCATTTGGGCCACGCAGGGCTCTCTCGGTGAAATGGAGGCCAGCCTGCAGGAGGCGGCCACCGCGGTGAACGAGTACGCGAAAAGATGTGGCCTTCATTGCTCCCCTCAAAAATCCGAATTCGTGCACATTCGCCCCAACAAAAAATGCACAAACAAGATAGAATTGAGACTTGGATCGGAACCGATACCCGAAAGAAAAGAAATTAGAGCCCTAGGTCTTTTCATCCACCAGCGTCGGCTGGCGACGACCACGCTCGACAAACTAAAGAAGGTGGGAGATCAGGTGGGCCGAATGGTCCGCAGAGTCTCGAACAAGAAAGGGGGATTGCGAAGCAAAGACGCCTTGCGGCTGGCCAATGCCTTTGTAACAAGCAGAATCCTGTACTCGACCCCCTATCTCCGCCTCAACAAACACGACCAGAACATCATCGAGGTGATAATACGCAAAATGGCGAAGAAGGCCCTCGACCTCCCGATAACTACGTCTAACCTGAGACTCCAAGGTCTGGGTATGACGAACTCCTTCGATGAACTTAGAGAAGCCCACCTCACAGGTCAATACACGCGATTATCGCAGACGCCGTCAGGACGCCGCCTTTTAGCCCGTCTGCACATAGAACACACGACTCTAACCGAGGAGAGAGTAAGACTCTCTCAGGAGTGGCGTTACGCCCTGCACGTAAGACCACTCCCAATTAATATGTCCAGGGACGACCACGAGGGTAGACGCAGGGCCAGGGCAGAGGCCTTAGCTCACCACTACGGAAGGAAACCCGGGGTATACTACGTGGACGCATCCGGCCCGCACCAAGGCGGGTGGTACACGGCGGCAGTGATCCACGAGTCCAACACGGTGAACGGGCTCACCTTCAAAGCCCGAAGCGTCACTCAAGCAGAGGAAGTCGCCATCGCATTAGCGGCAACACACTCCGATTCCAAGACAATCACAACCGACTCGCGAGGGGCGTGTCGGAACGTCCAACAGGGCTGGGTCCCGTACCTGGCCTACCGGCTGCTGCAAAACAGCTCGTACGTAGGGGGTCCATCCCACCGCTTCATAGTCTGGGCTCCGGCCCACTCGGGGCTAGGAGGAAACGAGGCAGCAGATGCAGCCGCCCGCGCGCTCTCTAACCGGGCAACCTCGTCCCCCGCCTCCTCTGAAGAAGTAGCGGAAGCCACGCCGACCTACACTTACAAGGAAATAACGCAATTATACAAAGATAGACATAAACTGTACCCCCACCCGTGTAAAGGATTAACGAGAGCGGAGGAACGCCTGTTCCTCCGCCTTGTCACGAACACCATGATGTGCCCGGCCTCGCTAAAGCACTTTGACCCTGCCTTCTCCGGGGAGTGCCCGCACTGTGGGGAGAGGTCCTCGAACCTCTACCACATAGTGTGGGCGTGCCCCTCCAACCCTGCTTTTACTCCAAACCCAAACCCCACCCGGGAGGACTGGGAGGCGACCCTACTCGCCTGTTGCGACCTGAAAGCCCAAAAGGCGATGGTCGAACGAGCTATGGCGGCAGCGGAAGCCACTGGGGTCCCGTACTAGGGACTCCACCTAGTGATTGTGAGGGGAAGGGCACTAAGCCTGACTCCTGAGCACCCTCCATGTAACTCCCTCTTTTCAGAGGAAATAAACGTTTTTACCACCACCACCACCGTCTCTTCGCTGTGTCTCCTCCCAGCGCCGCAGGCTACCGCGCACTTACAATGCACCGGAAGCGCACACACACGCACACACTCACGCGCACATGTGCACGGGCCCACTTGAAAGCAGACGCCGCGCGGCTCTCCAGTTCGTACTTCGGGTGGCGGGGGCATTCGCAGAACGGTGGGCGGCGCCAAGGACGCTCCCCGTACAGAAAGCACACGTGTGGGCACAAAAGCACGCTCGCTGCACAGAACGACACTTGCGGAAAGAAGAAACATGTGTATAATAAATGGCCCTTTCTTACACTCTAGACGCGATGGCTTTGAGCAAAGGAACGGCGTATGACTGGCTCCCTGGATATGCGGACGCCTCATTCGTGCTTTTATACATGTGGCGGTGGTGAGAGAGAGAGATGTCCTGAATGCATTAGCGCTGACAGCGTTGTGGCTGACATGCGGCACTGCGGCAATAGGAGGCCGAAGCGTTCATTTGGTGATCAATCTCTCGCGATCAACCATTACCTGCATGCCACCTCCCAGGGTGGCAGGGAGGGCGCGCTGTTTATAGTGTGCGGAACGCAATCAGAGGTGGCTTTTGCAGTTCGACACCAACGCCACGTACATGAAAGCGAGATTGAGATCTCCACTGACATACCCGCCGCGGTGGCTCAGTGGTTAGGGCGCTCGACTACTGATCCGGAGTTCCCGGGTTCGAACCCGACCGCGGCGGCTGCGTTTTTATGGAGGAAAAACGCTAAGGCGCCCGTGCGCTGTGCGATGTCAGTGCACGTTAAAGATCCCCAGGTGGTCGAAATTATTCCGGAGCCCTCCACTACGGCACCTCTCTCTTCCTTTCTTATTTCATTCCCCCCTTTATCCCTTCCCTTACGGCGCGGTTCAGGTGTCCAACGATATATGAGACAGATACTGCGCCATTTCCTTTCCCAAAAACCAGTTATTATTATTATTATTATTATTACTCCACTGACCCACACAGCCGGTTGTGCACCTTTCCTTTCGTGAAAATGAACGGCCTTTGCAAAGTTGTCAACGCCAATGAACTCTATGAACGCCGTCGGCTCACTCTTTTTGTATGGTTTTTGAGGAAAGGAAATGGCGAAGTAACCGTCTCACATATCTCGGTGGACACCCTAACCGTGCCGTAAAGGAAGGGATAAAGGAGGGAGGAAAATAATAATAGTAATTGGATTTTGGAGAAAGTAAATGCCGCAGTATCTGTCTCATATATCGTTGGACACCTGAACCGCGCCGTAAAGGAAGGGATAAAGGAGGGAGTGAAAGAAGAAAGGGAGGGAAAGAAATAGAAAACTGAAAATTGAAAGTTGGATTTTGAGGAAAGGCGCCGCGCTGCGCAGCGGCGGTACACCTGTGGCTCGGTGCTACTAGTGGCGCATGCGCAGTAGTGACTAGGGAGCGAGAGAGAGAGAGAAATATCAGCGGCGAGGCGCGCGTTGTGACGTCATGTGCCTCCTAGGAGCACCGCCGCGGCGAAATCGCAAGTTCGCGGCCAGTAAAGCTTTCGCTTTAAAATCTGAGAGTGCCTTCCCAATGCGCTCCACGCCATTCTTATTCTTCTAGCTGTTTCACTCTCGTGGTCCGAATCTGCACTACTACCTGCCTGAAATGAACGTAATCCCGTACCACTTCCAAAGGTCCGCTGCCTATCATAAACTGTTGCCGTCCGAAAGTGTTGAACATTACTTTAGATTTCTTCGTATTAATTTTATACCCACCATTCTGCTTTGCCTATCTGTCTTCGATCATGCTCTGCAATATGGCCCTATGAGTTACTTAGCAAGGCTGTCATCAGAAAAAAGGATATTGCATGCTTGCGTATTCTCCATTACGCTTTCTTCCCATCTTCTCTTAGTACAGTTCTATAGAATACCGCATCGTGACCGCATCGTGAGCCAGGCGAAAGGGTTCGCGAAGACCAGACCGCTCCTGATCCTCGGCGACTTTAATGCCCCTCACACAACGTGGGGTTATCAGTTCCAGTCCAAGAGAGGAAAAGCACTGGCCAAAGCAATTGAGTGTAAGAAAGGGCCATTTCTCATATACTTGTTTTTCTCCGCCAGTGTCGTTCCGTGCAGCGAGCGTTCTTTTGTGTCCACATGTGTGCTTTCGGTGCGGGGGCGACCTTGGCGCCACCCTCCGTTCTGCGAAAAGACCGATGAGCGCCCGCTTCGTTAGCTTATTGGTGTAGTCGTTAGGGCCGCGGGCAATGCCCCGCTACCCGAGGTGCGAACTGGAGGGCCTTGCGGCGTCTCCTTTCAAGTGGGCCCGTGCACGTGTACCCGTGGGTGTGTGTGTGTGTGTGTGTGTCTGTGTGTGTGTGTGCGCTCCCGGTGCAGTGCAAGTGCGCGGTAGCCTGCGGCGCTGTGAGGCGACTCAGCCAAGTGACGGACGAGAAGGGACCACAGTGTTTGTGCGATGCTCAACGGTGCTTGTGCTCGAGCGGTGTGCGAATTTGCGAGTATGTATTTTGGCGTGTAAATAAGTTTTTGTAAATATATCCTTTTGTATTCCCTTCACATGAGTGTTTGATCGTTTCATTTCTTCAGCGCGTATTTTGTAACATTAATTTAATCTTAAGCGTCGTTTCTAACAGGAGGATCACGAGATGGCCCTCCTGAACGAGCCGGACGTAACCACCAGAAGTGGCAACAGTGTCGCGAGGGACACCACGCCAGACTTGTCGTGGTTATCGGGCACGCTAGACGTCTCCTGGAAAAGCGAAGAAGTGGACCTGGGGTCTGACCACAGCGTGATCGGCATCACGATCCGAGGCTCCCGATATCGGGCTGTGCTGGGGACGGCACGGATTGCGGATTGGGACAAGATGAGAAAGTTTACCCAAGAACAAGAAGAGGCATCCAAGAAAGAATCGTGACAAGCTGAAACACAACAGACCTACACCGAATGGGCGAAGGACCAGAAGAAGGCCCTCCAAAAATTTACCCAAGAAATCGCAACGACGTCGCAGACACCGTACGTGGACGCCAGACTGCAGTGGGCGGCCCGGCACTCGTTAACGCGGCGGTGTAAACGTTAGAGACACAACAGAAATCTAGCCAAGCGTATCGTAGTCTTGACCAAACAGATCGCCGAGTATGCGGCCAAACTATGCAGGGAAAATTGGCTCAAGACCTGCGATGGCCTGCAGGGCAAGCTCTCGACGGGGAAGACGTGGTCTCTTGAGGCATCTGATCGACCCGCTGACAAGCAAAACTGCGACCAATCGCAACCTCACCAAAGTATTGAACACGCACAAGGGAGACGGACGCAGGCTCTTGGAAGACCTGAAGGCGAAGCACCTAAAGACAAAGAAAGGCCAGTACCCGGTGCCCGAGAGGTACGAAGGACCCGGCAACGAAGAGCTGGACTGGCCGTTTACCAGGACGGAACTGTGGACAGCGATAGATGACAGTAACAAGAGAAGTGCACCCGGCAGGGACGCCATAACTTACAAACTACTCGGTAACATGAGCAGTACAGCGGCCCGCGGCCTCCTAGAGCACATCAGCGAAGCCTGGGAGAGCTCACAGTTGCTGAAGGAATGGAAGGACGCCGAGGTCCGCTTCATTCCAAAGCCCGGCAAGGCCCTCACGATAGACAACATGCGGCCCATCTCTCTCACGTCCTGCGTGGGGAAGGTGATGGAGCGCATGGTCCTTCGCCGGCTGCAGAAGCACCTCGAAGAAACGGATCAGATGCCGGAGACGATGTACGGCTTCAGATAACATCTCAGCACCCAAGACGTGTTGACCCAACTCCACGAACTGGTCGTCAAGCCCGCAGTGAGGCGCGCGCCGCGCGGGATACTCGCCCTCGACCTGAAGGGAGCGTTTGACAACGTGTCCCACGAGCGTGTTGCAGAGTCTGAACAAGATCAGGTGTGGCCGAAAGACATTCGGCTACATAAAAGATTTTCTGTCAAACCGAACGGCGACCATCAGGGTAGGGGAGAAGTCAGACCCTGTCGAGCTCGGCGATAGGGCACCCCTCAGGGATCGGTCTTGTCACCCCTGATTTTCAATCTGGCCCTCCTGCCCCTGCCCAATCTACTCAAGCAACTCGAAGGCGTGTGCCACGCGTTCTACGCTGACGATATTACGGTGTGGACGACCCGAGCCCTCTCCGATGCTTTGACGGAGGAAGCCTTACAGCGGGCGCCAACGACCGTGCACGAGTACGCAAAGTCGTGCGGACTGAGCTGCGCTCCCCAGAAATCAGAGCTGCTCATGATCCAACCGGGAAAATCCAAGAAGGAGCTGCCGCCTAACGTGACCATCCCCATCGACGTTCGGAACGGCCATCAAGCCAACACAGCAGATTAGGATTCTCGGCCTACTACTTCAGAGCGACGAGAAGGCACATGCCGCCGTCAAAAAGATCAAGACTACAGCCGAACAGATACTAAGTATGCTTCGGAGGGCATCTAACAGAAACCGAGGCCTTAAAGAGGGCGATGCCATGCGCCTGGTACGCGCGTTCGTCGTGTCGCGGGTTGCCTACTCCGCCCCGTATCTCCAGCTGACGAAGGCGAATAGGGACACCCTAAACACGATGCTTCGTAAGGAAACGAAGCAAGCACTGGGCGTGCCCATATGCTCGTCCACGCAAAGACTGCTAGACATGGGCGCCCACAACACGGTGGAGGAGCTCATCGAAGCCCACCTCTCTAATCAGAGAATCCGGCTCAGTCACACGGAACACGAACGAGCCGTCCTTGGCAAGATAGGATGGCAGATCGAGCCAGTCCCCATCAAGGCGGCCCTTCCGGAGGACTGGAAGACGACCATTCAGACCAAACCCCTTCCCCTGATCATGACGCCGGGCAAGGACGACGAGAGGAGCACCGCGCGGGCCAAAGCCATAGCCCGGAAGCTGCAAGAGAACACCAGGGTCCTCTACGCGGACGCCTCGCTCTGAAAACACAGTTACCGTGCAGCGGTGGTGGTTACCCCGCAGTTGCCCCGCGTGATGGTTACCCCGCAGTTGCCGAAGAAGCGGCCGTGGCCCTAGCACAACCGAGCGTGGACACCGTAGTCACAGACTCAAAAACAGCCTACGGAAGCTTCCGCAGGGGGTAATCTCCTTCGCGGCCCGACCGATTCTATCCAAGTTTAAGCCTCTGGGAAGAGCCATAGAGCTCGTGTGGGTCCCGGCTCATTCGCAGGTAGCAGGCAACATCATCGCCGACTACCATGCCCGAGAAATGTCAATCTGTGCCGAGCACGAGCCGGAAAAGCTACCGCACCCGGTCACCAGCTTTCGGGACATTACCCGGATGTACCGCGAGGATGGGCTGGTGTCCTTTCACGACATTACTAACATTTACAAACTTGAGCGGAGAATTTACCCGCCCCCGGACAAGCAATTGGTAAAGGCGCAGGAATGCTTCTGGTGAAGAATGCAGACGAGATCGTTCTTCAACCCATATGTGTTAAGCAAAACCTACCCGGACATTCAGCCGGAATGCAGACGGTGTCAGGAAGTGGCAACCTATGACCACATATTATGGAACTGTAGCAAATAGCGCCGCCACCGGCGGATATTATGCGTGATGCTTCTCTCGAGCAGTGGGAGACCGTGTTGGCCAGCTCAGACCCAGTCGTCCAGACCAGGGCCGTAGAGTGGGCCACCCAGGCCGCCGTCAGCCATGCGTTGATTTCCATCTAGCACGGAATCGTCCGCACATGCGTTCTGCCGAAAAATAATTTTTTTTCCATCCATCCATCGAACCCAACCAGTGTTCCGCTGAACGCATTAAAGTGCAGCTGTGTTCTATGCAGAACCCACTTTCATGTCCTGCGCATACGACGCGGGCAGACGCTTTCCTGCTCCTCTCGGATGATAATGATACCAACTTTATTTTCCACCAGATAAGGAGGCCCCTACTACCTGTCCACAACACACAGGTCTGGGTGACGGGGGCCGAGACCTCCACGATTAGAAGCAGGCAAAAAGGTCTTGACTCCTCGCGGCTTCTTCCGCCAGGCGGATGGCTTGTTGCTGTGGAGCAGGGACCTCGCTCCGCAGCAGGGCTTCCCAGGTTTCTCTACAATTTATATTTGCTCTAGACCCTGGGGAGCTAGCGCATTCCCAGATTATGTGGTTGAGGGTCCCTCTCGCCCCACAGTGTTTGCATTTCTCGTTTTTTCCCTCATCTTTCTGAATATGACATGCCCAGACCGGGTTTACGAAGTTCCCAGCTTGGAGGCGCCGCCATGCGATTGCCTCCTTATTGTTTAGACTTTTATCCGGTGGTGGCACCAGTCTCCTCTGTAACCTATATTTTTCGACAATCTCCATATAATTTTGCAGACGCTCGTCCATGTTCCGGAAGTCGGGCGGCTCCACAGTTACCCAGAAGTAGAGAGCTGGGCTAACCTGGGGATCTTTAACGTGCACTGACATCGCACAGCACACGGGCGCCTTGGAGGAAAAACGCTAAGGCGCCCGTGTGCTGTGCGATGTCAGTGCACGTTAAAGATCCCCAGGTGGTCCAAGTTATTCCGGAGCCCTCCACTACGGCACCTCTCCTTCCTTTCTTCTTTCACTCCCTCCTTTATCCCTTCCCTTACGGCGCGGTTCAGGTGTCCAACGATATATGAGACAGATACTGCGCCATTTCCTTTCCCCCAGAACCAATTATTATTATTATTATTAACTCGTGGGCTCCGTCGTTGCAGGAACGGACGCGTGTGGAGTCCAAGTAGGTTAATTTTTACGTTTAGCCGTCTACTGGCCAGAATCCTTGCCGCTTCCGGCGAGATCCTACCCTTTCCAAAATTATAGATGGCCGTTTTGCTATCGCTATCTATAAAATTGGCTTCAGTTCCAACGCAAGCGAGCGCTACCGTAAGGGCCTCACGAAGTCGGAGGAACGCTTACTCCTTCGCCTTTATACTAAAAATGGCAGTGGCTTAGCTCGGCTATGCCAGGATATATGTAGCGAAAGCAAGTGTGAAACTCCCCGGTTGGCCCTGTTCACATATTCTACAACGTATGAAGGACCGGCATAAACGTCCATATTGACCTGTAGGTCCATGTTTGATTTCAGCACCGAGGCTATCCAAGGATTGAAGGGGCCGCGTCACTCTTACGCCTATTCTCTAGGCTCAGCGGCACGTTGTTCTTCGGTTTCTTGAGCCCGCCGCTGAGGTCTCTTGGTCGCATTCCACCGTTCATCACGGGCCGTCTTCAGTGAAGCAGGACTCAGGTCTCTCCTCCGGCTGCTGTCGCTGTTGCTAGCGGTCGAGACACCGGACGTTAAACGTGCCTGTCTCGCGGCGGCATATTCACGGCGGCGTTTAGCCTGTCGTTCGGCGCGCTGTTCGTCTGTTTCCTGGGCGATTCGTTTCCTCTTCATATCGTTCTGCTGTCGATTCCAGGCCTCCTCCAGCTTATCAGAATTGTCGCCGTCCATAATGTCGCCTCAACTGCGGTTGCGGCGCACGCCAGCTCTCTTTTTCAATCCTGTGACATCTTACCACGCATGCGACGCAGCTGTCGAAGCGAGCGGAGGCGAGCGCAACGACGAGGAACGCGGTGTCACGTCCTACCAAATGGCGGCGGCGAGAGGCGCGGTGTGATGTCATGCCAGATGGCGCGGCGAGCGCGAGAAGCACAGTAACCTTCCGCGGCAAGGCGCGCGTTGTGACGTCACGTGCCTCGATGGAGTACCACCACAGCGAAATCGCGAGTTTGCGGCCAATAACGAGCCAACAGCGAGCAAAGAAAAAAATCAATGCAAGAAAAAGCACCTGAAAAAACATGTGGAATGTGTGAAAAGCGGGGTTTAGGAAATACCTCTGTCATGCGGACGCACCTACATCGGTCAAATAGGGTACTGTTTGAATGAATGGCTTCGAGAGCACAAAATATCCCTAAAGGGTGCCATCAGCAGTGAATTAACCAAACATTGCAGATAGCATGAATTCGCTCCGCAGCTTATCAACACAATGGTCATCCCGTCGTATTTTAATCAGCGGACCAGCAGGGAGATTGAAGAAGCCTTCAACATCGGGCAAAGGAGGGACGTATATGCGTCAGCATACTTTTGATAGCGTTTCGTGACAGCGAAATTGATTCTCTGCGTGCGTTGTCCTAATCTTTTACCACGTGTACATCTTATGCATTTTAATGCTTCTGTCCTGTCCTTATTTCACGAGCGGGATGTATATATTCGATCGAACATGGATTAAAAATCTGGTTGTTAGTAAGCGTTGATTCCCGCCTCTCTCTTCTGTTTCGTGCTGCGCTGCTCCCGCCACACGAACATGAAATGTGCTAGAATTTTACACACAAAGGAAATATGAATTCAAAAGTCGCCCGATCCCGCCCATATAACAGGAAATCGCAGCGCAATACAGATGTAATCTCAGTTTATTAGATGTGATCTTTGCATTTAAATGAATAC
Organism: Amblyomma americanum; assembly: GCF_052857255.1. Classification (NCBI taxonomy): domain Eukaryota; kingdom Metazoa; phylum Arthropoda; class Arachnida; order Ixodida; family Ixodidae; genus Amblyomma; species Amblyomma americanum. The sequence goes on from NC_135497.1 coordinate 103,879,634, forward strand.
AAACAGAATACGCATATGTATGCACCATTTAACCCACAATGTACGGAGCACTACGACACCAGCATACAATAATGTCTAAAATTTTCTCTGCCTCTGAGAAATCTAAAAAAAATGGAGCAATAAAAACATAATACAGGTTGAAAGTTGATGCACCTTAAGCAAACATTCTAAAGGGTACAAAAGCATATATGCACACGCAAAACCAAACGCATGTAAAGAGCAAACTGGGTGCCAAGAGAAAAGACGATATGGGCGTACGATACAGATACGCGGTTTCAGGTTACGGATATTCTGCAAGGTGAAACCTCAATTTCGCTTTGCCTCTCACACGAGCCTCGGAGTAATCTTGAGCCTGTTATCAAAACAGGAAAAAAAATTAATTCTACGAGGCGAAAATAAAAAAACGAGCATAAACCACATACCTTGACGACGTTGCCAATAGAAACCCGGGTATGAAATAAAATGCTGCAACTATATATATGAGTTCAACGTAGCCTTCTGTCCTGCGCCTTCTCACGGCACTGCGAACGCTCAAACGTACGCGTTACATCCTCGTTACACCACAGTTTTATTTTTGTGACTAAGTGTGGAGATAAGAGTGCTTGGAGCCGAATGGAAAGGGGGGACGTCTTGAGGTAGGAGCCCTGGCTCGCCGCACCCATGGTACAGCAGACCACGCGTGCTGCACAATACGGCGTGGGAGGCGAGACCACGCGTGCTGCATCAATACGGCGTGGGAGGCGAGATCAGGGTGATCAATGCACAAGTAATCCGGTGGGGGTGGGATGGGAGTCAGCGACGCAAACACAACACAAACTATACCGCTGCGACAGGACGGCAATGTAGGTAGAGCAGGTTAATCCATGGGCACTCGCAGCAAGAGTCTAGTGGGCTTCCGAAGATCTCTCCCGCCTATGACCGCAGTGGACGGCTACGCTGCTACCAACAACACGCGACAGTCGTCGGAGGCGCTGAGGGATGCAGAGTGCGCGCTAGGAGTCGCCCATTGCCTTGAAATCCGCTGCCGCGAACGACGCCTGTAAGAGCGCCATTATGGTGTAGGGCCGTGAAGCTGCGCAAAACATTTGCGATGCGCCGCGCGCCGCTGCACCAGTTCCAAAAGGAATTATGTGGGCACGCCGAGGTGCGCGGGAAAGCTGCCATGAATCCGCAGCTACGAAGTTCACGACAGCCTAGTGATGAGAGCAAGAGCTGCTGCGCGCTGGGGCTTGCGCGCGAGCGGCTAGGGGCTGCGCAAGATGGCTTCCGTCCAGCGAGGAAGCCGGGCGAGCGACGGGAGGCCCATTACTGTGCCTCTGCTAGACAGCGGCGCAACGAGGACTGCTGGCAGTTGGAGATGCCTGCAGGGAACGCCACACCGTGCAGAAGTTGGAAACACTATTGAAGACGGGCACGTTGGTGACCGCCGCTCCCGGCGATGCGATGAAAAGGCAGACCGCCGTCGCCTGCCTGCCCGCAGCATGGAGCCGACGGCCCACGAGAGAGATGCGGGGTGAACTGCGCTTCCTTCGGCTGTTCGAACAAAACTGTCTGATCTCTCAAAACGGCGAGTGCAAGCGCAAAACCTTCTCTCCCCGTAGCTTTTGGCGCGAGGGAGAGAAAAAAGGGAGGGATGAGTCAATTTGTATTTTTTGTTGAAAAGCATTGGTCCCAAAAACGTTCTCCCAGTTACGTTTCTGGGACCAAAATGCTATTTTTTTTTGTTTCTGCTTAACACCATCGAAAAAACGTTTCTAGGACATTAGTGGGCGCACTTCCCTTTTGCTTGTGTTTCTATGTCCTGCCTCTACGGCCTGGAAATGTTCGATACATGTTGTACTGGGACAGGGACATTCCATCCTTTCTGGGCGCTCCTGGGGAGGTACTTTGTTTGCTGGGGAGGTTGATGCCATCTGCACACATACTGAAATTCAGCCCCTCTATGCTCCTCAGAGCTACGGGGAGGCTTCATAAAGAAATATAATTACGCAAGTATGTTTCTCTATGGAGGCTCCTCATCGCCACGTTGAAGAGGAATGGGGAGAGAACCGAGCCCTGCGGCGTGCCCCTGCTCCCTAACTTCAGTGTGTGGGAGATTCAATGTCTTGGAACTTCATGCCGGCAGTTCTGTCTGACAAAAAATCCTTGCTGTAATCGTATGTTCGCGCGCCTACCTCGATTTAATAATAATAATAATAATAATAATAATAATAATAATAATAATAATAAATGGTTTTTGGGGAAAGGAAAAGATTTCATGGAGACCGCGGAGGATTTCTTCGTGTCTGACATTATCAAAAGCCTTTGTCAAGTCTAGGCCGAGAATTACTTTGGCGTTTCTAGAACACGAGTCGATTATGTCATGTTTCAGTCGGAGCATCACGTCCTGCGTGCACAGGCCCGCTCCTATTGGTCAAGATGTGTGACGTCACGGAGGGAGTAGGCAGCACACCTGGGATACCCCCTTTCCTCCTCTCCGCAACAGAGCGCATATCTGCCGGAGCTCTCTACGGCGGGCGTTGCATCGAACACAACCAGCGTTCCGTTTAACGCATTAAAGTGCACCTGCGTTCTATGCACAACCCACTTTCATGTCTGCCCGCCGCGGTGGCTAAGTGGCTAGGGCGCTCGGCTATTCATCCGGAGTTCCCGGGTTCGAACCAGACCGCGGCGGTTGCGTTTCGATGGAGGCGAAACGCTAAGGCGCCCGTGTGCTGCGCGATGTCAGTGCACATTACAGATCCCCAGGTGGACGAAATTATTATGGAGCACTCCACCACGGCACCTCTTTCTTCCTTCACTCCCCTTTATCCCTTCTCTTACGGTGCGGTTCAGGTGTCCGCCGATATGTGAGACAGACACTGCGCCATTTCCTTTAAAAAAATGCTGATGCATGGCCAAGCTCTGTTAGGCCAGGATATACGTAGCGAAAGCGCGGCGACTTCTGCATCAGAAGAGTGCATTCACTAGAGGTGCCTTTATTCATGGTTAAAGCTTGAGCCGTCGTGGCAGCGTCTCCGCCTCAAACGCCAAAGGCCCTGGTTCGATTCCGAGCCTCGACACAGGTTTATTTTTTATTCAGTAAGTGTGTGTGTGGGGGGGGGGGGGTGGGGGGGGGGGGGCTCAGTGGCTTTCATAGATGCCGCCGCCGAATGCGTTGGTTAGCTGCTAAGCGCAGGATCTGTTAAGGCGCGTTTAAACTCCGGTGTAACGCGCGCGCTGCACAGCGACGTCACGTCGGCCAATGCGAGACCCTCCATACTCCAACTGCGCTTGACAGCCGACGCGTTCGACGTACGGCTTCGGCACACTCTGAACGCAGTGGCAGAGACTCAATGGAGCATCTCTAGTTCGCGCCGAGTGTTCGAGCCGCCGCCGGCCCGGCGAGACCGGTTCGGATCCGTGGCGAGGCGCGCGTTGTGGAGTCATGTGCCTCCTCGGAGCACCGCCACGGCGAAATCGCAAGTTCGCGGCAAGAAAAGTTTTCGCTTAAAAAAAAAACATGCCCTGCGCATGCGACGCGAGCAGACGTTTTCCCGCTCCACTCGGTCAAGATGAGTGACGTCATGGAGGGAGTAGGCAGCACACCTGGGATGCCTCCTTTTCTCCTCTCCGCACAACGCACATCTGCCGGAGCTCTACACGGCGGGCGTACAACCAGGGTGCCATTAAAACGCATTAAAGTGCACCTGCGTTCTACAGAGAACCGACTTTCATGCACTGCCGCGTCTGTAAGACAAAACGATCAGGATTAAAACAAAATAAGATCCCCGCAGGGGGGCGTCTGCAGCTTGCAGGCGTCGGTGAGTGGCGACACCGCGGGTTCCCGAGCATCCGCAGGGACATCCCCACAAGGGATGATGGTGAACAGTGCATCACCACGGACCCGAGCACCCGCGTCTAGCCGCACGTGGCATCGCCGTGTCCGGGGGAAAGGGGATCCTGGTGGTTGAGCCGATGCTGAGCGTTTGGACCTTTAAGGCCCCTCGGCGGAGGCAACACACCACTTTGGCCCCAGCTTCCTGTAGACGGCACCTCCGGCCTGACCCGACCGGGGGAAATCAGCAGTCGCCTTTTCCTATCCTCCCCTCTATCTTTCACTTTTCCTACCCCTTTCTCACAACTCTCCTGTCTCCTACTCACTTCTAGTTTCTTCCCTTTTTCCTGGCGGCGAGGGTTAACCTTGTGTGGCCAACCACCCTGAGTTGCGTCATATTGGGTTATAGTTGGGGTGTACAGCTGGCGAGGGTAGGACTTGTTTGCAAGTTCCTGTCCCGTCCCCAAGTTGGGCTCCATGGTGGGTGGCTGGCACCGTAGCCGAAAAACACACTTATCATATGGCAAACCTTCTCTCAGCAACTGATCGCCCTCACAAGAGAGGGTGGACCGAGGTAACTCAAAATTTCATGACAAAAAAGAAACAAAGTTTTCCTAAGTTTCATGTGATTCATAGTGAGCAAAGTGAGAAATCTGTTAGAATAATCTCCCCATTCATCGTAGAAAAATGTTTGACGAGTGCCTTGGGCTTTGGCTACAAAGTTACAGAAATGGCCAGTGGAGATCTCTTACTGGAACTCCGAGATAGCATCCAACACTCAAAACTTTCCAACATTGTGTTCATGGGTGACATCCCTGTATCCATATCTGACCACCGATTCCTCAATACAGTCTTGGGTGTAATTTCAGAGAATGATTTTCTGGACCTCACTGAACAAGAAATCAAAGAAGGGCTTGCTGAACAAAACGTTGTTGATGTCCACAGGATAAAAATAAGAAAAGAAGGCAAAGAAATACCAACAAAGCACATAGTCTTGACATTTGCACATAGTACTCTCCCAGACTCAATTGAAGTGGGTTATCTAAAAATAAATCTGAGACCCTACATTCCTAACGCTCGACGATGCTTTAACTGTCAAAGGTTCGGCCACGGCTCAGGGAGTTGCCGCGGTCGTAAAACTTGCGCAAAATGTGCTTCAAAAGATCACTCTTCTGATGACTGCGACTGCGCCCCACGCTGCGCAAACTGTGAGGGAGACCATGCTGCATACTCCAGGGCGTGTCCGTCCTTGAAGAAAGAAAAGGCAATAATTACACTCAAAACTACTGAAAACATTTCGTTCAAAGAAGCAAGAAGGCGATGCACACAAACAAGCACATTCTCCTTCACAGCCAAAACAAACTTTGCCGATGTGGTGCGTGGGCGCGGCGCACCACAACAGGCTTCGGCACCTGCCCAGGCCACTCGCAGTGAGCCTGTGGTGGGGCCATCCGCGCCCCCAGGTGGAGTAGGTAACACTACCCCGCCAACCCAAAAAGAGGCCTCGATCGCAGACCCCCGTGTCCGTGGCCCCCAAGACCTCCTCCCACAGGTCGAGGTCCAACTCTAATGTCCACGTGCCCTCCGCACGGTCGTCCAGCGCCTCTGCAGAGGCGATGGACACGACCCAGGGCAGCCCCGTGCCATCCACGTCGGGTGGTCGGCAGAGCTCTCTGGATCGGTCAAAAAAAGACAGACCCCGAATCAAAGGGCCACAAATAACTTGATCTAGTTTTAACTACATAGGAAAACAAAATTAAGATGGCTTTCATAATGCAATGAAACTGTAGAGGACTTATGAATAACTACAGTGACATAAAAGATCTTCTAGGAGCACATGCTCCTGTTGCGTTATGTCTACAAGAGACAAATTTAGGGCCTCAAAACAATAATTTTCTTAAGAATTATGCTGTTTTTCGCCGCGACCGAGAACAGGCGAGCAGGCTGTCAGGAGGTGTGGCAATTATAATCAAAAACGGTGTCCCGGCTAGTGAGCTTAAACTAAAAACAATACTTGAGGCAGTAGCAGCCACTCTGCTTGCACATAAAACGATTACAGTGTGCTCTGCATATATTGAGCCACAGTTGAAATTAACACTCCTTGACTTAGAGGGCCTTTTAAATCAGCTACCAGAGCCATACCTGGTAGTTGGCGACTTTAATGCACATTCTCGTTTTTGGGGAAGCGAGAAAACGGACGCTAGAGGGCAGCTCATCGAGGATTTTATTCTATCCACTAATGTCTGTTTGCTGAACTCGGGTAAACCCACATACTGTTCCCGATCCTCAGGAAGAATGAGTGTTTTAGATTTGTCTTTTAGTTCACCGTCTGTTTTTAGCGATTTTAACTGGAGTGTTTTAGACAATCCATATGGAAGCGATCATCTCCCTGTTTTAATAGGTCTCTCATCCTCGCCAATAATTATTCCAACAAAACCGCAGCGCTGGAAACTACATTTAGCTGATTGGGCATTGTTTGAAGAAAAAGCAAGTTTACAGGATATAATTTTAGAAAACCACAGCATAGATGACATAAATGAAATGTTCGCAACATGCATTCCTGCTGCACATGTATCAATTCCTAAATCCACAGGAGTGGTGTGCCAAAACCACAAAATTTGGTACACACGAGAATGCAAGGAGGCAAAAAAACTACAGAATAAAGCCTGGGGAGTCTTTCGCAGATACCCAACTCATGAGAACCTTATCTTTTTCAAAAAGGCGAGAGCACATGCGAGGCGTATCCGGCGCAAGGCCGAGAAAACATCATGGCAAACTTACGTCTCTTCTATAAACAGCTCAACCACATCAAAAAAAATGTGGGAGCAAGTTCGAAAATTAAATGGCCGCTACTCACCTTTCACAATTTCTCTTCTCACAACACCCGGCACGCAAACGAGTTTAGAGGAACAGGCAGACATACAGGGGGAGCACTTCGCTGTAGGTACTAATGCAAAATATAATACTCTTATTACACTCCAAGAAATCAGCACTGTACTGTCTGCCGGTAAGAAAACTGCTCTAGGACCCGACCAAATACATTATAAAATGCTTGCCCATCTTTCCAAGCCTGCTGTAGAGACACTTTTAAGATTCTTTAACAAAGTATGGGTATCAGGGAAAATACCCGAAGCCTGGAAAAAAGCTATTATTGTACCGTTCCTTAAACCTGAAAAACCCCCAACCTCCCCTAGTAGTTACAGACCCATAGCCCTGACTCGTTGCCTCTCAAAAACTTTTGAAAGTGTCCTTAATATAAGATTAACGTTTTTTCTTGAATCCTGTGAACTTCTTGATGCCCATCAGTGTGGTTTTAAAAAGGGATGCTGCACAACAGATCACCTAGTCCGTCTTGAAAATACTGTTCGAGAAGCTTTCATTCATAATTAAGCAACACTGTCTCGCTGTATTTTTCGATTTAGAAAGGGCATTCGAGACGGCCTGGTGGTTCGGGATTCTTCAAGACCTTGCCGAGCTTGGCATCCGAGGAAGAGTGTTGAACTGCCTAAAAGACTTCGTATCTAATCGTTCATTTCATGTCCGCCTGGGTACAACCCTTTCGAGAAATTTCATTCAGGAAAACGGAGTACCTCAGGGCTGCATTTTAAGCACAACTCTCTTTGTTGTGAAAATGAACTTTCTTACGAAAATAATCCCAAGGTCCGTTATGCACTCGGTCTATGTAGACGACCTTCAAATAGCTTGCACATCCTCCAGTGTATCGACATGTGAAAGACAACTACAATTGACAATAAATAAACTAGCAGCATGGCCAGATAAAAATGGTTTCCGGTTTTCCCCACAAAAATCAGTGGCAATTCTGTTCTGATTAAAACGAGGATAACAGGCGGATCCGACCCTACATCTGAACGACACCGAGTTGCCCGTAAAAAATGAGCCCAAATTTTTAGGTATAACATTTGACAAAAAACTCACTTTCCTGCCTCATATTAATGCATTAAAAAAGAAAACTTCCCAATCACTGAATATACTCAAAGTCCTTTCATATAAACACTTGGGTTCTGACACGGCAAGCCTCCTAAAAATCTACCGCTCTGTGGTACGATCCTGCTTAGACTATGGCAGTATAGTATATGGTTCAGCAAGACCATCTTATTTGAAACGACTCGACCCAGTGCACAATTCAGGTTTACGCCTTTCAACTGGTGCTTACAGGACGTCACCTATAAGCAGTCTTTATGTTGAAACCAACGAGCCGTCACTTACAGACAGAAGAGCCATGCTCACATGCTCGTACATTCTAAAAATTCGTTCACTACACAAACATATCTGTTACCCCATCGCTACAGAGTGCCCATCCAGAGTACTCTTTAACAATAAACCGCAAGCTACCCGTCCACTGCTCTAACGTTTCGAAGACATGTCAGAACCTTGGCGTACTAGACATATTGCCAAGCATTTCTCGAAGACGAGGTTCACTTCCGCCATGGTACAACTTTCCGGAGATCTGTGATCTCACTCTTACAGGCTTCCGTAAAAAACAAATCCCGCAAGAACATATCATACAAGAATTCCTCACACTTGAAGAAAAATACAGTAATTACGCAGCCTTTTATACCGACGGTTCCAAAACAGACACTTACGTTGGAAGTGCAGCGGTACACGGGAATTGGTACAAAATAGTAAGACTTCCAAGTGTGCTTCAATTTTCACTGCGGAATGTTACGCTATCTGTGTAGCCATAGAAAAAATAGTAAATGAGAACCTCACCAACAGTATTATTTACTCAGACTCGCTAAGTGTGCTTACAGCCATTCATTCCAGAAATGCAATAACTCCGCTGCTTGGAGACCTTATACACAACATTACAACAGCCATAGCAAAAGGACAAAACATTAGACTCTGTTGGGTACCAAGTCATGTCGGCATAAAGGGCAATGAAAGAGCAGATTTGTGTGCTGCTCAAGCTTGTGGCAAGCTAATAAAGAATGCAAATGTGCCCTATAAAGATTGTATGAAATTACTACAATGTAAGGCAAGGAAAATTTGGCAGTCCTCCTGGGACAGCGAATTAAATAACAAGCTACACTTAATAAAACCAGTGCTCGGTGAATGGAAGTCATGTGTGCATCAGAAACGTTTCAACGAAGTCATTATCTGTCACCTCCGTATAGGCCACACACACATTACTCACAACTTCCTGCTAACAAAAGAAGACAAACCAGTTTGTACATGTGGAGACGAACTTACAGTGAGTCACATTTTAATTTCATGTTCTAAACTAGAAAAGCTACGGAAAAAGTGCTTCTCTCCGTTTTGTAACCAACGCATCCCTTTTCATCCATCACTAATTTTAGGTGAAAATGCAATTGTGGACATGTCCTGTGTTTTTAGATTTTTAACAGAAGCTGGTGTTCTTAAAGATATGTAAAACATGACCCAGTACTTTGCCTGATGCACCTCAGCCACTTTTGCATTCTGAGAAAAGGGCTGAGGTTTTTATCTTGATTGGTTGGGGGCCTCCAGTCCTTGCCCAGCCAAGGACGGCTGATGAGGGTAACCAGCCTCCTTTGAAACCTTTAATATCCTGTTTTGCTCTCAATACTGGGCAGAAGGGTATTACCTTTTAGGCATTCTACACCCATATATTTTTTATACCTTTGTAAAATTATACAGAAAACAATTTCTTATACCTTGAGCTTGGCGCATGATAGCCTTAGTCGCTTATGCGCCATTAAACTCAACTCAACTCAAAACAAAATATGATGCTAAACAATGCAAAATGAGTTCGTCTTTATGAGCCTAGCCTGGGTTAAACTACAGCACCCAAACATAATACATTTCGCTTGCATAACCATGCTTAGCTGAGCGAAACTGAACAATTTTTTTTCATAGAGTCGCGGGACAAGGCTGTTTGATCTGCAATCAGACTGTCTGCCAAAGAAATACAATGTTGCGACTTCATGTTCCATCTCATTACAAATACAATGAAATACCTGGAAAGAAGTCACTCAGAAAACAGGAATTCCAAAAGCCTACCAAAACAGTGGAAGAAACTGAGAGGAAGCTTCATAATTTTCCATCTAACTGCAAAACCTTACACTGAAGGATTGTTTGTGAAAAACTGCATGCTTGAAGCCACAGGTGCTATCTGTCCCAGCATGAATTAGGAACTAAAAAAAGATAAGCCTGTCATCAAATATGGTTATGGAGAGAATTACTGAAACAGACCACAACATTGAAAATAATGCCTTAATGAACCAATGTCATGGCTTCCAAGCCATTGACGAAAGCACCAATATTACGGATAATGCCCAGTGTGACATGTTCATTAGGCATGTAGGCAAAGATCTCACCGAGACAGAACTACAGGGCATTGTCCTGATGGAAGGCACCATCACAGGGGCAGACATCATTTCGGTGCTTGAAGGAGTTGGATGGACCGGCTTGCGTTAGAAGCAAACGGTGTGTGGCAACCGCAGTGCTCCATCAATGCTCGAAGCAGGAGCGGTCTTGTAAGACGTTTGCGAACAAAGCTTGAAGGGCTCGGAATCTCTCAAAGTTCGTGGTGCATCTTGCAGAAAGAAGCACAATGTAGCTAGACATTGAACATAAAATCTATCATGAACATTGTGTACGACATAATGAATGTCATTCCTTCAATAGCGCTCGACTACAGTCTGTTTGCCTCTCTGTTACAAGAGGAAGAATGCAACGATAAGATCCCACACCACACAGATGTGTGCTGGTTGAGGTGTGGAAAATTACTAGATTTTTGGACCTCAAGGAAGAAATCGTCAGCTTCCTGAAGGAGAAAACTGAGCCAATTGCTGACCTGTCAATTGAGAAGTGGCTTCGTTCCCTTCCATTTCTCAGACATATGTGATCACCTGAACATCTGGAACGTAAAATGTCATAGGAAACAAATATAATGAAAATAAGCGAGGGTGTTTGCATTTCAGGCAAAATTACAACTCTGCCAACACCACATTAAAGCAAATAAGCTGGATGACTTTCAACCTCTCAAGACACTAGGACACAATGCCCAAGAATCTTCCGATGTTTTTCCAGATTTGCTTCGCAATATTGAGGAAGAATTCAAAATTTGGCTTCAAGACATCTACAGCCTCTCCAGACTGTGAGAGCAGACAATGTTGAGCCCAAGTTGTAAATGGAGCTTACTGAACTCCAAACAAGCACCACATTAGATGCATGTGCCCGAGAGTTCCGCTTTTTTTATACAAGACAATTTTCAATTTTCCCAACTCTATGGCACCAAGCGAAAAGGATCTTGCCATGTTCGGGAGCACATGCTTGTACGAGCCCTTCCTCTTTATTGAAAATGAACAAATATACTCTATTCCAATGATGATGGATGACCACCTCGAAGCCACCACGCGAATTAACTCCGCACAAGATCTAATGCCAGATATTGCATCCCTTATCGCTGCCGAGCGCACCTGAAGCCAGCAGCACACTTAGAGCTGAAAAGGCGATTCCCGCAATTAAAAACGAAAGCCTCTTCTTGACAAGGTCTTGGCAATTTATTTTACACACAGCAAAATGCAAGTTCTTCACACAACCCCCCCCCCCTCCAAAAACCCATTGTGAATGACCCCCCACCTCTTTATTTTCCAGCTTATGGCCAGTGGGAAACAATTTTCTCAACAAGAGTTTCAGGCCCCTGGTCTAATCGATGTTGAGCTGTCAGGGCGAACATCTTCCCAATACAAGTGTATTTGTGGAATCTCATGCATGCCTTGACTGGACCATGGCAGTTCCGATGGGGGCATCGATATCGGTCACAATGGCTAATTTAACCATTGAAGACATCGAAAGCCGGTCGCTTGCCACCTTCAATCTCAAGCCAAAGTTGTTCCTTCGATATGTAAACAACTGCTTTTGTGTGGTGAAAACGTCAGAAGTAGAAAACCTCCTAATCCATCTAAATTCAACTGAACCGGCCATACAATTTACAGTTGAACGTGAGCAGCAGGGCAGTCTGCCTTTTCTCGACGTTCTAGTCACAAGGCACGACAATGGATTGCGGTTCTCGGTATACAGAAAACCAACCCACACGGGACGGTACCTCCATTTCAATTCGAATCATCCCACTCCCCAAAAGGCATCTGTGATTACATCTTTATTGAAGAGAGCCGATACCATATGTTCTTCACATGAAGAAAAAAGAACCGAGAACCGAGTAGTCTCCGATCTCCAGAAAAATGGGTACCCCAGTTCATTCATCCGAAGCGTCAGCAAAAAAGCAAAAAAGAAAAAACAAAAACAGCTCTATTCCTTCTGCAAGCAGATGCCAGAACCGGAAACGTGCTTGCATACCATACGTGAAAGGCGTGAGCGAGACGCTGGCTCGAATTCTCGGCAAAGAAGGGGTGCTAACAACGCACAAACCGGCTATACCACAATCGGATGCTTACTCCCCAGCCCGAAAGACTGTCACCCAAAAGAAAGGGCCCAAGGGGTTGTATACAAGATTCCCTGCTGAGTCTGCCGGGCCTCGTACGTGGGAGAAACGAAGAATTTCGCCGAAAGAATGAGGCAACACAAAGCGGACGTCCGACAAATGAACCGTCAGCGCAGCGCAGTGGCCGAACACTGCGAGGAATGTGACCACCGAATTGACTTTAACAGCGAGGTTTGTTGCTGGGCGAGTTGGTTGGGGTACATCTTGAGAACACAGCGCTTGCAGACAAAGGACCAGAACAAGAAGGACACACACACACACACAGGTGTGTGTCCTTCTTGTTCTGGTCCTTTGTCTGCAAGCGCTGTGTTCTCAAGATGACTTTAACAGCACTATTCTACTGGAGACCGAAGCTAACCAGCGCAGGAGGCTTCTGCTGGAGTCGTGGCACATACAACAGACACGAAGGAATATTATTCACCCCCTGGGGACACTTCCTTCGTCTTACATCCATGGTTTGCGGCCATTGACCTGGAGGTATTCAACACAAGGGCTTAAAAAGCCAAGCTGCGCCTCGCCTATAGTCACACCTTGAAGAAGGGACCGAGCCGGTCCCGAAACGGCGCGTTTTTCGAAAATTAACCTGGTTGGCGTCAGTCGTCTTTCTACTAAATGCACAGGTAAGCATTGCTTTTCTGTTTGCAAGAGATGGTTGATTTGTTTCGACATATAGACTGTTTATGGGGGATGTTCTGTATGCACCAGTTGATAAACTGGTGATCCAGGTTTTGTATAGGATCCAGTTTTTTTAGTTATGATGGTCTTGCAGACCCATACACAATGCATCCATAGTCCAAAGTGGACCGTGCTACGGAGCGGTAGATCTGTAAAAGGCATAACCTATCGGACCCCGAGTGTTTCCGTGAGAGTATCTTCAGTATATTCAGCGATCGGGAAGCTTTCTTTTTGAGGGTGTTTATGTGGGGTAGGAATGTGAGCTTTCTGTCAAAAGTTATACCTAGGAATTTATGCTCGTTTTACTTGTAGAACAGTTTCATTCAAGTGCAGGGTGGGATCAATCTGCAAGCCTCTTTTAACTGAGAAAAGGACGGCAACTGTTTTTTGTGGAGAGAACTTAAATCCATTTTGGTCTGCCCAAGTCGCTAGTTTGTTCAGTGTAAGCTGTACCTGTCTTTCACATGTTCATAAACTGGAAGATGTGCATGAAATTTGAAGGTCCTCAACATGTACAGAATACATGGACTTATTTGCCATAGTGAGTTCATATATCAAGACTTTTGCACTATTCAAGGATGAACATTAACCTAATATTTAGCACACTTTCAAAACATTTAGCAAGACAACTCTAAAGTGCTATTGGCCTGTAACTACCAGCCGAAGTTGGTGGTTTTCCATATTTCAGAAAAGGCACAACTATGGCGTTTTTCCACGCCTTTGGCATTTTTCCAGACTGCCATATTTTATTGAAGAATCGCAGAAGAGCTTCTACAGCATCTGTGGAGAGGTGTGCAAGCATTTCATAATGAATTTCATCTGGGCCTGGTGCTGTCAGTTCGCCGGCCGAAAGTACAGAACGGATTTCTTGTAGTGTAATTAATTTATTGTAATGTTCATTTGCACTGCCACTGGTCGGCAGTCGTTTTTCAGTTGTGTTCTTGTACTTTAAAAATAATTGTGTGTAGTGTAAGGAGCTCGAAACTTTGGAGAAGTGTTAGCCTAGTTTGTCGGCCTGTTCGCTAAAGTTTGTCTATCCAGAGATATTAGAAAAGGAATTGTGAAAGGAGAAAAGCTGCCATTAAGTTTGCGGCCTTGTTCCCACATTTGTTTTGGTGTAACTGAACTATTTATGGATGATACGTAGTTTTTCCACAAAGTTTTTTCAGCATTGCGATAGATATGTCGTGCTTCTGCTCTTGCCTTTTTTAAATTTATGAGGTCGTTGTGTGTGGGGTATCTTCAGAAAGTTCCCCAGGCTTTGTTTTGATTCTTTTTTGCTTCTCTGCAATCTTGGTTATACCAAACCTTGTGGTTTTGGAGTACTAGTCCTGATGACTGCGGAATAGCCAGACGTGCAGCCGCAATGATACATGTTGTAAAAATTTCATTTATTTCGTCAATGCTAAGATAAACCAAAAATATTTTCTCCAGACAGGCCTTTTCTTGAAATAGTGGCCAGTCCACTAAGTGCAGTTTCCAACGGCATGGTTTTGTTCGAATGATGGGTGGGTTATCAAGAACATCCCACTTAAAATCGGTAAAAACGGATGGAGAGCTAAAAGAGAAGTCTATGCAACTCATCTTTCCTGAGGACGGAGTGCAGTATGTGGGTTTGCCCGTATTAAGCAGGCAAACGTCGTCGCATAGAATAAAATCTTCTAAAACCCAGCCTCTAGTGTCCGTCTGTCTGCTCCCCCAAAATGAGGTGCGCATTAAAATCTCCAACTACCAGATATGGCTCTGGTCGCCGACTAAAAAGTGCTTCTAGGTCATGGAGTGTTACTGTGAGGTGTGGTTGAAAATACACTGTTCATATGGTAATTGTTTTAAAGCTAATGACAGTGACTACAACGGCTTCATAATTCGTCTGGAGCTTGATTTCATGCGTTGCAACACTGCTCTGAACTACAACAGCAATGCCTCCAGAGAGCCAATTTGCCTGCTCACGGTCATGACGAAACACTTTATACTTTTTAAAAATATTTTTGAGTAAAGGTCCCAAATTGGTCTCTTGAAGGCATTATAAATTTTTAAGGGGATGTACTCAGAACATCAGGTCCCTCCTTGTTGAGGGCCTGTTATCGTGATTTTTTCTTTTTTCCAGTCATGGGAGCCCCGCTGCCGTTGCGAGCTTTGAGTTGTATCCATCGCCTCGGTGGAGGCGCTGGAGTTCTGCGGGGAACCCACGGGCAGGGGGGTAGTGGACTTCTCCCGAACGGGGGAAGCCTTGCGGGCCCGTTTGTGGGGGTGGCATAGCAGCTTTCGCTGCATCTGCCAGGAGTGCGGATTATGCCTCCAACTCACTTATTGTGAGCTGGGCATGTGCCGAAGGCCGCTGTGGTGCGCCGCGCACCACATCCGCGAAGTTTGTGTGGCGTGTGAAGGAGAAAGTGCCAAGTGACATTGCATAACGCCTTCTTGCCTCTATAAATGTGGCATTGTCTTTTGTCTCTATTGTAATTATTTCCTTTTCTTTCTTCCAGGCAGGACAAGACCTTGAATAAGCAGCGTGGTCGCCTTTGCAGTTTGCACAGCGTGGCTCGTCATCGCAGTCGTCTGATTGGTGGTCATTTGAGGCTCATTTAGCACAGGTGTTACGGCCGCAGCAGCTTTGTGAGCAGTGACCGAACTTCTGGCATTTGAAACAGCGTCTAGGGTTGGGTATATATGGGCGAACGCAGATTTTTGCATAGCCTACCTCGATTGACTCGGGTAGAGTGCAAGAGGCAAACGTCAGGACCAGGTGTTTTGTTGGAATTTCTTTGCTGTCTTTGCGGATTGTAATTCTATAGACGTTGGTTACATTTTGCGGAGAAAATCCTTCAAGCATCTCTTCCTCTGTTAGGTGTAGAAAGTCATTGTCTGAGATGACACCATGTACTGTATTCAATGATCTGTGTGTTGTGACAGAGACAGGAATATCTCCAAAAGTTTCAAGGTTTCCAAGCTTTGATATTTGAGTAACGTCGAGCAGGTCACCACAAGCCAACTTTGCGATTTTGTACTGAGGGCCCAAGGAATCGAAGAACTGTTGAAACAAGGAACGGGGATATTTGTCTGGCTGGCTTTTCTGTTTTTTTACTGTGGACGATGCGGTACTTCGGAAAAGTTGTCTTCTTTTTGTTGAAAAACTGATGCGACATCGGTCCGCCCCCTCTTCAGAGGGCGATCATTAGTAAGCAGGGAGGAAGCTTTGTTCTTCAGCCGGGACAGGAACTTTAGAACAAGTTCTGCCCACGCCAGCTGTACACCACTGCTATAACCAAATATGAGGCAATTCAGCGTGGTTGGCCACACAAGGTTAACTCTCGCCGCCTATGAAAATTGAAAAAACCGAGAAGGGAGGAAGAGACAGGAAAGTTCTAAGAAAGATGATAGGAAAGCGAAAGACGGAGGGGAGGATAGGAAAAGGCGACTGCAGATTTCCCCCGGTCGGGTCAGGCTGGAGGTGCCGTCTACAGGAAGCTGGGACCAAAGTGGTGTGTTGCCTCCGCCGAGGTCCAAATGCTCGGCATCGGCTCAGCCACCAGAATCCCCTTTTCCCCGGACATGGCGATGCCACGCACGGCGAAGCACGGGTGCTCGGGTCCATGGTGATGCACTGTTCCCCATCATCCCCGTGCGGGGATGTCCCTGCGGATGCTCGGGAACCCGTGGTGTCACCACTCACCAACGCCTGCAAGCTCCAGACGCCCCCTGAGGGGATAATGTGTGCTCAAATGGAAGGGAACCACCAAAGACAAATTAAGTAGGAACATACAACCGCAGCAACACACTGCACCTGTGTGTTACTTCTTTATTCGCTCTGTACATTCCACCTTTTGTTGCACACAGTTTTAAAGCGAGAGCTTTACTGGCCTAGTGGCACTGATTTCGCCGTGGGCTGCAGTTCGACTTTGAAAGTCCTTGCTGCGCCGCAGAAATACTAACGCATCACGTGACTTCCCCGTCGCTGTGCTGGGGCTCCACAGCCACAGAGTGGCTGCTGCCCGATCAAGTGATCTAGCTGAACAAACGCGGCATGGAATTTAGTGCATTCTCCATACTGGATGGGCAGTGCGCCCACCCTGCCACCCTGGCAGTTAATGGTTGATCGCGAGAGGTTGGTCACCCAATGAACGCTGTGGCCTATTGCTGCAGTGCCGCGCGTCTGCCAGTTGTCAGCCCTAATGCATGCAGCCCACATCTCTCACCACAGCCACATATCTCAAAGCGCAATTAAGGCGTCCACTGACCCAGAGAGCCAGTTATGCGCCCTTCCTTTCCTCAAAACCATCCGCATCTAGAACGTTGTCAACGCCCATGCCAATGAACACAATGAATGCCGACAGCTTTCGCTTTGTATATCCTGGATTAACTGACGGAATCCACATTCATTTTTTTCGCCATGTATAAAAGGATAGTTGCTCTGGGTGAATGTATGTGTTTTGTACGTACACGATGTGAGAGTAAACATTGTACTGCTGCCTGCATACCATTGACAGCTATAGATATCCACATTAACTTTTCATGAAAGGTGTGTTTAAATTAGCCACTATTTTTCACTTACATATGATGACTGCAACCTTGCTGCTCGTCCACATCAACAAGTACAAGATGGCAATTAATGTGTCATATAGGCAGTCGTCTGACCACCTGCACATCTCCAAGATGTGGAACCACAAAAAGACAAAGAAGCACAACTGAAATATGGCAAAGATCAAGCACATACTGATTCAAATGTTTATTATGATACAAAGAAAAGCTGCAGAGACTTCTCCTTGACTTCAGCACCGGGGCCTTAGATGCACAACAAAAGCCAAAGTCAATGTCCCAAATAAGTCCGAACTCAACGAATTCATTCGATTAGAAAACTAGGAAAAAAACCCTCAAAACTGAGGCCTAAGCCACTGTCATACTTGACAACAACAACAACAAAAAAAGAAGCACAGCTATAGTCAATATCATGAAGTCACAACTTTGGGACTTCATTATACACACGCAAAAAATCCCTACACACAAAACTACAGCCTAAGCCTTTTCGTATCAGTCCGACCTGCCAACTAAATGTTGATCCACACACTCTAAAAAGAAAAAAAAAGAAATGAAAGGCAACATGGTATAACAGCTGGTCAAGCTAAAGGCTTCAAACACATCCGGCACATAGCTGCATCAAAGGCAAAAACAAACAGACTTGCACCGCTGGCAGATTCAAAAGGCACCTCTTCCAACCCCTGAAAAAAATAAAATGCCCAATTTTCATGTCTCACTGCTTCATACACAAAACAAACAAAATTTGGACTTCACACCACAGAAAGTCCACAGCTTTCTCTTAACCAGTACGATAATATTCCAAAATTACACTGTTTCCAAGGTATCATCCACTCCCTGCAATACAATACTTTTACACATCCCAGAATAAAAAAGTAACAAGCAAACAAGTGGTAAGAGTGAGCATGAAAGATGAAGCTACTTAGTATGTCAACTCCTGCTCCATAAAACAAAATTACAGTAAAACCTCGTTGATATGTTCCCAGTTCATACATTTCTCAGTTAGTACGCTCAAAATTGCGGACATTAGAAATGTTCCATAGCATTACGCCATATTTTTCCTGGTTAATACGTTCCCAGAAAACACGATTTCCCAACTACTACGTTTAAACTTTCGGAAAACTGTGCTCGTGTAATAAATTTACTGACCAATTTACTGACCCCCGTCTTGTGCATTCACATTCCACGGCAAGCGTGCACACAAAGGAAAGACTCACCCTTGGCAGACTTGCCGTCGCCCGGCTTCCCGAGTCGAATATAGGCAGGCGGCACTGCGTGTGGGTCCCACCGCGGAGCCACCTGGCACCATGCCGCGAAGCCATCACATACTTCGGCCTGGCACCTCTGTTCTGGCTGGGTTCTGCACAAAAAGTGGGACAGTCTAGCTTGCATGCGGCATGAGAAAGCTACAGCTAACGGCTAATGCTGCATGCCTTCCTCGTTTATCCGGCCATAAAAGACCAAAATTTATGCTCCGCCACACTTAAATAGGCCCGCATTAATTCTAACAAACCTCCAGCCCCCTTCAACTCAGATTTGCATCCAGGACTGACTGTACTAATCCACGTGGCCGAAACCTAACGAGTGCGAGACATAACCTCTCTCCATAGCAGTGAGGCCAAGTTTATAAACACAGGACAAAAGAAATGTTGCTTGGGGTTTACTCATTGGAATAGTGCTCTTGCACTAGAGAAAAAAACTCTGCCTCCAAACAATGACAGCGAAAAACAACTTGTGCATCGACCTGAAGGAGTGGCAGCATTCATGCAGTAAACCTCGTCCATTAGCAGCAGATGAGAGTGAACATTTTGGCAATTGTTAGCATCACCACCATGTGTCAGGCCTAACATCACTACACAAGCAGCGAACATTAAATCGACATGCGTAAAAAATATATGTGGCACTGACGTCCCCAGTTCAGCGCTGTTAAAATTTTAGATTAGAAAGTCGGTTTATTTTCGTAGTCTGCCAAGCACCAAAATTAAGAAAAGATGCCAAGCCAATCCTCCTGCTCTCTCCAAGGGCACAGTGCCTGTTGTCGATCTCGGCATGGTAGAAGCATCTAAACAAGTTGGGAGAGGGCCAGCGCAATGAGCACAGCATCAAACCTCAAACATGGTCTGCTACATTTCAGTCATGTCAAGACAAAGCTAAAGCCCTTCTGTGAACACTCTTGAGTGACTCATTGTTGCCCTCGATGCTGACCAAAGCATTAGCTTAGAAGAACTAGTAGCTCAAATTAGCTAAAGCCGCATGCCAATTGTTGAAAGCCCAAGTTTAGCGCATATGGCACAGTAACCGCACACAGGCCAAAGCGGGACTGTCTTCACTACACTGCTGCCTGACCAACACTGTTCGGCATCCTCCAGCGCTTAAGGGGGTACGCGGCCCTTTAAAAGCGAAAAATCAAGCTTTAGAAAAGTGCATATTCCGGCAGTATGTGTCATAAACTAACTTTTCTGCAAATATGAATGACTAATTAGCCGTTAAAGTATTTCAAATCAATTATCTAACGAGCCGTGGTGGCCGGTGAGCTGCGAGAGAGCGCAGAAAATACCCCAACTTCGTGCGGACGCTGTTCCTCAGCCAGCGAACCAAGCGCCGCCATCTTGGTCTTCTTTTGTTCGTGAATTCTTGGTCTTTTTTTTTGCCACTTTCGAAGGCGGCGGCATGGTGGGAGCGTGGCTCGCATGTGATTGGGGCCCTCAAAGCGCCTTTAGAGTTTCCTGCCTTTGAAATGCGAGGCTGCGATTGGCCGGAGGGCGCGCTCCTTGAAAACACGGGGGATCGCACGGCCGCTATTGGCTGCTGCGCGCTGACGCGGCGGCCCCCTCCGGCGGTGGCCGGAGCGACTTGGCTCTGTACTTTTGTCGTTGTGGTCGCCGTCTTTACCATCTCTCGCCGTGTCGTCCGAACAGCTTCCTGCAGACTGCTGACTATTGCGCAGTCCGTCACGATGCGTCCAACAAGGCTAAAGAGCGTGTTCGGTGCACGGAAGCATGCAATGAAGTGTGTTCGTTCGGCAAAGCGTGTCGCCAACAAGGACTGTCGATGCTTCATGCCGCGTAACTTCTGCTACATCGCAACTAGACAGCGATTGCGTCGCCGGTTCCAGCGACGTACCAGCACCTTCATCGGTGCAAGAATGCGTTGCTTCGGGCATGCCTTGTGTACCAAACGCATCAACCTGGGCGACTGCGGCCTCCAGCTCCTGTCTCGCACCTACCCCGAGGCGTGAGAACGCGTCGCCCGCCGTTCACTTGGAAACGCATTTCCTGACGTGCGAGGAGATCGAGATTCTGGCTGCATCTCGGGAGCCACTTATCAGATTTCCATGGGGTTTTTTTATTCCATACCTGAATAAATTTCCAAGGGAAAGTCGAGCTCGTTTATTCAGATTATTGTGCCTGGAATTTGTCATAAGCAATTAATATTGGCTAATGAGGTCTAATCAACGACACTAAATTCAGTGCTATGTTAAAATTTTTCAGCAAGGAAATTCATCAAAAGGGCCTTGTCTTGACCTGCGGTACCCGACTAGGAATACCCATAATGAATTTTACAGTTACGGCACTGTTTTCCAATTCTCCAGGCCTGGAGTAAAGGACCTATGTGAACCATTTTGATATGCTCCAGTAAATTTAGAGCCAGTGTACACAGCTTCATGAAACTTAGTATTTCTTCAAATGTCTGTGTTTAGACCCTACCCTGAATGTTTCATTCAGATATATCTCAAGACACAAGGAAGCTGGTGTTCTCGCAACCTTTGAGGGTCGTTTTCTCAGAATGTATTTCTTGCCTGGCACGGCTGCTCATTCTGGCTGCTGTTCGGGAACCGCTTATCGGATTTCCATGGGGTTTTTTTTATTTCCGCACCTGAATAAATTTTTGAGCACAAGACAAGCCCGCCTTTTCAAGTTATTGAAATATGCCTAATGAAGGTCTAATTTATTGAAACTAATTCTGTGCTGTGCTAAACTTTTCCAGCTTTTGCCCTGGGGCACCTATCCAGGAATGACCGTAATGAATTTCACAGTGCCAAGGCTATTTTAAAATTCTCCAAGCCTGGAATAAGCGACCTTATGTGGACCACTTTGATATACTCCTGTAACTTGAGAACCAGTGCCCACAGCTACACGAAACTTGGTAGTTCTTCAAATGGTTGTGCTGTTAGCCTACCCTGAAAATTTCATTCAGATATCTCAAGAAACAAAAAAGTTGGTGTTCAAGGGTAGCCTCCCCCCATAACTACGTTAAAACCCTACCAGTTTTTTTCTTGGTTTAGAAAGGATAGTAACTTCAGCGTATGCACGAAACACAGCTGCTCCATAGCCGATTTCATGACCAATTGCACAGAAGAGGTTACACAAATGACTGGAACAACATTCTACATAAATAAAACTCTGAGGACAGTTACAAGTGTGTACCGCGAATGTTTTAGCGTTAGCTGTGGCATGAAAGCTATGAATTTTTGTGATATTCTGGCCTAAACTACCAGGTTCTCCTCCGGTGCTCGAGTGCACGTACCCCGACACACGCTACCTCACGCCCCATGACTCTTCTTGACAGTCTCGCCCGCTTTCTTACACCACATACCCTGTCGGCAGCCGGCCACACCAGTGTACTGTAACGCTGCCAAGTTTCCCAAGTGAGCCATTGCCGCTGGCGCTCTCGTCAAAATATAAACACACCATGCTGTTACTGGCGCAGCATTCTGGCAAATTGCCGTGGCCTGCACCACAGACGGCATCAACCCCGATGGTATTGGAACTGAGGCACGAGCTAAGAAGAGCTATACTGTCGTTGGCACGTCTCCTTTTCTTCTGTATTATGTGAGCGCGTGCACGGCGGAACCTTTATATTTCCCATGCATTGGCAAAATAAAACCAATTTTGAGTGCACCGACTGTTCGTGTCGTGAGTGTTTTCCTTACATTGTGTTAGTCTTTCTTTCGCGCTGCAGTTACGTCGAACCTAATGCACTGAAAACATTGTATTTGAAGAGCAGATTTTTCTGGTGGTGAACAGACCACAATCACACGGTGCAGTTAAAGCAGGTCGGGCAGGAGCCACCAACGGGTGCAGACAGTTCAAGCAGGAAACTCCTGCCCGGCCAATAAATGGCAAAACAAAGGAAAAGCTTTGCAATTTTGCAAGTGCACCAAATAGTTTCGAACCTTCCAGCGACGCTCTCACGCAGTGTTGGGCATGGAGGTTTTAGAAGGAAGCCAGCAGGAAACGGAGAATGTCACTACCTTCTTAATAAAGAAACGTTAGTCAGGGCCACCGAGAGCAAGAGTCAACCATGAGCCGAAAACGTATTTCATCTCAAGCAACAGGCCACGCAATTTACATAACATATGATATATACAATAACATTTTTTTATTATTATTAGGAAAGGACCACACACCTGACCCCGTAGTTGAACATTGTCATTTCTCAGGCGGTCCAGAGACTGCTCTCGTCGGGGTGCTCGGCAAGGAGTATGGCTGGCTGCCATCTTGCCTCTCTGTAAATGTGCCAGCGCCGCAATACACAGCAGTCAAACAACCTTCAGAACTAGCCTTTCTTACGGAGGTCACGAGACACTTTTGAAATGGCCACAGGCATTCCACTGCTCTATTCTAGGTGTTACAACTCTGCATCAAAATGACACCAGGTCGTCTTGTCACCAGCGTTACAGTAGTTCACAGAAACATCACACCCCCTGCAGTCACCACTTGCCTTTTACATGACACACTGCACTTGCACCCCCTCTGGTGCATTCACAATCCACTGCTAGCGCGCACACAAAGGAAAGACTCACCCTTAGCAGACATGATGGCGGCCGGCTTCCCGAGTGAGTTCAGCCACTGCCTTGCACTTCAGGCGAGGCGGAGGATTGCTCCGGAAATTGAGCAGTTGCCGAGAAGACAGCCCATACTTCGGCCTGGCACCTCTTTTCTGGCTGGGTTCTGCACAAAAAGAGGGACAGTCTAGCTCGCAAGCGGCATGAGAAAGCTACAGCTAATGGCTAATGCTGCATTCCTTCCTCGTTTATCCGGCCATAAAAGACCAAAATGTATGCTCCGCTACACTCAAATAGGCCCGCATTAATTCTAACAAACCTCCAGCCCCGTTCAACTCAGATTTACATCCAGGACTGACTGTACTAAACCACGTGGCCGAAACCTAATGAGTGCGAGACAAAACCTCTCCATAGCTGGCCGAAACCTAATGATTGCGAGACATAACCCCTCCATAGCAGTGAGGCAAAGTTTATAAGCAAAGGACAACAGAAATGTTCCTTGGGGTTTACCAATGGAATAGTCCTCTTGCACTAAAGAAAAAAAGTCTGCCTCCAAACAATGACAGCGAAAAACAACTTGTGCATCGACCTGAAGGAGTGGCAGCATTCATGCAGTAAACCTCACGCATTAGCAGCAGATGCGAGTGAATTTTAGAACCAAGCAGATGAAAGTGAACATTTTGGCAATTGTTAGCATCACCACCATGTGTCAGGCCTACCGTCACTAAACAAGCAGCGAACATTAAATCAACATGCATACTGCCACTGCTGGATGGTAAGGAGTTCTTTAGTTCTACACCAAATATATGTGGCACTGACGTCCCCAGTTCAGCGTTGTTAAAATTTTAGATGAGAAAGTCGGTTTATTTTTGTTGTTTGCAAAGCACCAAAATTAAGAAAAGATGCCTTACCCAACCCAATCCTCCTGCTCTCTCCGAGGGCACAGTGCATGTTGGCGATGTCAACGTGCTAGATGCACCTAAACAAGTAAAGTAGGGAGAGGGCCAGGGCAGTGAGCATGGCATCAAATCTCAAACATGGTTTGCTACATTTCTATCATGTCAAGACAAAGCTAAAGCCCTTACGCGAACACTCTTGAGTGACTCATTGTTGCCCTCGATGCTGACCAAAGCATTAGCTTAGAAGAACTAGAAGCTCAAATTAGCAAAATCCGCATGTTAATTTTTGAAAGCCCATGTTTAGCGCATGTGGCAGAGTGACCGCACACTGGCTGAAGCAGGACTGGTGCCTGACCAACATTGGTGTCTGAACAACACTGCTCAGCATCCTCCAGCGCTTCACACTTAGCGGCATACAACACTCGCAATCTTTTCCACACACATTGTTTGGCTACATTGCCTGGCTGATATAATTTTCCTTGTGGCGCCATGAAAAACAGCGTAGTTCTACTGTATCATTTCACAACTTCCTAACTGAAAGAGCTCCTATGAGCCGGGTGAGTGGGCTGTTAAAGTAAAAAAAAAAGTCCCTACAGGCCTTGTGCCTCTGCCAACACAGATTTCATCCAATGCCCTCCAAAAGCATCTTGTTTCACGAATGTAGCAAAAACTGCAAGAAGCCATTAAACAGTTGCATGGCAAAGCAGCAGAACAAAAAGCAGGTAGATTTATGGACACAGTCACCAATATCCCGTGCTGCCACTGAGCTCCAAAAGTGGAAGCATTCATACAGAGTAGCCATAAGCATATGGAATAACCAGTTCTTGACAACTGAGAGCAAATACATACTATTAGAGGGACAGTGAAAGAACTCTATCAATTTTTTTTTTGCTTAGCAAAATCATTGATAGTTCAGCATTTCATGGCTTGTTTGCCGCTCGTCTGGGAGCGAAAGATGCATTTATTTCAAAGAAGTTTTTCCCGTCCTCCGATTCAAACTGCACACTCATATGGCATCACAGGACGGAGCGACGTGAAATGTCACGTAAACGCAGACTCCGTCCAGGGAGCCAGGGCTATCCAGGGAGCCAGTTATGCGCCCTTCCTTTCCTCAAAACCATCCGCATCTAGAACGTTGTCAACGCCAATGTCAATGAAAACAATGAATCGTTGATATGTTCCCAGTTCATACGATATCACTGTTAATATGCTCAAAATCGCGGACATTAAAAATGTCCCATAGCATTACGCCATATTTTTCCAGGTTAATACGTTTCCAGAAAACACGATTTCCCAACTACTACGTTTAAACTTTCGGAAAACTGTGCTCGTGTATTAAATTTACTGACCAACTGCGCATGTGCAAACATACAAGTGGGCAGAATGAGGGCATGCGACATGGTGGGGGGCGCACAATAGTGGCACGCTGCCAAATTTCGCACTGCCGATGGAGTGCAAAGTGGACCCCGCAACAAAAGCTAAAGGTTGAAAAAAAAAGTAGATTCTGGCCGATGAAAGTGGAGGGCGGGTTCATTATGACAGTGGGATCATTACGCGGGTATACACGGCACATGCTAGACTATATCCAATGACCGTCTAAGAAGCTGCCTAAGCAATTATATCCTTTTGGCTTCAGACTCTTCGGAACACCGCTTCTCCAAATTTTAATATGTAGCGCCCCAAAGGCACCAGTCGGCTACGACTGACGCTTAGTGGATGGCTTGGGACTAGTTTCTACCAGTGGGAATTCTTCCAATGAGTGCCGACGTCACCCAGCCCAGGAACGTTTTTAATATCAGTTATATTCAAATTTAGCCGACCTAGCTGCGATTCGGCCCCTCAATCACAGCAGCTATGCAAAGCATCAACATAGTGAGACAAAATTATGCCCCTTTGCTGCGAGGTACTTGTCCAGTAATTTCTTGCATACGAAAATTTATCCTACTCAGTGGCTACGAAGTACTTTACCAGTAGTTTTAGTGCACAAGTACAGTGCCATACATGTAACCCGGCCCACTCGCTAAAAGGCCGAGACGCCGATATAAGCCGGCAACAGTGGCAGGCAAGATTAGACAGCACAGGCACAGCATACATTAACTTCAAGTCAGCTTTGTTCACTTTTGCCATTTTGACGCCAGCATTGCGTTGCAAATCATATTCTGATTGCAGCTGCATGTCAGCCTTGCTGCTGTGTGCACATTTTCTTTCAGCTCCTATGCTAGAAACAGTTGCAAGGCAAGACTAATGACAAACAAAAAGTTTGTTGCTTGTTCTACGTTACGCTTGCTTGCATCCTCGATGATATATGCACGGTGTATCTACATTTGTGCATCAGCCCAGTGCACATTCATATATTCAGAGGAGTTGAGTAGAATTTTTTCTCATGTTTCATGGAGCTCACTCAAGCAGTAGTTCACAGTAACATCACACCACCTACAGTCACCACTTGCCTTTTACATGACACACTGCGCTTGCACCCCCGTCTTGTGCATTCACATTCCACGGATAGCGTGCACACAAAGGAAAGACTCACCCTTGGCAGACTTGCCGTCGCCCGGCTTCCCGAGTTGAATATAGGCAGGCGGCACTGCGTGTGGGTCCCACCGCGGAGCCACCTGGCACCATGCCGCGAAGCCATCACATACTTCGGCCTGGCACCTCTGTTCTGGATGGGTTCTGCACAAAAAGCGGGACAGTCTAGCTCGCAAGCGGCATGAGAAAGCTACAGCTAATGGCTAATTCTGCATGCCTTCCTCGTTTATCTGGCCATAAAAGACCAAAATTTAGCTCTGCTACATTTAAATAGGACCACATTAATTCTAACTAACCTCCAGCCCCCTTCAACTATGATTTACATCCAGGACTGACTGTACTAATCCACGTGGCCGAAACCTAGTGAGTGCGAGACATAACCTCTCCATAGCAGTGAGGCAAAGTTTATAAACACAGGGCAAAAGAAATGTTGCTTGGGGTTTACCCATTGGAATAGTGCTCTTGCACTAAAGAAAAAAAGTCTGCCTCCAAACAATGACAGCGAAAAACAACTTGTGCATCGACCTGAAGGAGTGGCAGCATTCATGCAGTAAACCTCACGCATTAGCCGCAGATGCGAGTGAATTTTAGAACCAAGCAGATGAGAGAACATTTTGGCAATTGTTAGCATCACCACCATGTGTCAGGCCTAACGTCACTAAAGAAGCAGCGAACATTAAATCAACATGCATACTGCCATTGCTGGATGGTAAGCTGTAATGCCATGAAGGAGTTCTTTAGTTCTACACCAAATATATGTGGCACTGACGTCCCCAGTTCAGCGCTGTTAAAATTTCAGATGAGAAAGTGAGTTTATTTTTGTTTTCAAGCACCAAGATTAAGAAAAGATGCCTTACCCAACCCAATCCTCCTGCTCTCTCCGAGGGCACAGTGCCTGTTGTCGATGTCAGCCTGCTAGATGCACCTAAACAAGTAAAGTAGGGAGAGGGCCAGGGCAGTGAGCATGGCAGCAAATCTCAAACATGGTTTGCTACATTTCAATCATGTCAAGACAAAGCTAAAGCCTTTACGCGAACACTCTTGAGTGACTCATTGTTGCCCTCGATGCTGACCAAAGCATTAGCTTAGAAGAACTAGAAGCTCGAATTAGCAAAATCCGCATGTTAATTTTTGAAAGCCCATGTTTAGCGCATGTGGCACAGTGACCGCACACTGGCTGAAGCGAGACTGGTGCCTGACCAACACTGGTGCCTGACCAACACTGCTCTGCATCCTCCAGCGCTTCACACTTAGCGGTATACAACACTCGTAATCTTTTCCACACACATTGTTTGGCTACATTGCCTGGCTGATATAATTTTCCTTGTGGCGCCATGAAAAACAGCGTAGTTCTACTGTATCATTTCACAACTTCCTAACTGAAAGAGCTCCTATGAGCCGGGTGAGTGGGCTGTTAAAGTAAAAAAAAAGTCCCTACAGGCCTTGTGCCTCTGCCAACACAGCCTTCTTCCAATGCCCTCCAAAAGCATCTTGTTTCACGAATGTAGCAAAAACTGCATGAAGCCATTAAACAGTTGCATGGCAAAGCAGCAGAACAAAGAGCAGGCAGATTTTTGGACCCAATCACCAATATCCCGTGCTGCCACTGAGCTCCAAAAGAGCAAGCATTCATACAGAGTAGCCATAAGCATATGGAATAACCACTTCTTGACAACTGAGAGCAAATACATACTATTAGAGGGACAGTGAAAAAAGTCTATCAATGTTTTTTTTTGGTTAGCAAAATCATTGATAGTTCAGCATTTGATGGCTTGTTTGCCGCTCGTCTGGGAGCGAAAGATGCATTTCTTTTAAAGAAGTTTTTCCCACCCTCCGATTCAAACTGCACACTCATATGGCATCACAGGACGGAGCGACGTGAAATGTCACGTAAACGCAGACTCCGTCCAGGGAGCCAGTTATGCGCCCTTCCTTTCCTCAAAACCATCCGCATCTAGAACGTTGTCAATGCCAATGTCAATGAAAACAATGAATCGTTGATATGTTCCCAGTTCATACGATATCACTGTTAATACGCTCAAAATCGCGGACATTAAAAATGTCCCATAGCATTACGCCATATTTTTCCAGGTTAATACGTTTCCAGAAAACACGATTTCCCAACTACTACGTTTAAACTTTCGGAAAACTGTGCTCGTGTAATAAATTTACTGACCAACCGCACATGTGCAAACATACAAGTGGGCAGAATGAGGGCATGCAACATGGTGGGGGGCGCACAATAGTGGCACGCTGCCAAGGTTCGCACTGCCGATGGAGTGCAAAGTGGACCCCGCAACAAAAGCTAAAGGTTGAAAAAAAAAGTAGATTCTGGCCGATGAAAGTGGAGGGCGGGTTCATTATGACAGTGGGATCATTACGCGGGTATACACGGCACATGCTAGACTATATCCAATGACCGCCTAAGAAGCTGCCTAAGCAATTATATGCTTTTGGCTTCGGACTGTTCGGAACACAGCTTCTCCAAATTTTAATATGTAGCGCCCCAAAGGCACCAGTCGGCTACGATTGACGCTTAGTGGATGGCTCGGTACTAGTTTCTACCAGTGGGAATTCTTCCAATGAGTGCCGACGTCACCCAGCCCAGGAACGTTTTTAATATCAGTTATATTCAAATTTAGCCGACCTAGCTGCGATTCGGCCCCTCAATCACAGCAGCTATGCAAAGCATCAACATACTGAGACAAAATTATGCCCCTTTGCTGCAAGGTACTTGTCCAGTAATTTCTTGCATACGAAAATTTATACTACTCAGCGGATACGAAGTACTTGAAGAGTAGTTTTAGTGCACAAGCAATGTGCCATACATGTAACCCGGCCCACTCGCTAAAAGGCCGAGACGTTGATATCAGCCGGCAACAGTGGCAGGCAAGATTAGACAGCACAGGCACAGCATACATTAACTTCAAGTCAGCTTTGTTCACTTTTGCCATTTTGACGCCAGCATTGCGTTGCAAATCATTCTGATTGCAGCTGCATGTCAGCCTTGCTGCTGTGTGCACATTTTCTTTCAGCTCCTATGCTAGAAACAGTTGCAAGGCAAGGCTAATGACAAACAAAAAATTTGTTGCTTGTTCTACGTTACGCTTGCTTGCATCCTCGATGATATATGCACGGTGTATCTACATTTGTGCATCAGCTCAGTGCACATTCATATATTCAGAGGAGTTGAGTAGAATTTTTTCTCATGTTTCATGGAGCTCACTCAAGCAGTAGTTCACAGTAACATCACACCACCTACAGCCACCACTTGCCTTTTACATGACACACTGCGCTTGCACCCCCCGTCTTGTGCATTCACATTCCACGGCTAGCGTGCACACAAAGGAAAGACTCACCCTTGGCAGACTTGCCGTCGCCCGGCTTCCCGAGTTGAATATAGGCAGGCGGCACTGCGTGTGGGTCCCACCGCGGAGCCACCTGGCACCATGCCGCGGCCACTGCCTTACACTTCAGGCAAGGCAGAGGACTGCTCCGGAAATTAAGCAGTCAGCCGAGAAGACATCCCATATATCAGCCTGGTACCTCTGTTCTGGCTGGGTTCTGCACAAAAAGTGGGACAGTCTAGCTCGCATGCGGCATGAGAAAGCTACAGCTAACGGCTAATGCTGCATGCCTTCCTCGTTTATCCGGCCATAAAAGACCAAAATTTATGCTCCGCCACACTTAAATAGGCCCGCATTAATTCTAACAAACCTCCAGCCCCCTTCAACTCAGATTTGCATCCAGGACTGACTGTACTAATCCACGTGGCCGAAACCTAACGAGTGCGAGACATAACCTCTCTCCATAGCAGTGAGGCCAAGTTTATAAACACAGGACAAAAGAAATGTTGCTTGGGGTTTACTCATTGGAATAGTGCTCTTGCACTAGAGAAAAAAACTCTGCCTCCAAACAATGACAGCGAAAAACAACTTGTGCATCGACCTGAAGGAGTGGCAGCATTCATGCAGTAAACCTCGTCCATTAGCAGCAGATGAGAGGGAACATTTTGGCAATTGTTAGCATCACCACCATGTGTCAGGCCTAACATCACTACACAAGCAGCGAACATTAAATCGAAATGCGTAAAAAATATATGTGGCACTGACGTCCCCAGTTCAGCGCTGTTAAAATTTTAGATTAGAAAGTCGGTTTATTTTCGTAGTCTGCCAAGCACCAAAATTAAGAAAAGATGCCAAGCCAATCCTCCTGCTCTCTCCAAGGGCACAGTGCCTGTTGTCGATCTCGGCATGGTAGAAGCATCTAAACAAGTTGGGAGAGGGCCAGCGCAATGAGCACAGCATCAAACCTCAAACATGGTCTGCTACATTTCAGTCATGTCAAGACAAAGCTAAAGCCCTTCTGTGAACACTCTTGAGTGACTCATTGTTGCCCTCGATGCTGACCAAAGCATTAGCTTAAAAGAACTAGTAGCTCAAATTAGCTAAAGCCGCATGCCAATTGTTGAAAGCCCAAGTTTAGCGCATATGGCACAGTAACCGCACACAGGCCAAAGCGGGACTGTCTTCACTACACTGCTGCCTGACCAACACTGTTCGGCATCCTCCAGCGCTTAAGGGGGTACGCGGCCCTTTAAAAGCGAAAAATCAAGCTTTAGAAAAGTGCATATTCCGGCAGTATGTGTCATAAACTAACTTTTCTGCAAATATGAATGACTAATTAGCCGTGAAAGTATTTCAAATCAATTATCTAACGAGCCGTGGTGGCCGGTGAGCTGCGAGAGAGCGCAGAAAATACCCCAACTTCGTGCGGACGCTGTTCCTCAGCCAGCGAACCAAGCGCCGCCATCTTGGTCTTCTTTTGTTCGTGAATTCTTGGTCTTTTTTTTTGCCACTTTCGAAGGCGGCGGCATGGTGGGAGCGTGGCTCGCATGTGATTGGGGCCCTCAAAGCACCTTTCGAGTTTCCTGCCTTTGAAATGCGAGGCTGCGATTGGCCGGAGGGCGCGCTCCTTGAAAACACGGGGGATCGCACGGCCGCTATTGGCTGCTGCGCGCTGACGCGGCGGCCCCCTCCGGCGGTGGCCGGAGCGACTTGGCTCTGTACTTTTGTCGTTGTGGTCGCCGTCTTTACCATCTCTCGCCGTGTCGTCCGAACAGCTTCCTGCAGACTGCTGACTATTGCGCAGTCCGTCACGATGCGTCCAACAAGGCTAAAGAGCGTGTTCGGTGCACGGAAGCATGCAATGAAGTGTGTTCGTTCGGCAAAGCGTGTCGCCAACAAGGACTGTCGATGCTTCATGCCGCGTAACTTCTGCTACATCGCAACTAGACAGCGATTGCGTCGCCGGTTCCAGCGACGTACCAGCACCTTCATCGGTGCAAGAATGCGTTGCTTCGGGCATGCCTTGTGTACCAAACGCATCAACCTGGGCGACTGCGGCCTCCAGCTCCTGTCTCGCACCTACCCCGAGGCGTGAGAACGCGTCGCCCGCCGTTCACTTGGAAACGCATTTCCTGACGTGCGAGGAGATCGAGATTCTGGCTGCATCTCGGGAGCCACTTATCAGATTTCCATGGGGTTTTTTTATTCCATACCTGAATAAATTTCCGAGGGAAAGTCGAGCTCGTTTATTCAGATTATTAAGCCTGGAATTTGTCATAAGCAATTAATATTGGCTAATGAGGTCTAATCAACGACACTAAATTCAGTGCTATGTTAAAATTTTTCAGCAAGGAAATTCATCAAAAGGGCCTTGTCTTGACCTGCGGTACCCGACTAGGAATAACCATAATGAATTTCACAGTTACGGCGCTGTTTTCCAATTCTCCAGGCCTGGAGTAAAGGACCTATGTGAACCATTTTGATATGCTCCAGTAAATTTAGAGCCAGTGTACACAGCTTCATGAAACTTAGTATTTCTTCAAATGTCTGTGTTTAGAGCCTACCCTGAATGTTTCATTCAGATATATCTCAAGACACAAGGAAGCTGGTGTTCTCGCAACCTTTGAGGGCCGTTTTCTCAGAATGTATTTCTTGCCTGGCACGGCTGCTCATTCTGGCTGCTGTTCGGGAACCGCTTATCGGATTTCCATGGGGTTTTTTTTAATTCCGCACCTGAATAAATTTTTGAGCACAAGACAAGCCCGCCTTTTCAAGTTATTGAAATATGCCTAATGAAGGTCTAATTTATTGAAACTAATTCTGTGCTGTGCTAAACTTTTCCAGCTTTTGCCCTGGGGCACCTATCCAGGAATGACCGTAATGAATTTCACAGTGCCAAGGCTATTTTAAAATTCTCCAAGCCTGGAATAAGCGACCTTATGTGGACCACTTTGATATACTCCTGTAACTTGAGAACCAGTGCCCACAGCTACACGAAACTTGGTAGTTCTTCAAATGGTTGTGCTGTTAGCCTACCCTGAAAATTTCATTCAGATATCTCAAGAAACAAAAAAGTTGGTGTTCAAGGGTAGCCTCCCCCCATAACTACGTTAAAACCCTACCAGATTTTTTCTTGGTTTAGAAAGGATAGTAACTTCAGCGTATGCACGAAACACAGCTGCTCCATAGCCGATTTCATGACCAATTGCACAGAAGAGGTTACACAAATGACTGGAACAACATTCTACATAAATAAAACTCTGAGGACAGTTACAAGTGTGTACCGCGAATGTTTTAGCGTTAGCTGTGGGGCGAAAGCTAAGAATTTTTGTGATATTCTGGCCTAAACTAGCAGGTTCTCCTCCGGTGCTCGAGTGCACGTACCCTGACACGCGCTACCTCACGCCCCATGACTCTTCTTGACAGTCTCGCCCGCTTTCTTACACCACATACCCTGTCGGCAGCCGGCCACACCAGTGTACTGTAACGCTGCCAAGTTTCCCAAGTGAGCCATTGCCGCTGGCGCTCTCGTCAAAATATAAACACACCATGCTGTTACTGGCGCAGCATTCTGGCAAATTGCCGTGGCCTGCACCACAGACGGCATCAACCCCGATGGTATTGGAACTGAGGCACGAGCTAAGAAGAGCTATACTGTCGTTGGCACGTCTCCTTTTCTTCTGTATTATGTGAGCGCGTGCACGGCGGAACCTTTATATTTCCCATGCATTGGCAAAATAAAACCAATTTTGAGTGCACCGACTGTTCGTGTCGTGAGTGTTTTCCTTACATTGTGTTAGTCTTTCTTTCGCGCTGCAGTTACGTCGAACCTAATGCACTGAAAACATTGTATTTGAAGAGCAGATTTTCTGGTGGTGAACAGACCACAATCACACGGTGCAGTTAAAGCAGGTCGGGCAGGAGCCACCAACGGGTGCAGACAGTTCAAGCAGGAAACTCCTGCCCGGCCAATAAATGGCAAAACAAAGGCAAAGCTTTGCAATTTTGCAAGTGCACCAAATAGTTTCGAACCTTCCAGCAACGCTCTCACGCAGTGTTGGGCATGGAGGTTTTAGAAGGAAGCCAGCAGGAAACGGAGAATGTCACTACCTTCTTAATAAAGGAACGTTAGTCAGGGCCACCGAGAGCAAGAGTCAACCATGAGCCGAAAACATATTTCATCTCAAGCAACAGGCCACGCAATTTACATAACATATGATATATACAATAACATTTTTTTATTATTATTAGGAAAGAACCACCCACCTGACCCCGTAGTTGAACATTGTCATTTCTCAGGCGGTCCAGAGACTGCTCTCGTCGGGGTGCTCGGCAAGGAGTATGGCTGGCTGCCATCTTGCCTCTCTGTAAATGTGCCAGCGCCGCAATACACAGCAGTCAAACAACCTTCAGAACTAGCCTTTCTTACGGAGGTCACGAGACACTTTTGAAATGGCCACAGGCATTCCACTGCTCTATTCTAGGTGTTACAACTCTGCATCAAAATGACACCAGGTCGTCTTGTCACCAGCGTTACAGTAGTTCACAGTAACATCACACCCCCTGCAGTCACCACTTGCCTTTTACATGACACACTGAACTTGCACCTCCTCTGGTGCATTCACAATCCACTGCTAGCGCGCACACAAAGGAAAGACTCACCCTTAGCAGACATGATGGCGGCCGGCTTCCCGAGTGAGTTCAGCCACTGCCTTGCACTTCAGGCGAGGCGGAGGATTGCTCCGGAAATTGAGCAGTTGCCGAGAAGACAGCCCATACTTCGGCCTGGCACCTCTTTTCTGGCTGGGTTCTGCACAAAAAGAGGGACAGTCTAGCTCGCAAGCGGCATGAGAAAGCTACAGCTAATGGCTAATGCTGCATGCCTTCCTCGTTTATCCGGCCATAAAAGACCAAAATGTATGCTCCGCTACACTCAAATAGGCCCGCATTAATTCTAACAAACCTCCAGCCCCGTTCAACTCAGATTTACATCCAGGACTGACTGTACTAAACCACGTGGCCGAAACCTAATGATTGCGAGACATAACCCCTCCATAGCAGTGAGGCAAAGTTTATAAGCAAAGGACAACAGAAATGTTCCTTGGGGTTTACCCATTGGAATAGTCCTCTTGCACTAAAGAAAAAAAGTCTGCCTCCAAACAATGACAGCGAAAAACAACTTGTGCATCGACCTGAAGGAGTGGCAGCATTCATGCAGTAAACCTCACGCATTAGCAGCAGATGCGAGTGAATTTTAGAACCAAGCAGATGAAAGTGAACATTTTGGCAATTGTTAGCATCACCACCATGTGTCAGGCCTACCGTCACTAAACAAGCAGCGAACATTAAATCAACATGCATACTGCCACTGCTGGATGGTAAGGAGTTCTTTAGTTCTACACCAAATATATGTGACACTGACGTCCCCAGTTCAGCGTTGTTAAAATTTTAGATGAGAAAGTCGGTTTATTTTTGTTGTTTGCAAAGCACCAAAATTAAGAAAAGATGCCTTACCCAACCCAATCCTCCTGCTCTCTCCGAGGGCACAGTGCCTGTTGTCGATGTCAACGTGCTAGATGCACCTAAACAAGTAAAGTAGGGAGAGGGCCAGGGCAGTGAGCATGGCAGCAAATCTCAAACATGGTTTGCTACATTTCTATCATGTCAAGACAAAGCTAAAGCCCTTACGCGAACACTCTTGAGTGACTCATTGTTGCCCTCGATGCTGACCAAAGCATTAGCTTAGAAGAACTAGAAGCTCAAATTAGCAAAATCCGCATGTTAATTTTTGAAAGCCCATGTATAGCGCATGTGGCACAGTGACCGCACACTGGCTGAAGCAGGACTGGTGCCTGACCAACATTGGTGTCTGACCAACACTGCTCAGCATCCTCCAGCGCTTCACACTTAGCGGCATACAACACTCGTAATCTTTTCCACACACATTGTTTGTTTACATTGCCTGGCTGATATAATTTTCCTTGTGGCGCCATGAAAAACAGCGTAGTTCTACTGTATCATTTCACAACTTCCTAACTGAAAGAGCTCCTATGAGCCGGGTGAGTGGGCTGTTAAAGTAAAAAAAAAAGTCCCTACAGGCCTTGTGCCTCTGCCAACACAGATTTCATCCAATGCCCTCCAAAAGCATCTTGTTTCACGAATGTAGCAAAAACTGCAAGAAGCCATTAAACAGTTGCATGGCAAAGCAGCAGAACAAAAAGCAGGTAGATTTATGGACACAGTCACCAATATCCCGTGCTGCCACTGAGCTCCAAAAGTGGAAGCATTCATACAGAGTAGCCATAAGCATATGGAATAACCAGTTCTTGACAACTGAGAGCAAATACATACTATTAGAGGGACAGTGAAAAAAGTCTATCAATGTTTTTTTTGGTTAGCAAAATCATTGATAGTTCAGCATTTGATGGCTTGTTTGCCGCTCGTCTGGGAGCGAAAGATGCATTTCTTTTAAAGAAGTTTTTCCCACCCTCCGATTCAAACTGCACACTCATATGGCATCACAGGACGGAGCGACGTGAAACGTCACGTAAACGCAGACTCCGTCCAGGGAGCCAGTTATGCGCCCTTCCTTTCCTCAAAACCATCCGCATCTAGAACGTTGTCAACGCCAATGTCAATGAAAACAATGAATCGTTGATATGTTCCCAGTTCATACGATATCACTGTTAATACGCTCAAAATCGCGGACATTAAAAATGTCCCATAGCATTACGCCATATTTTTCCAGGTTAATACGTTTCCAGAAAACACGATTTCCCAACTACTACGTTTAAACTTTCGGAAAACTGTGCTCGTGTAATAAATTTACTGACCAACCGCACATGTGCAAACATACAAGTGGGCAGAATGAGGGCATGCAACATGGTGGGGGGCGCACAATAGTGGCACGCTGCCAAGGTTCGCACTGCCGATGGAGTGCAAAGTGGACCCCGCAACAAAAGCTAAAGGTTGAAAAAAAAAGTAGATTCTGGCCGATGAAAGTGGAGGGCGGGTTCATTATGACAGTGGGATCATTACGCGGGTATACACGGCACATGCTAGACTATATCCAATGACCGTCTAAGAAGCTGCCTAAGCAATTATATGCTTTTGGCTTCGGACTCTTCGGAACACAGCTTCTCCAAATTTTAATATGTAGCGCCCCAAAGGCACCAGTCGGCTACGATTGACGCTTAGTGGATGGCTCGGGACTAGTTTCTACCAGTGGGAATTCTTCCAATGAGTGCCGACGTCACCCAGCCCAGGAACGTTTTTAATATCAGTTATATTCAAATTTAGCCGACCTAGCTGCGATTCGGCCCCTCAATCACAGCAGCTATGCAAAGCATCAACATAGTGAGACAAAATTATGCCCCTTTGCTGCGAGGTACTTGTCCAGTAATTTCTTGCATACGAAAATTTATACTACTCAGCGGATACGAAGTACTTGAAGAGTAGTTTTAGTGCACAAGCAATGTGCCATACATGTAACCCGGCCCACTCGCTAAAAGGCCGAGACGTTGATATCAGCCGGCAACAGTGGCAGGCAAGATTAGACAGCATAGGCACAGCATACATTAACTTCAAGTCAGCTTTGTTCACTTTTGCCATTTAGACGCCAGCATTGCGTTGCAAATCATTCTGATTGCAGCTGCATGTCAGCCTTGCTGCTGTGTGCACATTTTCTTTCAGCTCCTATGCTAGAAACAGTTGCAAGGCAAGGCTAATGACAAACAAAAAATTTGTTGCTTGTTCTACGTTACGCTTGCTTGCATCCTCGATGATATATCCACGGTGTATCTACATTTGTGCATCAGCTCAGTGCACATTCATATATTCAGAGGAGTTGAGTAGAATTTTTTCTCATGTTTCATGGAGCTCACTCAAGCAGTAGTTCACAGTAACATCACACCACCTACAGCCACCACTTGCCTTTTACATGACACACTGCGCTTGCACCCCCGTCTTGTGCATTCACATTCCACGGCTAGCGTGCACACAAAGGAAAGACTCACCCTTGGCAGACTTGCCGTCGCCCGGCTTCCCGAGTTGAATATAGGCAGGCGGCACTGCGTGTGGGTCCCACCGCGGAGCCACCTGGCACCATGCCGCGGCCACTGCCTTACACTTCAGGCAAGGCAGAGGACTGCTCCGGAAATTAAGCAGTCAGCCGAGAAGACATCCCATATATCAGCCTGGTACCTCTGTTCTGGCTGGGTTCTGCACAAAAAGTGGGACAGTCTAGCTCGCATGCGGCATGAGAAAGCTACAGCTAACGGCTAATGCTGCATGCCTTCCTCGTTTTTCCGGCCATAAAAGACCAAAATTTATGCTCCGCCACACTTAAATAGGCCCGCATTAATTCTAACAAACCTCCAGCCCCCTTCAACTCAGATTTGCATCCAGGACTGACTGTACTAATCCACGTGGCCGAAACCTAACGAGTGCGAGACATAACCTCTCTCCATAGCAGTGAGGCCAAGTTTATAAACACAGGACAAAAGAAACGTTGCTTGGGGTTTACTCATTGGAATAGTGCTCTTGCACTAGAGAAAAAAACTCTGCCTCCAAACAATGACAGCGAAAAACAACTTGTGCATCGACCTGAAGGAGTGGCAGCATTCATGCAGTAAACCTCGTCCATTAGCAGCAGATGAGAGGGAACATTTTGGCAATTGTTAGCATCACCACCATGTGTCAGGCCTAACATCACTACACAAGCAGCGAACATTAAATCGAAATGCGTAAAAAATATATGTGGCACTGACGTCCCCAGTTCAGCGCTGTTAAAATTTTAGATTAGAAAGTCGGTTTATTTTCGTAGTCTGCCAAGCACCAAAATTAAGAAAAGATGCCAAGCCAATCCTCCTGCTCTCTCCAAGGGCACAGTGCCTGTTGTCGATCTCGGCATGGTAGAAGCATCTAAACAAGTTGGGAGAGGGCCAGCGCAATGAGCACAGCATCAAACCTCAAACATGGTCTGCTACATTTCAGTCATGTCAAGACAAAGCTAAAGCCCTTCTGTGAACACTCTTGAGTGACTCATTGTTGCCCTCGATGCTGACCAAAGCATTAGCTTAAAAGAACTAGTAGCTCAAATTAGCTAAAGCCGCATGCCAATTGTTGAAAGCCCAAGTTTAGCGCATATGGCACAGTAACCGCACACAGGCCAAAGCGGGACTGTCTTCACTACACTGCTGCCTGACCAACACTGTTCGGCATCCTCCAGCGCTTAAGGGGGTACGCGGCCCTTTAAAAGCGAAAAATCAAGCTTTAGAAAAGTGCATATTCCGGCAGTATGTGTCATAAACTAACTTTTCTGCAAATATGAATGACTAATTAGCCGTGAAAGTATTTCAAATCAATTATCTAACGAGCCGTGGTGGCCGGTGAGCTGCGAGAGAGCGCAGAAAATACCCCAACTTCGTGCGGACGCTGTTCCTCAGCCAGCGAACCAAGCGCCGCCATCTTGGTCTTCTTTTGTTCGTGAATTCTTGGTCTTTTTTTTTGCCACTTTCGAAGGCGGCGGCATGGTGGGAGCGTGGCTCGCATGTGATTTTGGCCATCAAAGCACCTTTCGAGTTTCCTGCCTTTGAAATGCGAGGCTGCGATTGGCCGGAGGGCGCGCTCCTTGAAAACACGGGGGATCGCACGGTCGCTATTGGCTGCTGCGCGCTGACGCGGCGGCCCCCTCCGGCGGTGGCCGGAGCGACTTGGCTCTGTACTTTTGTCGTTGTGGTCGCCGTCTTTACCATCTCTCGCCGTGTCGTCCGAACAGCTTCCTGCAGACTGCTGACTATTGCGCAGTCCGTCACGATGCGTCCAACAAGGCTAAAGAGCGTGTTCGGTGCACGGAAGCATGCAATGAAGTGTGTTCGTTCGGCAAAGCGTGTCGCCAACAAGGACTGTCGATGCTTCATGCCGCGTAACTTCTGCTACATCGCAACTAGACAGCGATTGCGTCGCCGGTTCCAGCGACGTACCAGCACCTTCATCGGTGCAAGAATGCGTTGCTTCGGGCATGCCTTGTGTACCAAACGCATCAACCTGGGCGACTGCGGCCTCCAGCTCCTGTCTCGCACCTACCCCGAGGCGTGAGAACGCGTCGCCCGCCGTTCACTTGGAAACGCATTTCCTGACGTGCGAGGAGATCGAGATTCTGGCTGCATCTCGGGAGCCACTTATCAGATTTCCATGGGGTTTTTTTATTCCATACCTGAATAAATTTCCGAGGGAAAGTCGAGCTCGTTTATTCAGATTATTAAGCCTGGAATTTGTCATAAGCAATTAATATTGGCTAATGAGGTCTAATCAACGACACTAAATTCAGTGCTATGTTAAAATTTTTCAGCAAGGAAATTCATCAAAAGGGCCTTGTCTTGACCTGCGGTACCCGACTAGGAATAACCATAATGAATTTCACAGTTACGGCGCTGTTTTCCAATTCTCCAGGCCTGGAGTAAAGGACCTATGTGAACCATTTTGATATGCTCCAGTAAATTTAGAGCCAGTGTACACAGCTTCATGAAACTTAGTATTTCTTCAAATGTCTGTGTTTAGAGCCTACCCTGAATGTTTCATTCAGATATATCTCAAGACACAAGGAAGCTGGTGTTCTCGCAACCTTTGAGGGCCGTTTTCTCAGAATGTATTTCTTGCCTGGCACGGCTGCTCATTCTGGCTGCTGTTCGGGAACCGCTTATCGGATTTCCATGGGGTTTTTTTTAATTCCGCACCTGAATAAATTTTTGAGCACAAGACAAGCCCGCCTTTTCAAGTTATTGAAATATGCCTAATGAAGGTCTAATTTATTGAAACTAATTCTGTGCTGTGCTAAACTTTTCCAGCTTTTGCCCTGGGGCACCTATCCAGGAATGACCGTAATGAATTTCACAGTGCCAAGGCTATTTTAAAATTCTCCAAGCCTGGAATAAGCGACCTTATGTGGACCACTTTGATATACTCCTGTAACTTGAGAACCAGTGCCCACAGCTACACGAAACTTGGTAGTTCTTCAAATGGTTGTGCTGTTAGCCTACCCTGAAAATTTCATTCAGATATCTCAAGAAACAAAAAAGTTGGTGTTCAAGGGAAGCCTCCCCCCATAACTACGTTAAAACCCTACCAGATTTTTTCTTGGTTTAGAAAGGATAGTAACTTCAGCGTATGCACGAAACACAGCTGCTCCATAGCCGATTTCATGACCAATTGCACAGAAGAGGTTACACAAATGACTGGAACAACATTCTACATAAATAAAACTCTGAGGACAGTTACAAGTGTGTACCGCGAATGTTTTAGCGTTAGCTGTGGGGCGAAAGCTAAGAATTTTTGTGATATTCTGGCCTAAACTAGCAGGTTCTCCTCCGGTGCTCGAGTGCACGTACCCTGACACGCGCTACCTCACGCCCCATGACTCTTCTTGACAGTCTCGCCCGCTTTCTTACACCACATACCCTGTCGGCAGCCGGCCACACCAGTGTACTGTAACGCTGCCAAGTTTCCCAAGTGAGCCATTGCCGCTGGCGCTCTCGTCAAAATATAAACACACCATGCTGTTACTGGCGCAGCATTCTGGCAAATTGCCGTGGCCTGCACCACAGACGGCATCAACCCCGATGGTATTGGAACTGAGGCACGAGCTAAGAAGAGCTATACTGTCGTTGGCACGTCTCCTTTTCTTCTGTATTATGTGAGCGCGTGCACGGCGGAACCTTTATATTTCCCATGCATTGGCAAAATAAAACCAATTTTGAGTGCACCGACTGTTCGTGTCGTGAGTGTTTTCCTTACATTGTGTTAGTCTTTCTTTCGCGCTGCCGTTACGTCGAACCTAATGCACTGAAAACATTGTATTTGAAGAGCAGATTTTCTGGTGGTGAACAGACCACAATCACACGGTGCAGTTAAAGCAGGTCGGGCAGGAGCCACCAACGGGTGCAGACAGTTCAAGCAGGAAACTCCTGCCCGGCCAATAAATGGCAAAACAAAGGCAAAGCTTTGCAATTTTGCAAGTGCACCAAATAGTTTCGAACCTTCCAGCAACGCTCTCACGCAGTGTTGGGCATGGAGGTTTTAGAAGGAAGCCAGCAGGAAACGGAGAATGTCACTACCTTCTTAATAAAGGAACGTTAGTCAGGGCCACCGAGAGCAAGAGTCAACCATGAGCCGAAAACATATTTCATCTCAAGCAACAGGCCACGCAATTTACATAACATATGATATATACAATAACATTTTTTTATTATTATTAGGAAAGAACCACCCACCTGGCCCCGTAGTTGAACATTGTCATTTCTCAGGCGGTCCAGAGACTGCTCTCGTCGGGGTGCTCGGCAAGGAGTATGGCTGGCTGCCATCTTGCCTCTCTGTAAATGTGCCAGCGCCGCAATACACAGCAGTCAAACAACCTTCAGAACTAGCCTTTCTTACGGAGGTCACGAGACACTTTTGAAATGGCCACAGGCATTCCACTGCTCTATTCTAGGTGTTACAACTCTGCATCAAAATGACACCAGGTCGTCTTGTCACCAGCGTTACAGTAGTTCACAGTAACATCACACCCCCTGCAGTCACCACTTGCCTTTTACATGACACACTGAACTTGCACCTCCTCTGGTGCATTCACAATCCACTGCTAGCGCGCACACAAAGGAAAGACTCACCCTTAGCAGACATGATGGCGGCCGGCTTCCCGAGTGAGTTCAGCCACTGCCTTGCACTTCAGGCGAGGCGGAGGATTGCTCCGGAAATTGAGCAGTTGCCGAGAAGACAGCCCATACTTCGGCCTGGCACCTCTTTTCTGGCTGGGTTCTGCACAAAAAGAGGGACAGTCTAGCTCGCAAGCGGCATGAGAAAGCTACAGCTAATGGCTAATGCTGCATGCCTTCCTCGTTTATCCGGCCATAAAAGACCAAAATGTATGCTCCGCTACACTCAAATAGGCCCGCATTAATTCTAACAAACCTCCAGCCCCGTTCAACTCAGATTTACATCCAGGACTGACTGTACTAAACCACGTGGCCGAAACCTAATGATTGCGAGACATAACCCCTCCATAGCAGTGAGGCAAAGTTTATAAGCAAAGGACAACAGAAATGTTCCTTGGGGTTTACCCATTGGAATAGTCCTCTTGCACTAAAGAAAAAAAGTCTGCCTCCAAACAATGACAGCGAAAAACAACTTGTGCATCGACCTGAAGGAGTGGCAGCATTCATGCAGTAAACCTCACGCATTAGCAGCAGATGCGAGTGAATTTTAGAACCAAGCAGATGAAAGTGAACATTTTGGCAATTGTTAGCATCACCACCATGTGTCAGGCCTACCGTCACTAAACAAGCAGCGAACATTAAATCAACATGCATACTGCCACTGCTGGATGGTAAGGAGTTCTTTAGTTCTACACCAAATATATGTGACACTGACGTCCCCAGTTCAGCGTTGTTAAAATTTTAGATGAGAAAGTCGGTTTATTTTTGTTGTTTGCAAAGCACCAAAATTAAGAAAAGATGCCTTACCCA
The DNA here is from genome assembly GCF_052857255.1 of Amblyomma americanum. Lineage (NCBI taxonomy): Eukaryota > Metazoa > Arthropoda > Arachnida > Ixodida > Ixodidae > Amblyomma > Amblyomma americanum. Next base: position 103,923,191 of record NC_135497.1, read on the forward strand.
ACCCAATCCTCCTGCTCTCTCCGAGGGCACAGTGCCTGTTGTCGATGTCAACGTGCTAGATGCACCTAAACAAGTAAAGTAGGGAGAGGGCCAGGGCAGTGAGCATGGCAGCAAATCTCAAACATGGTTTGCTACATTTCTATCATGTCAAGACAAAGCTAAAGCCCTTACGCGAACACTCTTGAGTGACTCATTGTTGCCCTCGATGCTGACCAAAGCATTAGCTTAGAAGAACTAGAAGCTCAAATTAGCAAAATCCGCATGTTAATTTTTGAAAGCCCATGTATAGCGCATGTGGCACAGTGACCGCACACTGGCTGAAGCAGGACTGGTGCCTGACCAACATTGGTGTCTGACCAACACTGCTCAGCATCCTCCAGCGCTTCACACTTAGCGGCATACAACACTCGTAATCTTTTCCACACACATTGTTTGTTTACATTGCCTGGCTGATATAATTTTCCTTGTGGCGCCATGAAAAACAGCGTAGTTCTACTGTATCATTTCACAACTTCCTAACTGAAAGAGCTCCTATGAGCCGGGTGAGTGGGCTGTTAAAGTAAAAAAAAAAGTCCCTACAGGCCTTGTGCCTCTGCCAACACAGATTTCATCCAATGCCCTCCAAAAGCATCTTGTTTCACGAATGTAGCAAAAACTGCAAGAAGCCATTAAACAGTTGCATGGCAAAGCAGCAGAACAAAAAGCAGGTAGATTTATGGACACAGTCACCAATATCCCGTGCTGCCACTGAGCTCCAAAAGTGGAAGCATTCATACAGAGTAGCCATAAGCATATGGAATAACCAGTTCTTGACAACTGAGAGCAAATACATACTATTAGAGGGACAGTGAAAAAAGTCTATCAATGTTTTTTTTGGTTAGCAAAATCATTGATAGTTCAGCATTTGATGGCTTGTTTGCCGCTCGTCTGGGAGCGAAAGATGCATTTCTTTTAAAGAAGTTTTTCCCACCCTCCGATTCAAACTGCACACTCATATGGCATCACAGGACGGAGCGACGTGAAACGTCACGTAAACGCAGACTCCGTCCAGGGAGCCAGTTATGCGCCCTTCCTTTCCTCAAAACCATCCGCATCTAGAACGTTGTCAACGCCAATGTCAATGAAAACAATGAATCGTTGATATGTTCCCAGTTCATACGATATCACTGTTAATACGCTCAAAATCGCGGACATTAAAAATGTCCCATAGCATTACGCCATATTTTTCCAGGTTAATACGTTTCCAGAAAACACGATTTCCCAACTACTACGTTTAAACTTTCGGAAAACTGTGCTCGTGTAATAAATTTACTGACCAACCGCACATGTGCAAACATACAAGTGGGCAGAATGAGGGCATGCAACATGGTGGGGGGCGCACAATAGTGGCACGCTGCCAAGGTTCGCACTGCCGATGGAGTGCAAAGTGGACCCCGCAACAAAAGCTAAAGGTTGAAAAAAAAAGTAGATTCTGGCCGATGAAAGTGGAGGGCGGGTTCATTATGACAGTGGGATCATTACGCGGGTATACACGGCACATGCTAGACTATATCCAATGACCGTCTAAGAAGCTGCCTAAGCAATTATATGCTTTTGGCTTCGGACTCTTCGGAACACAGCTTCTCCAAATTTTAATATGTAGCGCCCCAAAGGCACCAGTCGGCTACGATTGACGCTTAGTGGATGGCTCGGGACTAGTTTCTACCAGTGGGAATTCTTCCAATGAGTGCCGACGTCACCCAGCCCAGGAACGTTTTTAATATCAGTTATATTCAAATTTAGCCGACCTAGCTGCGATTCGGCCCCTCAATCACAGCAGCTATGCAAAGCATCAACATAGTGAGACAAAATTATGCCCCTTTGCTGCGAGGTACTTGTCCAGTAATTTCTTGCATACGAAAATTTATACTACTCAGCGGATACGAAGTACTTGAAGAGTAGTTTTAGTGCACAAGCAATGTGCCATACATGTAACCCGGCCCACTCGCTAAAAGGCCGAGACGTTGATATCAGCCGGCAACAGTGGCAGGCAAGATTAGACAGCATAGGCACAGCATACATTAACTTCAAGTCAGCTTTGTTCACTTTTGCCATTTAGACGCCAGCATTGCGTTGCAAATCATTCTGATTGCAGCTGCATGTCAGCCTTGCTGCTGTGTGCACATTTTCTTTCAGCTCCTATGCTAGAAACAGTTGCAAGGCAAGGCTAATGACAAACAAAAAATTTGTTGCTTGTTCTACGTTACGCTTGCTTGCATCCTCGATGATATATCCACGGTGTATCTACATTTGTGCATCAGCTCAGTGCACATTCATATATTCAGAGGAGTTGAGTAGAATTTTTTCTCATGTTTCATGGAGCTCACTCAAGCAGTAGTTCACAGTAACATCACACCACCTACAGCCACCACTTGCCTTTTACATGACACACTGCGCTTGCACCCCCGTCTTGTGCATTCACATTCCACGGCTAGCGTGCACACAAAGGAAAGACTCACCCTTGGCAGACTTGCCGTCGCCCGGCTTCCCGAGTTGAATATAGGCAGGCGGCACTGCGTGTGGGTCCCACCGCGGAGCCACCTGGCACCATGCCGCGGCCACTGCCTTACACTTCAGGCAAGGCAGAGGACTGCTCCGGAAATTAAGCAGTCAGCCGAGAAGACATCCCATATATCAGCCTGGTACCTCTGTTCTGGCTGGGTTCTGCACAAAAAGTGGGACAGTCTAGCTCGCATGCGGCATGAGAAAGCTACAGCTAACGGCTAATGCTGCATGCCTTCCTCGTTCATCCGGCCATAAAAGACCAAAATTTATGCTCCGCCACACTTAAATAGGCCCGCATTAATTCTAACAAACCTCCAGCCCCCTTCAACTCAGATTTGCATCCAGGACTGACTGTACTAATCCACGTGGCCGAAACCTAACGAGTGCGAGACATAACCTCTCTCCATAGCAGTGAGGCCAAGTTTATAAACACAGGACAAAAGAAACGTTGCTTGGGGTTTACTCATTGGAATAGTGCTCTTGCACTAGAGAAAAAAACTCTGCCTCCAAACAATGACAGCGAAAAACAACTTGTGCATCGACCTGAAGGAGTGGCAGCATTCATGCAGTAAACCTCGTCCATTAGCAGCAGATGAGAGGGAACATTTTGGCAATTGTTAGCATCACCACCATGTGTCAGGCCTAACATCACTACACAAGCAGCGAACATTAAATCGAAATGCGTAAAAAATATATGTGGCACTGACGTCCCCAGTTCAGCGCTGTTAAAATTTTAGATTAGAAAGTCGGTTTATTTTCGTAGTCTGCCAAGCACCAAAATTAAGAAAAGATGCCAAGCCAATCCTCCTGCTCTCTCCAAGGGCACAGTGCCTGTTGTCGATCTCGGCATGGTAGAAGCATCTAAACAAGTTGGGAGAGGGCCAGCGCAATGAGCACAGCATCAAACCTCAAACATGGTCTGCTACATTTCAGTCATGTCAAGACAAAGCTAAAGCCCTTCTGTGAACACTCTTGAGTGACTCATTGTTGCCCTCGATGCTGACCAAAGCATTAGCTTAAAAGAACTAGTAGCTCAAATTAGCTAAAGCCGCATGCCAATTGTTGAAAGCCCAAGTTTAGCGCATATGGCACAGTAACCGCACACAGGCCAAAGCGGGACTGTCTTCACTACACTGCTGCCTGACCAACACTGTTCGGCATCCTCCAGCGCTTAAGGGGGTACGCGGCCCTTTAAAAGCGAAAAATCAAGCTTTAGAAAAGTGCATATTCCGGCAGTATGTGTCATAAACTAACTTTTCTGCAAATATGAATGACTAATTAGCCGTGAAAGTATTTCAAATCAATTATCTAACGAGCCGTGGTGGCCGGTGAGCTGCGAGAGAGCGCAGAAAATACCCCAACTTCGTGCGGACGCTGTTCCTCAGCCAGCGAACCAAGCGCCGCCATCTTGGTCTTTTTTTGTTCGTGAATTCTTGGTCTTTTTTTTTGCCACTTTCGAAGGCGGCGGCATGGTGGGAGCGTGGCTCGCATGTGATTGGGGCCCTCAAAGCGCCTTTCGAGTTTCCTGCCTTTGAAATGCGAGGCTGCGATTGGCCGGAGGGCGCGCTCCTTGAAAACACGGGGGATTGCACGGCCGCTATTGGCTGCTGCGCGCTGACGCGGCGGCCCCCTCCGGCGGTGGCCGGAGCGACTTGGCTCTGTACTTTTGTCGTTGTAGTCGCCGTCTTTACCATCTCTCGCCGTGTCGTCCGAACAGCTTCCTGCAGACTGCTGACTATTGCGCAGTCCGTCACGATGCGTCCAACAAGGCTAAAGAGCGTGTTCGGTGCACGGAAGCATGCAATGAAGTGTGTTCGTTCGGCAAAGCGTGTCGCCAACAAGGACTGTCGATGCTTCATGCCGCGTAACTTCTGCTACATCGCAACTAGACAGCGATTGCGTCGCCGGTTCCAGCGACGTACCAGCACCTTCATCGGTGCAAGAATGCGTTGCTTCGGGCATGCCTTGTGTACCAAACGCATCAACCTGGGCGACTGCGGCCTCCAGCTCCTGTCTCGCACCTACCCCGAGGCGTGAGAACGCGTCGCCCGCCGTTCACTTGGAAACGCATTTCCTGACGTGCGAGGAGATCGAGATTCTGGCTGCATCTCGGGAGCCACTTATCAGATTTCCATGGGGTTTTTTTATTCCATACCTGAATAAATTTCCAAGGGAAAGTCGAGCTCGTTTATTCAGATTATTGTGCCTGGAATTTGTCATAAGCAATTAATATTGGCTAATGAGGTCTAATCAACGACACTAAATTCAGTGCTATGTTAAAATTTTTCAGCAAGGAAATTCATCAAAAGGGCCTTGTCTTGACCTGCGGTACCCGACTAGGAATACCCATAATGAATTTCACAGTTACGGCACTGTTTACCAATTCTCCAGGCCTGGAGTAAAGGACCTATGTGAACCATTTTGATATGCTCCAGTAAATTTAGAGCCAGTGTACACAGCTTCATGAAACTTAGTATTTCTTCAAATGTCTGTGTTTAGAGCCTACCCTGAATGTTTCATTCAGATATATCTCAAGACACAAGGAAGCTGGTGTTCTCGCAACCTTTGAGGGCCGTTTTCTCAGAATGTATTTCTTGCCTGGCACGGCTGCTCATTCTGGCTGCTGTTCGGGAACCGCTTATCGGATTTCCATGGGGTTTTTTTTAATTCCGCACCTGAATAAATTTTTGAGCACAAGACAAGCCCGCCTTTTCAAGTTATTGAAATATGCCTAATGAAGGTCTAATTTATTGAAACTAATTCTGTGCTGTGCTAAACTTTTCCAGCTTTTGCCCTGGGGCACCTATCCAGGAATGACCGTAATGAATTTCACAGTGCCAAGGCTATTTTAAAATTCTCCAAGCCTGGAATAAGCGACCTTATGTGGACCACTTTGATATACTCCTGTAATTTGAGAACCAGTGCCCACAGCTACACGAAACTTGGTAGTTCTTCAAATGGTTGTGCTGTTAGCCTACCCTGAAAATTTCATTCAGATATCTCAAGAAACAAAAAAGTTGGTGTTCAAGGGTAGCCTCCCCCCATAACTACGTTAAAACCCTACCAGTTTTTTTCTTGGTTTAGAAAGGATAGTAACTTCAGCGTATGCACGAAACACAGCTGCTCCATAGCCGATTTCATGACCAATTGCACAGAAGAGGTTACACAAATGACTGGAACAACATTCTACATAAATAAAACTCTGAGGACAGTTACAAGTGTGTACCGCGAATGTTTTAGCGTTAGCTGTGGCATGAAAGCTATGAATTTTTGTGATATTCTGGCCTAAACTACCAGGTTCTCCTCCGGTGCTCGAGTGCACGTACCCCGACACACGCTACCTCACGCCCCATGACTCTTCTTGACAGTCTCGCCCGCTTTCTTACACCACATACCCTGTCGGCAGCCGGCCACACCAGTGTACTGTAACGCTGCCAAGTTTCCCAAGTGAGCCATTGCCGCTGGCGCTCTCGTCAAAATATAAACACACCATGCTGTTACTGGCGCAGCATTCTGGCAAATTGCCGTGGCCTGCACCACAGACGGCATCAACCCCGATGGTATTGGAACTGAGGCACGAGCTAAGAAGAGCTATACTGTCGTTGGCACGTCTCCTTTTCTTCTGTATTATGTGAGCGCGTGCACGGCGGAACCTTTATATTTCCCATGCATTGGCAAAATAAAACCAATTTTGAGTGCACCGACTGTTCGTGTCGTGAGTGTTTTCCTTACATTGTGTTAGTCTTTCTTTCGCGCTGCAGTTACGTCGAACCTAATGCACTGAAAACATTGTATTTGAAGAGCAGATTTTTCTGGTGGTGAACAGACCACAATCACACGGTGCAGTTAAAGCAGGTCGGGCAGGAGCCACCAACGGGTGCAGACAGTTCAAGCAGGAAACTCCTGCCCGGCCAATAAATGGCAAAACAAAGGAAAAGCTTTGCAATTTTGCAAGTGCACCAAATAGTTTCGAACCTTCCAGCGACGCTCTCACGCAGTGTTGGGCATGGAGGTTTTAGAAGGAAGCCAGCAGGAAACGGAGAATGTCACTACCTTCTTAATAAAGAAACGTTAGGGCCACCGAGAGCAAGAGTCAACCATGAGCCGAAAACGTATTTCATCTCAAGCAACAGGCCACGCAATTTACATAACATATGATATATACAATAACATTTTTTTATTATTATTAGGAAAGGACCACACACCTGACCCCGTAGTTGAACATTGTCATTTCTCAGGCGGTCCAGAGACTGCTCTCGTCGGGGTGCTCGGCAAGGAGTATGGCTGGCTGCCATCTTGCCTCTCTGTAAATGTGCCAGCGCCGCAATACACAGCAGTCAAACAACCTTCAGAACTAGCCTTTCTTACGGAGGTCACGAGACACTTTTGAAATGGCCACAGGCATTCCACTGCTCTATTCTAGGTGTTACAACTCTGCATCAAAATGACACCAGGTCGTCTTGTCACCAGCGTTACAGTAGTTCACAGTAACATCACACCCCCTGCAGTCACCACTTGCCTTTTACATGACACACTGCACTTGCACCCCCTCTGGTGCATTCACAATCCACTGCTAGCGCGCACACAAAGGAAAGACTCACCCTTAGCAGACATGATGGCGGCCGGCTTCCCGAGTGAGTTCAGCCACTGCCTTGCACTTCAGGCGAGGCGGAGGATTGCTCCGGAAATTGAGCAGTTGCCGAGAAGACAGCCCATACTTCGGCCTGGCACCTCTTTTCTGGCTGGGTTCTGCACAAAAAGAGGGACAGTCTAGCTCGCAAGCGGCATGAGAAAGCTACAGCTAATGGCTAATGCTGCATTCCTTCCTCGTTTATCCGGCCATAAAAGACCAAAATGTATGCTCCGCTACACTCAAATAGGCCCGCATTAATTCTAACAAACCTCCAGCCCCGTTCAACTCAGATTTACATCCAGGACTGACTGTACTAAACCACGTGGCCGAAACCTAATGAGTGCGAGACAAAACCTCTCCATAGCAGTGAGGCAAAGTTTATAAGCAAAGGACAACAGAAATGTTCCTTGGGGTTTACCCATTGGAATAGTCCTCTTGCACTAAAGAAAAAAAGTCTGCCTCCAAACAATGACAGCGAAAAACAACTTGTGCATCGACCTGAAGGAGTGGCAGCATTCATGCAGTAAACCTCACGCATTAGCAGCAGATGCGAGTGAATTTTAGAACCAAGCAGATGAAAGTGAACATTTTGGCAATTGTTAGCATCACCACCATGTGTCAGGCCTACCGTCACTAAACAAGCAGCGAACATTAAATCAACATGCATACTGCCACTGCTGGATGGTAAGGAGTTCTTTAGTTCTACACCAAATATATGTGGCACTGACGTCCCCAGTTCAGCGTTGTTAAAATTTTAGATGAGAAAGTCGGTTTATTTTTGTTGTTTGCAAAGCACCAAAATTAAGAAAACATGCCTTACCCAACCCAATCCTCCTGCTCTCTCCGAGGGCACAGTGCCTGTTGTCGATGTCAACGTGCTAGATGCACCTAAACAAGTAAAGTAGGGAGAGGGCCAGGGCAGTGAGCATGGCAGCAAATCTCAAACATGGTTTGCTACATTTCTATCATGTCAAGACAAAGCTAAAGCCCTTACACGAACACTCTTGAGTGACTCATTGTTGCCCTCGATGCTGACCAAAGCATTAGCTTAGAAGAACTAGAAGCTCAAATTAGCAAAATCCGCATGTTAATTTTTGAAAGCCCATGTTTAGCGCATGTGGCAGAGTGACCGCACACTGGCTGAAGCAGGACTGGTGCCTGACCAACATTGGTGTCTGACCAACACTGCTCAGCATCCTCCAGCGCTTCACACTTAGCGGCATACAACACTCGCAATCTTTTCCACACACATTGTTTGGCTACATTGCCTGGCTGATATAATTTTCCTTGTGGCGCCATGAAAAACAGCGTAGTTCTACTGTATCATTTCACAACTTCCTAACTGAAAGAGCTCCTATGAGCCGGGTGAGTGGGCTGTTAAAGTAAAAAAAAAAGTCCCTACAGGCCTTGTGCCTCTGCCAACACAGATTTCATCCAATGCCCTCCAAAAGCATCTTGTTTCACGAATGAGCAAAAACTGCAAGAAGCCATTAAACAGTTGCATGGTAAAGCAGCAGAACAAAAAGCAGGTAGATTTATGGACACAGTCACCAATATCCCGTGCTGCCACTGAGCTCCAAAAGTGGAAGCATTCATACAGAGTAGCCATAAGCATATGGAATAACCAGTTCTTGACAACTGAGAGCAAATACATCCTATTAGAGGGACAGTGAAAGAACTCTATCAATTTTTTTTTTGCTTAGCAAAATCATTGATAGTTCAGCATTTCATGGCTTGTTTGCCGCTCGTCTGGGAGCGAAAGATGCATTTATTTCAAAGAAGTTTTTCCCGTCCTCCGATTCAAACTGCACACTCATATGGCATCACAGGACGGAGCGACGTGAAATGTCACGTAAACGCAGACTCCGTCCAGGGAGCCAGGGCTATCCAGGGAGCCAGTTATGCGCCCTTCCTTTCCTCAAAACCATCCGCATCTAGAACGTTGTCAACGCCAATGTCAATGAAAACAATGAATCGTTGATATGTTCCCAGTTCATACGATATCACTGTTAATATGCTCAAAATCGCGGACATTAAAAATGTCCCATAGCATTACGCCATATTTTTCCAGGTTAATACGTTTCCAGAAAACACGATTTCCCAACTACTACGTTTAAACTTTCGGAAAACTGTGCTCGTGTATTAAATTTACTGACCAACTGCACATGTGCAAACATACAAGTGGGCAGAATGAGGGCATGCGACATGGTGGGGGGCGCACAATAGTGGCACGCTGCCAAATTTCGCACTGCCGATGGAGTGCAAAGTGGACCCCGCAACAAAAGCTAAAGGTTGAAAAAAAAAGTAGATTCTGGCCGATGAAAGTGGAGGGCGGGTTCATTATGACAGTGGGATCATTACGCGGGTATACACGGCACATGCTAGACTATATCCAATGACCGTCTAAGAAGCTGCCTAAGCAATTATATCCTTTTGGCTTCGGACTCTTCGGAACACAGCTTCTCCAAATTTTAATATGTAGCGCCCCAAAGGCACCAGTCGGCTACGACTGACGCTTAGTGGATGGCTTGGGACTAGTTTCTACCAGTGGGAATTCTTCCAATGAGTGCCGACGTCACCCAGCCCAGGAACGTTTTTAATATCAGTTATATTCAAATTTAGCCGACCTAGCTGCGATTCGGCCCCTCAATCACAGCAGCTATGCAAAGCATCAACATAGTGAGAAAAAATTATGCCCCTTTGCTGCGAGGTACTTGTCCAGTAATTTCTTGCATACGAAAATTTATCCTACTCAGTGGCTACGAAGTACTTTACCAGTAGTTTTAGTGCACAAGCACAGTGCCATACATGTAACCCGGCCCACTCGCTAAAAGGCCGAGACGCCGATATAAGCCGGCAACAGTGGCAGGCAAGATTAGACAGCACAGGCACAGCATACATTAACTTCAAGTCAGCTTTGTTCACTTTTGCCATTTTGACGCCAGCATTGCGTTGCAAATCAAATTCTGATTGCAGCTGCATGTCAGCCATGCTGCTGTGTGCACATTTTCTTTCAGCTCCTATGAGAGAAACAGTTGCAAGGCAAAGCTAATGACAAACAAAAAATTTGTTGCTTGTTCTACGTTACGCTTGCTTGCATCCTTGATGATATATGCACGGTGTATCTACATTTGTGCATCAGCTCAGTGCACATTCATATATTCAGAGGAGTTGAGTAGAATTTTTTCTCATGTTTCATGGAGCTCACTCAAGCAGTAGTTCACAGTAACATCACACCACCTACAGTCACCACTTGCCTTTAACATGACACACTGCGCTTGCACCCCCGTCTTGTGCATTCACATTCCACAGCTAGCGTGCACACAAAGGAAAGACTCACCCTTGGCAGACTTGCCGTCGCCCGGCTTCCCGAGTCGAATATAGGCAGGCGGCACTGCGTGTGGGTCCCACCGCGGAGCCACCTGGCACCATGCCGCGAAGCCATCACATACTTCGGCCTGGCACCTCTGTTCTGGATGGGTTCTGCACAAAAAGCGGGACAGTCTAGCTCGCAAGCGGCATGAGAAAGCTACAGCTAATGGCTAATTCTGCATGCCTTCCTTGTTTATCTGGCCATAAAAGACCAAAATTTAGCTCTGCTACATTTAAATAGGACCACATTAATTCTAACTAACCTCCAGCCCCCTTCAACTATGATTTACATCCAGGACTGACTGTACTAATCCACGTGGCCGAAACCTAGTGAGTGCGAGACATAACCTCTCCATAGCAGTGAGGCAAAGTTTATAAACACAAGGCAAAAGAAATGTTGCTTGGGGTTTACCCATTGGAATAGTGCTCTTGCACTAAAGAAAAAAAGTCTGCCTCCAAACAATGACAGCGAAAAACAACTTGTGCATCGACCTGAAGGAGTGGCAGCATTCATGCAGTAAACCTCACGCATTAGCCGCAGATGCGAGTGAATTTTAGAACCAAGCAGATGAGAGAACATTTTGGCAATTGTTAGCATCACCACCATGTGTCAGGCCTAACGTCACTAAAGAAGCAGCGAACATTAAATCAACATGCATACTGCCATTGCTGGATGGTAAGCTGTAATGCCATGAAGGAGTTCTTTAGTTCTACACCAAATATATGTGGCACTGACGTCCCCAGTTCAGCGCTGTTAAAATTTCAGATGAGAAAGGCAGTTTATTTTTGTTTTCAAGCACCAAGATTAAGAAAAGATGCCTTACCCAACCCAATCCTCCTGCTCTCTCCGAGGGCACAGTGCCTGTTGTCGATGTCAGCCTGCTAGATGCACCTAAACAAGTAAAGTAGGGAGAGGGCCAGGGCAGTGAGCATGGCATCAAATCTCAAACATGGTTTGCTACATTTCAATCATGTCAAGACAAAGCTAAAGCCTTTACGCGAACACTCTTGAGTGACTCATTGTTGCCCTCGATGCTGACCAAAGCATTAGCTTAGAAGAACTAGAAGCTCAAATTAGCAAAATCCGCATGTTAATTTTTGAAAGCCCATGTTTAGCGCATGTGGCACAGTGACCGCACACTGGCTGAAGCGGGACTGGTGCCTGACCAACACTGGTGCCTGACCAACACTGCTCTGCATCCTCCAGCGCTTCATACTTAGCGGTATACAACACTCGCAATCTTTTCCACACACATTGTTTGGCTACATTGCCTGGCTGATATAATTTTCCTCGTGGCCCCATGAAAAACAGCGTAGTTCTACTGTATCATTTCACAACTTCCTAACTGAAAGAGCTCGTATGAGCCGGGTCCCTACAGGCCTTGTGCCTCTGCCAACACAGCCTTCTTCCAATGCCCTCCAAAAGCATCTTGTTTCACGAATGTAGCAAAAACTGCATGAAGCCATTAAACAGTTGCATGGCAAAGCAGCAGAACAATAAGCAGGCAGATTTAGGGACCCAATCACCAATATCCCGTGCTGCCATTGAGCTCCAAAAGTGCAACCATTCATACAGAGTAGCCATAAGCATATGACATAACCAGTTCTTGACAACTGAGAGCAAATACATAATATTAGAGGGACAGTGAAAAAAGTCTATCAATGTTTTTTTTGGTTAGCAAAATCATTGATAGTTCAGCATTTGATGGCTTGTTTGCCGCTCGTCTGGGAGCGAAAGATGCATTTCTTTTAAAGAAGTTTTTCCCACCCTCCGATTCAAACTGCACACTCATATGGCATCACAGGACGGAGCGACATGAAACGTCACGTAAACGCAGACTCCGTCCAGGGAGCCAGTTATGCGCCCTTCCTTTCCTCAAAACCATCCGCATCTAGAACGTTGTCAACGCCAATGTCAATGAAAACAATGAATCGTTGATATGTTCCAAGTTCATACGATATCACTGTTAATACGCTCAAAATCGCGGACATTAAAAATGTCCCATAGCATTACGCCATATTTTTCCAGGTTAATACGTTTCCAGAAAACACGATTTCCCAACTACTACGTTTAAACTTTCGGAAAACTGTGCTCGTGTAATAAATTTACTGACCAACCGCACATGTGCAAACATACAAGTGGGCAGAATGAGGGCATGCAACATGGTGGGGGGCGCACAATAGTGGCATGCTGCCAAGGTTCGCACTGCCGATGGAGTGCAAAGTGGACCCCGCAACAAAAGCTAAAGGTTGAAAAAAAAAGTAGATTCTGGCCGATGAAAGTGGAGGGCGGGTTCATTATGACAGTGGGATCATTACGCGGGTATACACGGCACATGCTAGACTATATCCAATGACCGCCTAAGAAGCTGCCTAAGCAATTATATGCTTTTGGCTTCGGACTGTTCGGAACACAGCTTCTCCAAATTTTAATATGTAGCGCCCCAAAGGCACCAGTCGGCTACGATTGACGCTTAGTGGATGGCTCGGTACTAGTTTCTACCAGTGGGAATTCTTCCAATGAGTGCCGACGCCACCCAGCCCAGGAACGTTTTTAATATCAGTTATATTCAAATTTAGCCGACCTAGCTGCGATTCGGCCCCTCAATCACAGCAGCTATGCAAAGCATCAACATAGTGAGACAAAATTATGCCCCTTTGCTGCGAGGTACTTGTCCAGTAATTTCTTGCATACGAAAATTTATACTACTCAGCGGATACGAAGTACTTGAAGAGTAGTTTTAGTGCACAAGCAATGTGCCATACATGTAACCCGGCCCACTCGCTAAAAGGCCGAGACGTTGATATCAGCCGGCAACAGTGGCAGGCAAGATTAGACAGCACAGGCACAGCATACATTAACTTCAAGTCAGCTTTGTTCACTTTTGCCATTTTGACGCCAGCATTGCGTTGCAAATCATTCTGATTGCAGCTGCATGTCAGCCTTGCTGCTGTGTGCACATTTTCTTTCAGCTCCTATGCTAGAAACAGTTGCAAGGCAAGGCTAATGACAAACAAAAAATTTGTTGCTTGTTCTACGTTACGCTTGCTTGCATCCTCGATGATATATGCACGGTGTATCTACATTTGTGCATCAGCTCAGTGCACATTCATATATTCAGAGGAGTTGAGTAGAATTTTTTCTCATGTTTCATGGAGCTCACTCAAGCAGTAGTTCACAGTAACATCACACCACCTACAGTCACCACTTGCCTTTTACATGACACACTGCGCTTGCACCCCCGTCTTGTGCATTCACATTCCACGGCTAGCGTGCACACAAAGGAAAGACTCACCCTTGGCAGACTTGCCGTCGCCCGGCTTCCCGAGTTGAATATAGGCAGGCGGCACTGCGTGTGGGTCCCACCGCGGAGCCACCTGGCACCATGCCGCGGCCACTGCCTTACACTTCAGGCAAGGCAGAGGACTGCTCCGGAAATTAAGTAGTCAGCCGAGAAGACATCCCATAATTCAGCCTGGTACCTCTGTTCTGGCTGGGTTCTGCACAAAAAGTGGGACAGTCTAGCTCGCATGCGGCATGAGAAAGCTACAGCTAACGGCTAATGCTGCATGCCTTCCTCGTTTATCCGGCCATAAAAGACCAAAATTTATGCTCCGCCACACTTAAATAGGCCCGCATTAATTCTAACAAACCTCCAGCCCCCTTCAACTCAGATTTGCATCCAGGACTGACTGTACTAATCCACGTGGCCGAAACCTAACGAGTGGGAGACATAACCTCTCCATAGCAGTGAGGCCAAGTTTATAAACACAGGACAAAAGAAATGTTGCTTGGGGTTTACTCATTGGAATAGTGCTCTTGCACTAGAGAAAAAAACTCTGCCTCCAAACAATGACAGCGAAAAACAACTTGTGCATCGACCTGAAGGAGTGGCAGCATTCATGCAGTAAACCTCGTCCATTAGCAGCAGATGAGAGTGAACATTTTGGCAATTGTTAGCATCACCACCATGTGTCAGGCCTAACATCACTACACAAGCAGCGAACATTAAATCGACATGCGTAAAAAATATATGTGGCACTGACGTCACCAGTTCAGCGCTGTTAAAATTTTAGATTAGAAAGTCGGTTTATTTTCGTAGTCTGCCAAGCACCAAAATTAAGAAAAGATGCCAAGCCAATCCTCCTGCTCTCTCCAAGGGCACAGTGCCTGTTGTCGATCTCGGCATGGTAGAAGCATCTAAACAAGTAAAGTTGGGAGAGGGCCAGCGCAATGAGCACAGCATCAAACCTCAAACATGGTCTGCTACATTTCAGTCATGTCAAGACAAAGCTAAAGCCCTTCTGTGAACACTCTTGAGTGACTCATTGTTGCCCTCGATGCTGACCAAAGCATTAGCTTAGAAGAACTAGTAGCTCAAATTAGCTAAAGCCGCATGCCAATTGTTGAAAGCCCAAGTTTAGCGCATATGGCACAGTAACCGCACACAGGCCAAAGCGGGACTGTCTTCACTACACTGCTGCCTGACCAACACTGTTCGGCATCCTCCAGCGCTTAAGGGGGGACGTGGCCCTTTAAAAGCGAAAAATCACGAAAAATCAAGCTTTAGAAAAGTGCATATTCCGGCAGTATGTGTCATAAACTAACTTTTCTGCAAATATGAATGACTAATTAGCCGTGAAAGTATTTCAAATCAATTATCTAACGAGCCGTGGTGGCCGGTGAGCTGCGAGAGAGCGCAGAAAATACCCCAACTTCGTGCGGACGCTGTTCCTCAGCCAGCGAACCAAGCGCCGCCATCTTGGTCTTCTTTTGTTCGTGAATTCTTGGTCTTTTTTTTTGCCACTTTCGAAGGCGGCGGCATGGTGGGAGCGTGGCTCGCATGTGATTGGGGCCCTCAAAGCGCCTTTCGAGTTTCCTGCCTTTGAAATGCGAGGCTGCGATTGGCCGGAGGGCGCGCTCCTTGAAAACACGGGGGATCGCACGGCCGCTATTGGCTGCTGCGCGCTGACGCGGCGGCCCCCTCCGGCGGTGGCCGGAGCGACTTGGCTCTGTACTTTTGTCGTTGTGGTCGCCGTCTTTACCATCTCTCGCCGTGTCGTCCGAACAGCTTCCTGCAGACTGCTGACTATTGCGCAGTCCGTCACGATGCGTCCAACAAGGCTAAAGAGCGTGTTCGGTGCACGGAAGCATGCAATGAAGTGTGTTCGTTCGGCAAAGCGTGTCGCCAACAAGGACTGTCGATGCTTCATGCCGCGTAACTTCTGCTACATCGCAACTAGACAGCGATTGCGTCGCCGGTTCCAGCGACGTACCAGCACCTTCATCGGTGCAAGAATGCGTTGCTTCGGGCATGCCTTGTGTACCAAACGCATCAACCTGGGCGACTGCGGCCTCCAGCTCCTGTCTCGCACCTACCCCGAGGCGTGAGAACGCGTCGCCCGCCGTTCACTTGGAAACGCATTTCCTGACGTGCGAGGAGATCGAGATTCTGGCTGCATCTCGGGAGCCACTTATCAGATTTCCATGGGGTTTTTTTATTCCATACCTGAATAAATTTCCGAGGGAAAGTCGAGCTCGTTTATTCAGATTATTAAGCCTGGAATTTCTCATAAGCAATTAATATTGGCTAATGAGGTCTAATCAACGACACTAAATTCAGTGCTATGTTAAAATTTTTCAGCAAGGAAATTCATCAAAAGGGCCTTGTCTTGACCTGCGGTACCCGACTAGGAATAACCATAATGAATTTCACAGTTACGGCGCTGTTTTCCAATTCTCCAGGCCTGGAGTAAAGGACCTATGTGAACCATTTTGATATGCTCCAGTAAATTTAGAGCCAGTGTACACAGCTTCATGAAACTTAGTATTTCTTCAAATGTCTGTGTTTAGAGCCTACCCTGAATGTTTCATTCAGATATATCTCAAGACACAAGGAAGCTGGTGTTCTCGCAACCTTTGAGGGCCGTTTTCTCAGAATGTATTTCTTGCCTGGCACGGTTGCTCATTCTGGCTGCTGTTCGGGAACCGCTTATCGGATTTCCATGGGGTTTTTTTTAATTCCGCACCTGAATAAATTTTTGAGCACAAGACAAGCCCGCCTTTTCAAGTTATTGAAATATGCCTAATGAAGGTCTAATTTATTGAAACTAATTCTGTGCTGTGCTAAACTTTTCCAGCTTTTGCCCTGGGGCACCTATCCAGGAATGACCGTAATGAATTTCACAGTGCCAAGGCTATTTTAAAATTCTCCAAGCCTGGAATAAGCGACCTTATGTGGACCACTTTGATATACTCCTGTAACTTGAGAACCAGTGCCCACAGCTACACGAAACTTGGTAGTTCTTCAAATGGTTGTGCTGTTAGCCTACCCTGAAAATTTCATTCAGATATCTCAAGAAACAAAAAAGTTGGTGTTCAAGGGAAGCCTCCCCCCATAACTACGTTAAAACCCTACCAGATTTTTTCTTGGTTTAGAAAGGATAGTAACTTCAGCGTATGCACGAAACACAGCTGCTCCATAGCCGATTTCATGACCAATTGCACAGAAGAGGTTACACAAATGACTGGAACAACATTCTACATAAATAAAACTCTGAGGACAGTTACAAGTGTGTACCGCGAATGTTTTAGCGTTAGCTGTGGCATGAAAGCTATGAATTTTTGTGATATTCTGGCCTAAACTACCAGGTTCTCCTCCGGTGCTCGAGTGCACGTACCCCGACACGCGCTACCTCACGCCCCATGACTCTTCTTGACAGTCTCGCCCGCTTTCTTACACCACATACCCTGTCGGCAGCCGGCCACACCAGTGTACTGTAACGCTGCCAAGTTTCCCAAGTGAGCCATTGCCGCTGGCGCTCTCGTCAAAATATAAACACACCATGCTGTTACTGGCGCAGCATTCTGGCAAATTGCCGTGGCCTGCACCACAGACGGCATCAACCCCGATGGTATTGGAACTGAGGCACGAGCTAAGAAGAGCTATACTGTCGTTGGCACGTCTCCTTTTCTTCTGTATTATGTGAGCGCGTGCACGGCGGAACCTTTATATTTCCCATGCATTGGCAAAATAAAACCAATTTTGAGTGCACCGACTGTTCGTGTCGTGAGTGTTTTCCTTACATTGTGTTAGTCTTTCTTTCGCGCTGCAGTTACGTCGAACCTAATGCACTGAAAACATTGTATTTGAAGAGCAGATTTTCTGGTGGTGAACAGACCACAATCACACGGTGCAGTTAAAGCAGGTCGGGCAGGAGCCACCAACGGGTGCAGACAGTTCAAGCAGGAAACTCCTGCCCGGCCAATAAATGGCAAAACAAAGGAAAAGCTTTGCAATTTTGCAAGTGCACCAATTAGTTTCGAACCTTCCAGCGACGCTCTCACGCAGTGTTGGGCATGGAGGTTTTAGAAGGAAGCCAGCAGGAAACGGAGAATGTCACTACCTTCTTAATAAAGGAACGTTAGTCAGGGCCACCGAGAGCAAGAGTCAACCATGAGCCGAAAACATATTTCATCTCAAGCAACAGGCCACGCAATTTACATAACATATGATATATACAATACCATTTTTTTATTATTATTAGGAAAGGACCACACACCTGACCCCGTAGTTGAACATTGCCATTTCTCAGGCGGTCCAGAGACTGCTCTCGTCGGGGTGCTCGGCAAGGAGTATGGCTGGCTGCCATCTTGCCTCTCTGTAAATGTGCCAGCGCCGCAATACACAGCAGTCAAACAACCTTCAGAACTAGCCTTTCTTACGGAGGTCACGAGACACTTTTGAAATGGCCACAGGCATTCCACTGCTCTATTCTAGGTGTTACAACTCTGCATCAAAATGACACCAGGTCGTCTTGTCACCAGCGTTACAGTAGTTCACAGTAACATCACACCCCCTGCAGTCACCACTTGCCTTTTACATGACACACTGCACTTGCACCCCCTCTGGTGCATTCACAATCCACTGCTAGCGCGCACACAAAGGAAAGACTCACCCTTAGCAGACATGATGGCGGCCGGCTTCCCGAGTGAGTTCAGCCACTGCCTTGCACTTCAGGCGAGGCGGAGGATTGCTCCGGAAATTGAGCAGTTGCCGAGAAGACAGCCCATACTTCGGCCTGGCACCTCTTTTCTGGCTGGGTTCTGCACAAAAAGAGGGACAGTCTCGCTCGCAAGCGGCATGAGAAAGCTACAGCTAATGGCTAATGCTGCATTCCTTCCTCGTTTATCCGGCCATAAAAGACCAAAATGTATGCTCCGCTACACTCAAATAGGCCCGCATAATTTCTAACAAACCTCCAGCCCCGTTCAACTCAGATTTACATCCAGGACTGACTGTACTAAACCACGTGGCCGAAACCTAATGAGTGCGAGACAAAACCTCTCCATAGCTGGCCGAAACCTAATGATTGCGAGACATAACCCCTCCATAGCAGTGAGGCAAAGTTTATAAGCAAAGGACAACAGAAATGTTCCTTGGGGTTTACCCATTGGAATAGTCCTCTTGCACTAAAGAAAAAAAGTCTGCCTCCAAACAATGACAGCGAAAAACACCTTGTGCATCGACCTGAAGGAGTGGCAGAATTCATACAGTAAACCTCACGCATTAGCAGCAGATGCGAGTGAATTTTAGAACCAAGCAGATGAAAGTGAACATTTTGGCAATTGTTAGCATCACCACCATGTGTCAGGCCTACCGTCACTAAACAAGCAGCGAACATTAAATCAACATGCATACTGCCACTGCTGGATGGTAAGGAGTTCTTTAGTTCTACACCAAATATATGTGGCACTGACGTCCCCAGTTCAGCGTTGTTAAAATTTTAGATGAGAAAGTCGGTTTATTTTTGTTGTTTGCAAAGCACCAAAATTAAGAAAACATGCCTTACCCAACCCAATCCTCCTGCTCTCTCCGAGGGCACAGTGCCTGTTGTCGATGTCAACGTGCTAGATGCACCTAAACAAGTAAAGTAGGGAGAGGGCCAGGGCAGTGAGCATGGCAGCAAATCTCAAACATGGTTTGCTACATTTCTATCATGTCAAGACAAAGCTAAAGCCCTTACACGAACACTCTTGAGTGACTCATTGTTGCCCTCGATGCTGACCAAAGCATTAGCTTAGAAGAACTAGAAGCTCAAATTAGCAAAATCCGCATGTTAATTTTTGAAAGCCCATGTTTAGCGCATGTGGCAGAGTGACCGCACACTGGCTGAAGCAGGACTGGTGCCTGACCAACATTGGTGTCTGACCAACACTGCTCAGCATCCTCCAGCGCTTCACACTTAGCGGCATACAACACTCGCAATCTTTTCCACACACATTGTTTGGCTACATTGCCTGGCTGATATAATTTTCCTTGTGGCGCCATGAAAAACAGCGTAGTTCTACTGTATCATTTCACAACTTCCTAACTGAAAGAGCTCCTATGAGCCGGGTGAGTGGGCTGTTAAAGTAAAAAAAAAAGTCCCTACAGGCCTTGTGCCTCTGCCAACACAGATTTCATCCAATGCCCTCCAAAAGCATCTTGTTTCACGAATGAGCAAAAACTGCAAGAAGCCATTAAACAGTTGCATGGCAAAGCAGCAGAACAAAAAGCAGGTAGATTTATGGACACAGTCACCAATATCCCGTGCTGCCACTGAGCTCCAAAAGTGGAAGCATTCATACAGAGTAGCCATAAGCATATGGAATAACCAGTTCTTGACAACTGAGAGCAAATACATCCTATTAGAGGGACAGTGAAAGAACTCTATCAATTTTTTTTTTGCTTAGCAAAATCATTGATAGTTCAGCATTTCATGGCTTGTTTGCCGCTCGTCTGGGAGCGAAAGATGCATTTATTTCAAAGAAGTTTTTCCCGTCCTCCGATTCAAACTGCACACTCATATGGCATCACAGGACGGAGCGACGTGAAATGTCACGTAAACGCAGACTCCGTCCAGGGAGCCAGGGCTATCCAGGGAGCCAGTTATGCGCCCTTCCTTTCCTCAAAACCATCCGCATCTAGAACGTTGTCAACGCCAATGTCAATGAAAACAATGAATCGTTGATATGTTCCCAGTTCATACGATATCACTGTTATTATGCTCAAAATCGCGGACATTAAAAATGTCCCATAGCATTACGCCATATTTTTCCAGGTTAATACGTTTCCAGAAAACACGATTTCCCAACTACTACGTTTAAACTTTCGGAAAACTGTGCTCGTGTATTAAATTTACTGACCAACTGCGCATGTGCAAACATACAAGTGGGCAGAATGAGGGCATGCGACATGGTGGGGGGCGCACAATAGTGGCACGCTGCCAAATTTCGCACTGCCGATGGAGTGCAAAGTGGACCCCGCAACAAAAGCTAAAGGTTGAAAAAAAAAAGTAGATTCTGGCCGATGAAAGTGGAGGGCGGGTTCATTATGACAGTGGGATCATTACGCGGGTATACACGGCACATGCTAGACTATATCCAATGACCGTCTAAGAAGCTGCCTAAGCAATTATATCCTTTTGGCTTCGGACTCTTCGGAACACAGCTTCTCCAAATTTTAATATGTAGCGCCCCAAAGGCACCAGTCGGCTACGACTGACGCTTAGTGGATGGCTTGGGACTAGTTTCTACCAGTGGGAATTCTTCCAATGAGTGCCGACGTCACCCAGCCCAGGAACGTGTTTAATATCAGTTATATTCAAATTTAGCCGACCTAGCTGCGATTCGGCCCCTCAATCACAGCAGCTATGCAAAGCATCAACATAGTGAGACAAAATTATGCCCCTTTGCTGCGAGGTACTTGTCCAGTAATTTCTTGCATACGAAAATTTATCCTACTCAGTGGCTACGAAGTACTTTACCAGTAGTTTTAGTGCACAAGCACAGTGCCATACATGTAACCCGGCCCACTCGCTAAAAGGCCGAGACGCCGATATAAGCCGGCAACAGTGGCAGGCAAGATTAGACAGCACAGGCACAGCATACATTAACTTCAAGTCAGCTTTGTTCACTTTTGCCATTTTGACGCCAGCATTGCGTTGCAAATCAAATTCTGATTGCAGCTGCATGTCAGCCATGCTGCTGTGTGCACATTTTCTTTCAGCTCCTATGCTAGAAACATTTGCAAGGCAAGACTAATGACAAACAAAAAGTTTGTTGCTTGTTCTACGTTACGCTTGCTTGCATCCTCGATGATATATGCACGGTGTATCTACATTTGTGCATCAGCCCAGTGCACATTCATATATTCAGAGGAGTTGAGTAGAATTTTTTCTCATGTTTCATGGAGCTCACTCAAGCAGTAGTTCACAGTAACATCACACCACCTACAGTCACCACTTGCCTTTTACATGACACACTGCGCTTGCACCCCCGTCTTGTGCATTCACATTCCACGGATAGCGTGCACACAAAGGAAAGACTCACCCTTGGCAGACTTGCCGTCGCCCGGCTTCCAGAGTTGAATATAGGCAGGCGGCACTGCGTGTGGGTCCCACCGCGGAGCCACCTGGCACCATGCCGCGAAGCCATCACATACTTCGGCCTGGCACCTCTGTTCTGGATGGGTTCTGCACAAAAAGCGGGACAGTCTAGCTCGCAAGCGGCATGAGAAAGCTACAGCTAATGGCTAATTCTGCATGCCTTCCTCGTTTATCTGGCCATAAAAGACCAAAATTTAGCTCTGCTACATTTAAATAGGACCACATTAATTCTAACTAACCTCCAGCCCCCTTCAACTATGATTTACATCCAGGACTGACTGTACTAATCCACGTGGCCGAAACCTAGTGAGTGCGAGACATAACCTCTCCATAGCAGTGACGCAAAGTTTATAAACACAGGGCAAAAGAAATGTTGCTTGGGGTTTACCCATTGGAATAGTGCTCTTGCACTAAAGAAAAAAAGTCTGCCTCCAAACAATGACAGCGAAAAACAACTTGTGCATCGACCTGAAGGAGTGGCAGCATTCATGCAGTAAACCTCACGCATTAGCCGCAGATGCGAGTGAATTTTAGAACCAAGCAGATGAGAGAACATTTTGGCAATTGTTAGCATCACCACCATGTGTCAGGCCTAACGTCACTAAAGAAGCAGCGAACATTAAATCAACATGCATACTGCCATTGCTGGATGGTAAGCTGTAATGCCATGAAGGAGTTCTTTAGTTCTACACCAAATATATGTGGCACTGACGTCCCCAGTTCAGCGCTGTTAAAATTTCAGATGAGAAAGTCAGTTTATTTTTGTTTTCAAGCACCAAGATTAAGAAAAGATGCCTTACCCAACCCAATCCTCCTGCTCTCTCCGAGGGCACAGTGCCTGTTGTCGATGTCAGCCTGCTAGATGCACCTAAACAAGTAAAGTAGGGAGAGGGCCAGGGCAGTGAGCATGGCAGCAAATCTCAAACATGGTTTGCTACATTTCAATCATGTCAAGACAAAGCTAAAGCCTTTACGCGAACACTCTTGAGTGACTCATTGTTGCCCTCGATGCTGACCAAAGCATTAGCTTAGAAGAACTAGAAGCTCAAATTAGCAAAATCCGCATGTTAATTTTTGAAAGCCCATGTTTAGCGCATGTGGCACAGTGACCGCACACTGGCTGAAGCGGGACTGGTGCCTGACCAACACTGGTGCCTGACCAACACTGCTCTGCATCCTCCAGCGCTTCACACTTAGCGGTATACAACACTCGCAATCTTTTCCACACACATTGTTTGGCTACATTGCCTGGCTGATATGATTTTCCTCGTGGCCCCATGAAAAACAGCGTAGTTCTACTGTATCATTTCACAACTTCCTAACTGAAAGAGCTCGTATGAGCCGGGTGAGTGGGCTGTTAAAGTAAAAAAAAAGTCCCTAAAGGCCTTGTGCCTCTGCCAACACAGCCTTCTTCCAATGCCCTCCAAAAGCATCTTGTTTCACGAATGTAGCAAAAACTGCATGAAGCCATTAAACAGTTGCATGGCAAAGCAGCAGAACAAAGAGCAGGCAGATTTTTGGACCCAATCACCAATATCCCGTGCTGCCACTGAGCTCCAAAAGAGCAAGCATTCATACAGAGTAGCCATAAGCATATGGAATAACCACTTCTTGACAACTGAGAGCAAATACATACTATTAGAGGGACAGTGAAAAAAGTCTATCAATGTTTTTTTTGCTTAGCAAAATCATTGATAGTTCAGCATTTCATGGCTTGTTTGCCGCTCGTCTGGGAGCGAAAGATGCATTTATTTCAAAGAAGTTTTTCCCACCCTCCGATTCAAACTGCACACTCATATGGCATCACAGGACGGAGCGACGTGAAACGTCACGTAAACGCAGACTCCGTCCAGGGAGCCAGTTATGCGCCCTTCCTTTCCTCAAAACCATCCGCATCTAGAACGTTGTCAACGCCAATGTCAATGAAAACAATGAATCGTTGATATGTTCCCAGTTCATACGATATCACTGTTAATACGCTCAAAATCGCGGACATTAAAAATGTCCCATAGCATTACGCCATATTTTTCCAGGTTAATACGTTTCCAGAAAACACGATTTCCCAACTACTACGTTTAAACTTTCGGAAAACTGTGCTCGTGTAATAAATTTACTGACCAACCGCACATGTGCAAACATACAAGTGGGCAGAATGAGGGCATGCAACATGGTGGGGGGCGCACAATAGTGGCACGCTGCCAAGGTTCGCACTGCCGATGGAGTGCAAAGTGGACCCCGCAACAAAAGCTAAAGGTTGAAAAAAAAAAGTAGATTCTGGCCGATGAAAGTGGAGGGCGGGTTCATTATGACAGTGGGATCATTACGCGGGTATACACGGCACATGCTAGACTATATCCAATGACCGCCTAAGAAGCTGCCTAAGCAATTATATGCTTTTGGCTTCGGACTGTTCGGAACACAGCTTCTCCAAATTTTAATATGTAGCGCCCCAAAGGCACCAGTCGGCTACGATTGACGCTTAGTGGATGGCTCGGTACTAGTTTCTACCAGTGGGAATTCTTCCAATGAGTGCCGACGTCACCCAGCCCAGGAACGTTTTTAATATCAGTTATATTCAAATTTAGCCGACCTAGCTGCGATTCGGCCCCTCAATCACAGCAGCTATGCAAAGCATCAACATAGTGAGACAAAATTATGCCCCTTTGCTGCAAGGTACTTGTCCAGTAATTTCTTGCATACGAAAATTTATACTACTCAGCGGATACGAAGTACTTGAAGAGTAGTTTTAGTGCACAAGCAATGTGCCATACATGTAACCCGGCCCACTCGCTAAAAGGCCGAGACGTTGATATCAGCCGGCAACAGTGGCAGGCAAGATTAGACAGCACAGGCACAGCATACATTAACTTCAAGTCAGCTTTGTTCACTTTTGCCATTTTGACGCCAGCATTGCGTTGCAAATCATTCTGATTGCAGCTGCATGTCAGCCTTGCTGCTGTGTGCACATTTTCTTTCAGCTCCTATGCTAGAAACAGTTGCAAGGCAAGGCTAAAGACAAACAAAAAATTTGTTGCTTGTTCTACGTTACGCTTGCTTGCATCCTCGATGATATATGCACGGTGTATCTACATTTGTGCATCAGCTCAGTGCACATTCATATATTCAGAGGAGTTGAGTAGAATTTTTTCTCATGTTTCATGGAGCTCACTCAAGCAGTAGTTCACAGTAACATCACACCACCTACAGTCACCACTTGCCTTTTACATGACACACTGCGCTTGCACCCCCGTCTTGTGCATTCACATTCCACGGATAGCGTGCACACAAAGGAAAGACTCACCCTTGGCAGACTTGCCGTCGCCCGGCTTCCCGAGTTGAATATAGGCAGGCGGCACTGCGTGTGGGTCCCACCGCGGAGCCACCTGGCACCATGCCGCGGCCACTGCCTTACACTTCAGGCAAGGCAGAGGACTGCTCCGGAAATTAAGCAGTCAGCCGAGAAGACATCCCATAATTCAGCCTGGTACCTCTGTTCTGGCTGGGTTCTGCACAAAAAGTGGGACAGTCTAGCTCGCATGCGGCATGAGAAAGCTACAGCTAACGGCTAATGCTGCATGCCTTCCTCGTTTATCCGGCCATAAAAGACCAAAATTTATGCTCCGCCACACTTAAATAGGCCCGCATTAATTCTAACAAACCTCCAGCCCCCTTCAACTCAGATTTGCATCCAGGACTGACTGTACTAATCCACGTGGCCGAAACCTAACGAGTGGGAGACATAACCTCTCCATAGCAGTGAGGCCAAGTTTATAAACACAGGACAAAAGAAATGTTGCTTGGGGTTTACTCATTGGAATAGTGCTCTTGCACTAGAGAAAAAAACTCTGCCTCCAAACAATGACAGCGAAAAACAACTTGTGCATCGACCTGAAGGAGTGGCAGCATTCATGCAGTAAACCTCGTCCATTAGCAGCAGATGAGAGTGAACATTTTGGCAATTGTTAGCATCACCACCATGTGTCAGGCCTAACATCACTACACAAGCAGCGAACATTAAATCGACATGCGTAAAAAATATATGTGGCACTGACGTCACCAGTTCAGCGCTGTTAAAATTTTAGATTAGAAAGTCGGTTTATTTTCGTAGTCTGCCAAGCACCAAAATTAAGAAAAGATGCCAAGCCAATCCTCCTGCTCTCTCCAAGGGCACAGTGCCTGTTGTCGATCACGGCATGGTAGAAGCATCTAAACAAGTAAAGTTGGGAGAGGGCCAGCGCAATGAGCACAGCATCAAACCTCAAACATGGTCTGCTACATTTCAGTCATGTCAAGACAAAGCTAAAGCCCTTCTGTGAACACTCTTGAGTGACTCATTGTTGCCCTCGATGCTGACCAAAGCATTAGCTTAGAAGAACTAGTAGCTCAAATTAGCTAAAGCCGCATGCCAATTGTTGAAAGCCCAAGTTTAGCGCATATGGCACAGTAACCGCACACAGGCCAAAGCGGGACTGTCTTCACTACACTGCTGCCTGACCAACACTGTTCGGCATCCTCCAGCGCTTAAGGGGGGACGTGGCCCTTTAAAAGCGAAAAATCACGAAAAATCAAGCTTTAGAAAAGTGCATATTCCGGCAGTATGTGTCATAAACTAACTTTTCTGCAAATATGAATGACTAATTAGCCGTGAAAGTATTTCAAATCAATTATCTAACGAGCCGTGGTGGCCGGTGAGCTGCGAGAGAGCGCAGAAAATACCCCAACTTCGTGCGGACGCTGTTCCTCAGCCAGCGAACCAAGCGCCGCCATCTTGGTCTTCTTTTGTTCGTGAATTCTTGGTCTTTTTTTTTGCCACTTTCGAAGGCGGCGGCATGGTGGGAGCGTGGCTCGCATGTGATTTTGGCCATCAAAGCACCTTTCGAGTTTCCTGCCTTTGAAATGCGAGGCTGCGATTGGCCGGAGGGCGCGCTCCTTGAAAACACGGGGGATCGCACGGTCGCTATTGGCTGCTGCGCGCTGACGCGGCGGCCCCCTCCGGCGGTGGCCGGAGCGACTTGGCTCTGTACTTTTGTCGTTGTGGTCGCCGTCTTTACCATCTCTCGCCGTGTCGTCCGAACAGCTTCCTGCAGACTGCTGACTATTGCGCAGTCCGTCACGATGCGTCCAACAAGGCTAAAGAGCGTGTTCGGTGCACGGAAGCATGCAATGAAGTGTGTTCGTTCGGCAAAGCGTGTCGCCAACAAGGACTGTCGATGCTTCATGCCGCGTAACTTCTGCTACATCGCAACTAGACAGCGATTGCGTCGCCGGTTCCAGCGACGTACCAGCACCTTCATCGGTGCAAGAATGCGTTGCTTCGGGCATGCCTTGTGTACCAAACGCATCAACCTGGGCGACTGCGGCCTCCAGCTCCTGTCTCGCACCTACCCCGAGGCGTGAGAACGCGTCGCCCGCCGTTCACTTGGAAACGCATTTCCTGACGTGCGAGGAGATCGAGATTCTGGCTGCATCTCGGGAGCCACTTATCAGATTTCCATGGGGTTTTTTTATTCCATACCTGAATAAATTTCCGAGGGAAAGTCGAGCTCGTTTATTCAGATTATTAAGCCTGGAATTTGTCATAAGCAATTAATATTGGCTAATGAGGTCTAATCAACGACACTAAATTCAGTGCTATGTTAAAATTTTTCAGCAAGGAAATTCATCAAAAGGGCCTTGTCTTGACCTGCGGTACCCGACTAGGAATAACCATAATGAATTTCACAGTTACGGCGCTGTTTTCCAATTCTCCAGGCCTGGAGTAAAGGACCTATGTGAACCATTTTGATATGCTCCAGTAAATTTAGAGCCAGTGTACACAGCTTCATGAAACTTAGTATTTCTTCAAATGTCTGTGTTTAGAGCCTACCCTGAATGTTTCATTCAGATATATCTCAAGACACAAGGAAGCTGGTGTTCTCGCAACCTTTGAGGGCCGTTTTCTCAGAATGTATTTCTTGCCTGGCACGGCTGCTCATTCTGGCTGCTGTTCGGGAACCGCTTATCGGATTTCCATGGGGTTTTTTTTAATTCCGCACCTGAATAAATTTTTGAGCACAAGACAAGCCCGCCTTTTCAAGTTATTGAAATATGCCTAATGAAGGTCTAATTTATTGAAACTAATTCTGTGCTGTGCTAAACTTTTCCAGCTTTTGCCCTGGGGCACCTATCCAGGAATGACCGTAATGAATTTCACAGTGCCAAGGCTATTTTAAAATTCTCCAAGCCTGGAATAAGCGACCTTATGTGGACCACTTTGATATACTCCTGTAACTTGAGAACCAGTGCCCACAGCTACACGAAACTTGGTAGTTCTTCAAATGGTTGTGCTGTTAGCCTACCCTGAAAATTTCATTCAGATATCTCAAGAAACAAAAAAGTTGGTGTTCAAGGGTAGCCTCCCCCCATAACTACGTTAAAACCCTACCAGATTTTTTCTTGGTTTAGAAAGGATAGTAACTTCAGCGTATGCACGAAACACAGCTGCTCCATAGCCGATTTCATGACCAATTGCACAGAAGAGGTTACACAAATGACTGGAACAACATTCTACATAAATAAAACTCTGAGGACAGTTACAAGTGTGTACCGCGAATGTTTTAGCGTTAGCTGTGGCATGAAAGCTATGAATTTTTGTGATATTCTGGCCTAAACTACCAGGTTCTCCTCCGGTGCTCGAGTGCACGTACCCTGACACGCGCTACCTCACGCCCCATGACTCTTCTTGACAGTCTCGCCCGCTTTCTTACACCACATACCCTGTCGGCAGCCGGCCACACCAGTGTACTGTAACGCTGCCAAGTTTCCCAAGTGAGCCATTGCCGCTGGCGCTCTCGTCAAAATATAAACACACCATGCTGTTACTGGCGCAGCATTCTTGCAAATTTCCGTGGCCTGCACCACAGACGGCATCAACCCCGATGGTATTGGAACTGAGGCACGAGCTAAGAAGAGCTATACTGTCGTTGGCACGTCTCCTTTTCTTCTGTATTATGTGAGCGCGTGCACGGCGGAACCTTTATATTTCCCATGCATTGGCAAAATAAAACCAATTTTGAGTGCACCGACTGTTCGTGTCGTGAGTGTTTTCCTTACATTGTGTTAGTCTTTCTTTCGCGCTGCAGTTACGTCGAACCTAATGCACTGAAAACATTGTATTTGAAGAGCAGATTTTCTGGTGGTGAACAGACCACAATCACACGGTGCAGTTAAAGCAGGTCGGGCAGGAGCCACCAACGGGTGCAGACAGTTCAAGCAGGAAACTCCTGCCCGGCCAATAAATGGCAAAACAAAGGAAAAGCTTTGCAATTTTGCAAGTGCACCAAATAGTTTCGAACCTTCCAGCGACGCTCTCACGCAGTGTTGGGCATGGAGGTTTTAGAAGGAAGCCAGCAGGAAACGGAGAATGTCACTACCTTCTTAATAAAGGAACGTTAGTCAGGGCCACCGAGAGCAAGAGTCAACCATGAGCCGAAAACATATTTCATCTCAAGCAACAGGCCACGCAATTTACATAACATATGATATATACAATAACATTTTTTTATTATTATTAGGAAAGGACCACACACCTGACCCCGTAGTTGAACATTGTCATTTCTCAGGCGGTCCAGAGACTGCTCTCGTCGGGGTGCTCGGCAAGGAGTATGGCTGGCTGCCATCTTGCCTCTCTGTAAATGTGCCAGCGCCGCAATACACAGCAGTCAAACAACCTTCAGAACTAGCCTTTCTTACGGAGGTCACGAGACACTTTTGAAATGGCCACAGGCATTCCACTGCTCTATTCTAGGTGTTACAACTCTGCATCAAAATGACACCAGGTCGTCTTGTCACCAGCGTTACAGTAGTTCACAGTAACATCACACCCCCTGCAGTCACCACTTGCCTTTTACATGACACACTGCACTTGCACCCCCTCTGGTGCATTCACAATCCACTGCTAGCGCGCACACAAAGGAAAGACTCACCCTTAGCAGACATGATGGCGGCCGGCTTCCCGAGTGAGTTCAGCCACTGCCTTGCACTTCAGGCGAGGCGGAGGATTGCTCCGGAAATTGAGCAGTTGCCGAGAAGACAGCCCATACTTCGGCCTGGCACCTCTTTTCTGGCTGGGTTCTGCACAAAAAGAGGGACAGTCTCGCTCGCAAGCGGCATGAGAAAGCTACAGCTAATGGCTAATGCTGCATTCCTTCCTCGTTTATCCGGCCATAAAAGACCAAAATGTATGCTCCGCTACACTCAAATAGGCCCGCATTATTTCTAACAAACCTCCAGCCCCGTTCAACTCAGATTTACATCCAGGACTGACTGTACTAAACCACGTGGCCGAAACCTAATGATTGCGAGACATAACCCCTCCATAGCAGTGAGGCGAAGTTTATAAGCAAAGGACAACAGAAATGTTCCTTGGGGTTTACCCATTGGAATAGTCCTCTTGCACTAAAGAAAAAAAGTCTGCCTCCAAACAATGACAGCGAAAAACAACTTGTGCATCGACCTGAAGGAGTGGCAGCATTCATGCAGTAAACCTCACGCATTAGCAGCAGATGCGAGTGAATTTTAGAACCAAGCAGATGAAAGTGAACATTTTGGCAATTGTTAGCATCACCACCATGTGTCAGGCCTACCGTCACTAAACAAGCAGCGGACATTAAATCAACATGCATACTGCCACTGCTGGATGGTAAGGAGTTCTTTAGTTCTACACCAAATATATGTGGCACTGACGTCCCCAGTTCAGCGTTGTTAAAATTTTAGATGAGAAAGTCGGTTTATTTTTGTTGTTTGCAAAGCACCAAAATTAAGAAAAGATGCCTTACCCAACCCAATCCTCCTGCTCTCTCCGAGGGCACAGTGCATGTTGGCGATGTCAACGTGCTAGATGCACCTAAACAAGTAAAGTAGGGAGAGGGCCAGGGCAGTGAGCATGGCAGCAAATCTCAAACATGGTTTGCTACATTTCTATCATGTCAAGACAAAGCTAAAGCCCTTACGCGAACACTCTTGAGTGACTCATTGTTGCCCTCGATGCTGACCAAAGCATTAGCTTAGAAGAACTAGAAGCTCAAATTAGCAAAATCCGCATGTTAATTTTTGAAAGCCCATGTTTAGCGCATGTGGCAGAGTGACCGCACACTGGCTGAAGCAGGACTGGTGCCTGACCAACATTGGTGTCTGACCAACACTGCTCAGCATCCTCCAGCGCTTCACACTTAGCGGCATACAACACTCGCAATCTTTTCCACACACATTGTTTGGCTACATTGCCTGGCTGATATAATTTTCCTTGTGGCGCCATGAAAAACAGCGTAGTTCTACTGTATCATTTCACAACTTCCTAACTGAAAGAGCTCCTATGAGCCGGGTGAGTGGGCTGTTAAAGTAAAAAAAAAAGTCCCTACAGGCCTTGTGCCTCTGCCAACACAGATTTCATCCAATGCCCTCCAAAAGCATCTTGTTTCACGAATGTAGCAAAAACTGCAAGAAGCCATTAAACAGTTGCATGGCAAAGCAGCAGAACAAAAAGCAGGTAGATTTATGGACACAGTCACCAATATCCCGTGCTGCCACTGAGCTCCAAAAGTGGAAGCATTCATACAGAGTAGCCATAAGCATATGGAATAACCAGTTCTTGACAACTGAGAGCAAATACATCCTATTAGAGGGACAGTGAAAGAACTCTATCAATTTTTTTTTTGCTTAGCAAAATCATTGATAGTTCAGCATTTCATGGCTTGTTTGCCGCTCGTCTGGGAGCGAAAGATGCATTTATTTCAAAGAAGTTTTTCCCGTCCTCCGATTCAAACTGCACACTCATATGGCATCACAGGACGGAGCGACGTGAAATGTCACGTAAACGCAGACTCCGTCCAGGGAGCCAGGGCTATCCAGGGAGCCAGTTATGCGCCCTTCCTTTCCTCAAAACCATCCGCATCTAGAACGTTGTCAACGCCAATGTCAATGAAAACAATGAATCGTTGATATGTTCCCAGTTCATACGATATCACTGTTAATATGCTCAAAATCGCGGACATTAAAAATGTCCCATAGCATTACGGCATATTTTTCCAGGTTAATACGTTTTCAGAAAACACGATTTCCCAACTACTACGTTTAAACTTTCGGAAAACTGTGCTCGTGTATTAAATTTACTGACCAACTGCACATGTGCAAACATACAAGTGGGCAGAATGAGGGCATGCGACATGGTGGGGGGCGCACAATAGTGGCACGCTGCCAAATTTCGCACTGCCGATGGAGTGCAAAGTGGACCCCGCAACAAAAGCTAAAGGTTGAAAAAAAAAGTAGATTCTGGCCGATGAAAGTGGAGGGCGGGTTCATTATGACAGTGGGATCATTACGCGGGTATACACGGCACATGCTAGACTATATCCAATGACCGTCTAAGAAGCTGCCTAAGCAATTATATCCTTTTGGCTTCAGACTCTTCGGAACACAGCTTCTCCAAATTTTAATATGTAGCGCCCCAAAGGCACCAGTCGGCTACGACTGACGCTTAGTGGATGGCTTGGGACTAGTTTCTACCAGTGGGAATTCTTCCAATGAGTGCCGACGTCACCCAGCCCAGGAACGTTTTTAATATCAGTTATATTCAAATTTAGCCGACCTAGCTGCGATTCGGCCCCTCAATCACAGCAGCTATGCAAAGCATCAACATAGTGAGACAAAATTATGCCCCTTTGCTGCGAGGTACTTGTCCAGTAATTTCTTGCATACGAAAATTTATCCTACTCAGTGGCTACGAAGTACTTTACCAGTAGTTTTAGTGCACAAGCACAGTGCCATACATGTAACCCGGCCCACTCGCTAAAAGGCCGAGACGCCGATATAAGCCGGCAACAGTGGCAGGCAAGATTAGACAGCACAGGCACAGCATACATTAACTTCAAGTCAGCTTTGTTCACTTTTGCCATTTTGACGCCAGCATTGCGTTGCAAATCATATTCTGATTGCAGCTGCATGTCAGCCTTGCTGCTGTGTGCACATTTTCTTTCAGCTCCTATGAGAGAAACAGTTGCAAGGCAAAGCTAATGACAAACAAAAAGTTTGTTGCTTGTTCTACGTTACGCTTGCTTGCATCCTCAATGATATATGCACGGTGTATCTACATTTGTGCATCAGCCCAGTGCACATTCATATATTCAGAGGAGTTGAGTAGAATTTTTTCTCATGTTTCATGGAGCTCACTCAAGCAGTAGTTCACAGTAACATCACACCACCTACAGTCACCACTTGCCTTTTACATGACACACTGCGCTTGCACCCCCGTCTTGTGCATTCACATTCCACGGATAGCGTGCACACAAAGGAAAGACTCACCCTTGGCAGACTTGCCGTCGCCCGGCTTCCCGAGTTGAATATAGGCAGGCGGCACTGCGTGTGGGTCCCACCGCGGAGCCACCTGGCACCATGCCGCGGCCACTGCCTTACACTTCAGGCAAGGCAGAGGACTGCTCCGGAAATTAAGCAGTCAGCCGAGAAGACATCCCATAATTCAGCCTGGTACCTCTGTTCTGGCTGGGTTCTGCACAAAAAGTGGGACAGTCTAGCTTGCATGCGGCATGAGAAAGCTACAGCTAACGGCTAATGCTGCATGCCTTCCTCGTTTATCCGGCCATAAAAGACCAAAATTTATGCTCCGCCACACTTAAATAGGCCCGCATTAATTCTAACAAACCTCCAGCCCCCTTCAACTCAGATTTGCATCCAGGACTGACTGTACTAATCCACGTGGCCGAAACCTAACGAGTGCGAGACATAACCTCTCTCCATAGCAGTGAGGCCAAGTTTATAAACACAGGACAAAAGAAATGTTGCTTGGGGTTTACTCATTGGAATAGTGCTCTTGCACTAGAGAAAAAAACTCTGCCTCCAAACAATGACAGCGAAAAACAACTTGTGCATCGACCTGAAGGAGTGGCAGCATTCATGCAGTAAACCTCGTCCATTAGCAGCAGATGAGAGTGAACATTTTGGCAATTGTTAGCATCACCACCATGTGTCAGGCCTAACATCACTACACAAGCAGCGAACATTAAATCGACATGCGTAAAAAATATATGTGGCACTGACGTCCCCAGTTCAGCGCTGTTAAAATTTTAGATTAGAAAGTCGGTTTATTTTCGTAGTCTGCCAAGCACCAAAATTAAGAAAAGATGCCAAGCCAATCCTCCTGCTCTCTCCAAGGGCACAGTGCCTGTTGTCGATCTCGGCATGGTAGAAGCATCTAAACAAGTTGGGAGAGGGCCAGCGCAATGAGCACAGCATCAAACCTCAAACATGGTCTGCTACATTTCTGTCATGTCAAGACAAAGCTAAAGCCCTTCTGTGAACACTCTTGAGTGACTCATTGTTGCCCTCGATGCTGACCAAAGCATTAGCTTAGAAGAACTAGAAGCTCAAATTAGCTAAAGCCGCATGCCAATTGTTGAAAGCCCAAGTTTAGCGCATATGGCACAGTAACCGCACACAGGCCAAAGCGGGACTGTCTTCACTACACTGCTGCCTGACCAACACTGTTCGGCATCCTCCAGCGCTTAAGGGGGGACGTGGCCCTTTAAAAGCGAAAAATCACGAAAAATCAAGCTTTAGAAAAGTGCATATTCCGGCAGTATGTGTCATAAACTAACTTTTCTGCAAATATGAATGACTAATTAGCCGTGAAAGTATTTCAAATCAATTATCTAACGAGCCGTGGTGGCCGGTGAGCTGCGAGAGAGCGCAGAAAATACCCCAACTTCGTGCGGACGCTGTTCCTCAGCCAGCGAACCAAGCGCCGCCATCTTGGTCTTCTTTTGTTCGTGAATTCTTGGTCTTTTTTTTTGCCACTTTCGAAGGCGGCGGCATGGTGGGAGCGTGGCTCGCATGTGATTGGGGCCCTCAAAGCGCCTTTCGAGTTTCCTGCCTTTGAAATGCGAGGCTGCGATTGGCCGGAGGGCGCGCTCCTTGAAAACACGGGGGATCGCACAGCCGCTATTGGCTGCTGCGCGCTGACGCGGCGGCCCCCTCCGGCGGTGGCCGGAGCGACTTGGCTCTGTACTTTTGTCGTTGTGGTCGCCGTCTTTACCATCTCTCGCCGTGTCGTCCGAACAGCTTCCTGCAGACTGCTGACTATTGCGCAGTCCGTCACGATGCGTCCAACAAGGCTAAAGAGCGTGTTCGGTGCACGGAAGCATGCAATGAAGTGTGTTCGTTCGGCAAAGCGTGTCGCCAACAAGGACTGTCGATGCTTCATGCCGCGTAACTTCTGCTACATCGCAACTAGACAGCGATTGCGTCGCCGGTTCCAGCGACGTACCAGCACCTTCATCGGTGCAAGAATGCGTTGCTTCGGGCATGCCTTGTGTACCAAACGCATCAACCTGGGCGACTGCGGCCTCCAGCTCCTGTCTCGCACCTACCCCGAGGCGTGAGAACGCGTCGCCCGCCGTTCACT
The DNA here is from genome assembly GCF_052857255.1 of Amblyomma americanum. NCBI lineage: Eukaryota > Metazoa > Arthropoda > Arachnida > Ixodida > Ixodidae > Amblyomma > Amblyomma americanum. Next base: position 103,958,623 of record NC_135497.1, read on the forward strand.
TGGAAACGCATTTCCTGACGTGCGAGGAGATCGAGATTCTGGCTGCATCTCGGGAGCCACTTATCAGATTTCCATGGGGTTTTTTTATTCCATACCTGAATAAATTTCCAAGGGAAAGTCGAGCTCGTTTATTCAGATTATTGCGCCTGGAATTTGTCATAAGCAATTCATATTGGCTAATGAGGTCTAATCAACGACACTAAATTCAGTGCTATGTTAAAATTTTTCAGCAAGGAAATTCATCAAAAGGGCCTTGTCTTGACCTGCGGTACCCGACTAGGAATACCCATAATGAATTTTACAGTTACGGCACTGTTTTCCAATTCTCCAGGCCTGGAGTAAAGGACCTATGTGAACCATTTTGATATGCTCCAGTAAATTTAGAGCCAGTGTACACAGCTTCATGAAACTTAGTATTTCTTCAAATGTCTGTGTTTAGACCCTACCCTGAATGTTTCATTCAGATATATCTCAAGACACAAGGAAGCTGGTGTTCTCGCAACCTTTGAGGGTCGTTTTCTCAGAATGTATTTCTTGCCTGGCACGGCTGCTCATTCTGGCTGCTGTTCGGGAACCGCTTATCGGATTTCCATGGGGTTTTTTTTATTTCCGCACCTGAATAAATTTTTGAGCACAAGACAAGCCCGCCTTTTCAAGTTATTGAAATATGCCTAATGAAGGTCTAATTTATTGAAACTAATTCTGTGCTGTGCTAAACTTTTCCAGCTTTTGCCCTGGGGCACCTATCCAGGAATGACCGTAATGAATTTCACAGTGCCAAGGCTATTTTAAAATTCTCCAAGCCTGGAATAAGCGACCTTATGTGGACCACTTTGATATACTCCTGTAACTTGAGAACCAGTGCCCACAGCTACACGAAACTTGGTAGTTCTTCAAATGGTTGTGCTGTTAGCCTACCCTGAAAATTTCATTCAGATATCTCAAGAAACAAAAAAGTTGGTGTTCAAGGGTAGCCTCCCCCCATAACTACGTTAAAACCCTACCAGTTTTTTTCTTGGTTTAGAAAGGATAGTAACTTCAGCGTATGCACGAAACACAGCTGCTCCATAGCCGATTTCATGACCAATTGCACAGAAGAGGTTACACAAATGACTGGAACAACATTCTACATAAATAAAACTCTGAGGACAGTTACAAGTGTGTACCGCGAATGTTTTAGCGTTAGCTGTGGCATGAAAGCTATGAATTTTTGTGATATTCTGGCCTAAACTACCAGGTTCTCCTCCGGTGCTCGAGTGCACGTACCCCGACACACGCTACCTCACGCCCCATGACTCTTCTTGACAGTCTCGCCCGCTTTCTTACACCACATACCCTGTCGGCAGCCGGCCACACCAGTGTACTGTAACGCTGCCAAGTTTCCCAAGTGAGCCATTGCCGCTGGCGCTCTCGTCAAAATATAAACACACCATGCTGTTACTGGCGCAGCATTCTGGCAAATTGCCGTGGCCTGCACCACAGACGGCATCAACCCCGATGGTATTGGAACTGAGGCACGAGCTAAGAAGAGCTATACTGTCGTTGGCACGTCTCCTTTTCTTCTGTATTATGTGAGCGCGTGCACGGCGGAACCTTTATATTTCCCATGCATTGGCAAAATAAAACCAATTTTGAGTGCACCGACTGTTCGTGTCGTGAGTGTTTTCCTTACATTGTGTTAGTCTTTCTTTCGCGCTGCAGTTACGTCGAACCTAATGCACTGAAAACATTGTATTTGAAGAGCAGATTTTTCTGGTGGTGAACAGACCACAATCACACGGTGCAGTTAAAGCAGGTCGGGCAGGAGCCACCAACGGGTGCAGACAGTTCAAGCAGGAAACTCCTGCCCGGCCAATAAATGGCAAAACAAAGGAAAAGCTTTGCAATTTTGCAAGTGCACCAAATAGTTTCGAACCTTCCAGCGACGCTCTCACGCAGTGTTGGGCATGGAGGTTTTAGAAGGAAGCCAGCAGGAAACGGAGAATGTCACTACCTTCTTAATAAAGAAACGTTAGTCAGGGCCACCGAGAGCAAGAGTCAACCATGAGCCGAAAACGTATTTCATCTCAAGCAACAGGCCACGCAATTTACATAACATATGATATATACAATAACATTTTTTTATTATTATTAGGAAAGGACCACACACCTGACCCCGTAGTTGAACATTGTCATTTCTCAGGCGGTCCAGAGACTGCTCTCGTCGGGGTGCTCGGCAAGGAGTATGGCTGGCTGCCATCTTGCCTCTCTGTAAATGTGCCAGCGCCGCAATACACAGCAGTCAAACAACCTTCAGAACTAGCCTTTCTTACGGAGGTCACGAGACACTTTTGAAATGGCCACAGGCATTCCACTGCTCTATTCTAGGTGTTACAACTCTGCATCAAAATGACACCAGGTCGTCTTGTCACCAGCGTTACAGTAGTTCACAGTAACATCACACCCCCTGCAGTCACCACTTGCCTTTTACATGACACACTGCACTTGCACCCCCTCTGGTGCATTCACAATCCACTGCTAGCGCGCACACAAAGGAAAGACTCACCCTTAGCAGACATGATGGCGGCCGGCTTCCCGAGTGAGTTCAGCCACTGCCTTGCACTTCAGGCGAGGCGGAGGATTGCTCCGGAAATTGAGCAGTTGCCGAGAAGACAGCCCATACTTCGGCCTGGCACCTCTTTTCTGGCTGGGTTCTGCACAAAAAGAGGGACAGTCTAGCTCGCAAGCGGCATGAGAAAGCTACAGCTAATGGCTAATGCTGCATTCCTTCCTCGTTTATCCGGCCATAAAAGACCAAAATGTATGCTCCGCTACACTCAAATAGGCCCGCATTAATTCTAACAAACCTCCAGCCCCGTTCAACTCAGATTTACATCCAGGACTGACTGTACTAAACCACGTGGCCGAAACCTAATGAGTGCGAGACAAAACCTCTCCATAGCTGGCCGAAACCTAATGATTGCGAGACATAACCCCTCCATAGCAGTGAGGCAAAGTTTATAAGCAAAGGACAACAGAAATGTTCCTTGGGGTTTACCAATGGAATAGTCCTCTTGCACTAAAGAAAAAAAGTCTGCCTCCAAACAATGACAGCGAAAAACAACTTGTGCATCGACCTGAAGGAGTGGCAGCATTCATGCAGTAAACCTCACGCATTAGCAGCAGATGCGAGTGAATTTTAGAACCAAGCAGATGAAAGTGAACATTTTGGCAATTGTTAGCATCACCACCATGTGTCAGGCCTACCGTCACTAAACAAGCAGCGAACATTAAATCAACATGCATACTGCCACTGCTGGATGGTAAGGAGTTCTTTAGTTCTACACCAAATATATGTGGCACTGACGTCCCCAGTTCAGCGTTGTTAAAATTTTAGATGAGAAAGTCGGTTTATTTTTGTTGTTTGCAAAGCACCAAAATTAAGAAAAGATGCCTTACCCAACCCAATCCTCCTGCTCTCTCCGAGGGCACAGTGCATGTTGGCGATGTCAACGTGCTAGATGCACCTAAACAAGTAAAGTAGGGAGAGGGCCAGGGCAGTGAGCATGGCATCAAATCTCAAACATGGTTTGCTACATTTCTATCATGTCAAGACAAAGCTAAAGCCCTTACGCGAACACTCTTGAGTGACTCATTGTTGCCCTCGATGCTGACCAAAGCATTAGCTTAGAAGAACTAGAAGCTCAAATTAGCAAAATCCGCATGTTAATTTTTGAAAGCCCATGTTTAGCGCATGTGGCAGAGTGACCGCACACTGGCTGAAGCAGGACTGGTGCCTGACCAACATTGGTGTCTGAACAACACTGCTCAGCATCCTCCAGCGCTTCACACTTAGCGGCATACAACACTCGCAATCTTTTCCACACACATTGTTTGGCTACATTGCCTGGCTGATATAATTTTCCTTGTGGCGCCATGAAAAACAGCGTAGTTCTACTGTATCATTTCACAACTTCCTAACTGAAAGAGCTCCTATGAGCCGGGTGAGTGGGCTGTTAAAGTAAAAAAAAAAGTCCCTACAGGCCTTGTGCCTCTGCCAACACAGATTTCATCCAATGCCCTCCAAAAGCATCTTGTTTCACGAATGTAGCAAAAACTGCAAGAAGCCATTAAACAGTTGCATGGCAAAGCAGCAGAACAAAAAGCAGGTAGATTTATGGACACAGTCACCAATATCCCGTGCTGCCACTGAGCTCCAAAAGTGGAAGCATTCATACAGAGTAGCCATAAGCATATGGAATAACCAGTTCTTGACAACTGAGAGCAAATACATACTATTAGAGGGACAGTGAAAGAACTCTATCAATTTTTTTTTTGCTTAGCAAAATCATTGATAGTTCAGCATTTCATGGCTTGTTTGCCGCTCGTCTGGGAGCGAAAGATGCATTTATTTCAAAGAAGTTTTTCCCGTCCTCCGATTCAAACTGCACACTCATATGGCATCACAGGACGGAGCGACGTGAAATGTCACGTAAACGCAGACTCCGTCCAGGGAGCCAGGGCTATCCAGGGAGCCAGTTATGCGCCCTTCCTTTCCTCAAAACTATCCGCATCTAGAACGTTGTCAACGCCAATGTCAATGAAAACAATGAATCGTTGATATGTTCCCAGTTCATACGATATCACTGTTAATACGCTCAAAATCGCGGACATTAAAAATGTCCCATAGCATTACGCCATATTTTTCCAGGTTAATACGTTTCCAGAAAACACGATTTCCCAACTACTACGTTTAAACTTTCGGAAAACTGTGCTCGTGTAATAAATTTACTGACCAACCGCACATGTGCAAACATACAAGTGGGCAGAATGAGGGCATGCAACATGGTGGGGGGCGCACAATAGTGGCACGCTGCCAAGGTTCGCACTGCCGATGGAGTGCAAAGTGGACCCCGCAACAAAAGCTAAAGGTTGAAAAAAAAAGTAGATTCTGGCCGATGAAAGTGGAGGGCGGGTTCATTATGACAGTGGGATCATTACGCGGGTATACACGGCACATGCTAGACTATATCCAATGACCGTCTAAGAAGCTGCCTAAGCAATTATATGCTTTTGGCTTCGGACTGTTCGGAACACAGCTTCTCCAAATTTTAATATGTAGCGCCCCAAAGGCACCAGTCGGCTACGATTGACGCTTAGTGGATGGCTCGGTACTAGTTTCTACCAGTGGGAATTCTTCCAATGAGTGCCGACGTCACCCAGCCCAGGAACGTTTTTAATATCAGTTATATTCAAATTTAGCCGACCTAGCTGCGATTCGGCCCCTCAATCACAGCAGCTATGCAAAGCATCAATATAGTGAGACAAAATTATGCCCCTTTGCTGCGAGGTACTTGTCCAGTAATTTCTTGCATACGAAAATTTATACTACTCAGCGGATACGAAGTACTTGAAGAGTAGTTTTAGTGCACAAGCAATGTGCCATACATGTAACCCGGCCCACTCGCTAAAAGGCCGAGACGTTGATATCAGCCGGCAACAGTGGCAGGCAAGATTAGACAGCACAGGCACAGCATACATTAACTTCAAGTCAGCTTTGTTCACTTTTGCCATTTTGACGCCAGCATTGCGTTGCAAATCATTCTGATTGCAGCTGCATGTCAGCCTTGCTGCTGTGTGCACATTTTCTTTCAGCTCCTATGCTAGAAACAGTTGCAAGGCAAGGCTAATGACAAACAAAAAATTTGTTGCTTGTTCTACGTTACGCTTGCTTGCATCCTCGATGATATATGCACGGTGTATCTACATTTGAGCATCAGCTCAGTGCACATTCATATATTCAGAGGAGTTGAGTAGAATTTTTTCTCATGTTTCATGGAGCTCACTCAAGCAGTAGTTCACAGTAACATCACACCACCTACAGTCACCACTTGCCTTTTACATGACACACTGCGCTTGCACCCCCGTCTTGTGCATTCACATTCCACGGCTAGCGTGCACACAAAGGAAAGACTAACCCTTGGCAGACTTGCCGTCGCCCGGCTTCCCGAGTTGAATATAGGCAGGCGGCACTGCGTGTGGGTCCCACCGCGGAGCCACCTGGCACCATGCCGCGGCCACTGCCTTACACTTCAGGCAAGGCAGAGGACTGCTCCGGAAATTAAGCAGTCAGCCGAGAAGACATCCCATAATTCAGCCTGGTACCTCTGTTCTGGCTGGGTTCTGCACAAAAAGTGGGACAGTCTAGCTCGCATGCAGCATGAGAAAGCTACAGCTAACGGCTAATGCTGCATGCCTTCCTCGTTTATCCGGCCATAAAAGACCAAAATTTATGCTCCGCCACACTTAAATAGGCCCGCATTAATTCTAACAAACCTCCAGCCCCCTTCAACTCAGATTTGCATCCAGGACTGACTGTACTAATCCACGTGGCCGAAACCTAACGAGTGCGAGACATAACCTCTCTCCATAGCAGTGAGGCCAAGTTTATAAACACAGGACAAAAGAAATGTTGCTTGGGGTTTACTCATTGGAATAGTGCTCTTGCACTAGAGAAAAAAACTCTGCCTCCAAACAATGATAGCGAAAAACAACTTGTGCATCGACCTGAAGGAGTGGCAGCATTCATGCAGTAAACCTCGTCCATTAGCAGCAGATGAGAGTGAACATTTTGGCAATTGTTAGCATCACCACCATGTGTCAGGCCTAACATCACTACACAAGCAGCGAACATTAAATCGACATGCGTAAAAAATATATGTGGCACTGACGTCCCCAGTTCAGCGCTGTTAAAATTTTAGATTAGAAAGTCGGTTTATTTTTGTAGTCTGCCAAGCACCAAAATTAAGAAAAGATGCCAAGCCAATCCTCCTGCTCTCTCCAAGGGCACAGTGCCTGTTGTCGATCTCGGCATGGTAGAAGCATCTAAACAAGTAAAGTTGGGAGAGGGCCAGCGCAATGAGCACAGCATCAAACCTCAAACATGGTCTGCTACATTTCAGTCATGTCAAGACAAAGCTAAAGCCCTTCTGTGAACACTCTTGAGTGACTCATTGTTGCCCTCGATGCTGACCAAAGCATTAGCTTAGAAGAACTAGTAGCTCAAATTAGCTAAAGCCGCATGCCAATTGTTGAAAGCCCAAGTTTAGCGCATATGGCACAGTAACCGCACACAGGCCAAAGCGGGACTGTCTTCACTACACTGCTGCCTGACCAACACTGTTCGGCATCCTCCAGCGCTTAAGGGGGGACGTGGCCCTTTAAAAGCGAAAAATCACGAAAAATCAAGCTTTGGAAAAGTGCATATTCCGGCAGTATGTGTCATAAACTAACTTTTCTGCAAATATGAATGACTAATTAGCCGTGAAAGTATTTCAAATCAATTATCTAAAGAGCCGTGGTGGCCGGTGAGCTGCGAGAGAGCGCAGAAAATACCCCAACTTCGTGCGGATGCTGTTCCTCAGCCAGCGAACCAAGCGCCGCCATCTTGGTCTTCTTTTGTTCGTGAATTCTTGGTCTTTTTTTTTGCCACTTTCGAAGGCGGCGGCATGGTGGGAGCGTGGCTCGCATGTGATTGGGGCCCTCAAAGCGCCTTTCGCTTTTCCTGCCTTTGAAATGCGAGGCTGCGATTGGCCGGAGGGCGCGCTCCTTGAAAACACGGGGGATCGCGCGGCCGCTATTGGCTGCTGCGCGCTGACGCGGCGGCCCCCTCCGGCGGTGGCCGGAGCGACTTGGCTCTGTACTTTTGTCGTTGTAGTCGCCGTCTTTACCATCTCTCGCCGTGTCGTCCGAACAGCTTCCTGCAGACTGCTGACTATTGCGCAGTCCGTCACGATGCGTCCAACAAGGCTAAAGAGCGTGTTCGGTGCACGGAAGCATGCAATGAAGTGTGTTCGTTCGGCAAAGCGTGTCGCCAACAAGGACTGTCGATGCTTCATGCCGCGTAACTTCTGCTACATCGCAACTAGACAGCGATTGCGTCGCCGGTTCCAGCGACGTACCAGCACCTTCATCGGTGCAAGAATGCGTTGCTTCGGGCATGCCTTGTGTACCAAACGCATCAACCTGGGCGACTGCGGCCTCCAGCTCCTGTCTCGCACCTACCCCGAGGCGTGAGAACGCGTCGCCCGCCGTTCACTTGGAAACGCATTTCCTGACGTGCGAGGAGATCGAGATTCTGGCTGCATCTCGGGAGCCACTTATCGGATTTCCATGGGGTTTTTTTATTCCATACCTGAATAAATTTCCGAGGGAAAGTCGAGCTCGTTTATTCAGATTATTGTGCCTGGAATTTGTCATAAGCAATTAATATTGGCTAATGTGGTCTAATCAACGACACTAAATTCAGTGCTATGTTAAAATTTTTCAGCAAGGAAATTCATCAAAAGGGCCTTGTCTTGACCTGCGGTACCCGACTAGGAATAACCATAATGAATTTCACAGTTACGGCGCTGTTTTCCAATTCTCCAGGCCTGGAGTAAAGGACCTATGTGAACCATTTTGATATGCTCCAGTAAATTTAGAGCCAGTGTACACAGCTTCATGAAACTTAGTATTTCCTCAAATGTCTGTGTTTAGAGCCTACCCTGAATGTTTCATTCAGATATATCTCAAGACACAAGGAAGCTGGTGTTCTCGCAACCTTTGAGGGCCGTTTTCTCAGAATGTATTTCTTGCCTGGCACGGCTGCTCATTCTGGCTGCTGTTCGGGAACCGCTTATCGGATTTCCATGGGGTTTTTTTTAATTCCGCACCTGAATAAATTTTTGAGCACAAGACAAGCCCGCCTTTTCAAGTTATTGAAATATGCCTAATGAAGGTCTAATTTATTGAAACTAATTCTGTGCTGTGCTAAACTTTTCCAGCTTTTGCCCTGGGGCACCTATCCAGGAATGACCGTAATGAATTTCACAGTGCCAAGGCTATTTTAAAATTCTCCAAGCCTGGAATAAGCGACCTTATGTGGACCACTTTGATATACTCCTGTAACTTGAGAACCAGTGCCCACAGCTACACGAAACTTGGTAGTTCTTCAAATGGTTGTGCTGTTAGCCTACCCTGAAAATTTCATTCAGATATCTCAAGAAACAAAAAAGTTGGTGTTCAAGAGTAGCCTCCCCCCATAACTACTTTAAAACCCTACCAGTTTTTTTCTTGGTTTAGAAAGGATAGTAACTTCAGCGTATGCACGAAACACAGCTGCTCCATAGCCGATTTCATGACCAATTGCACAGAAGAGGTTACACAAATGACTGGAACAACATTCTACATAAATAAAACTCTGAGGACAGTTACAAGTGTGTACCGCGAATGTTTTAGCGTTAGCTGTGGGGCGAAAGCTAAGAATTTTTGTGATATTCTGGCCTAAACTAGCAGGTTCTCCTCCGGTGCTCGAGTGCACGTACCCTGACACGCGCTACCTCACGCCCCATGACTCTTCTTGACAGTCTCGCCCGCTTTCTTACACCACATACCCTGTCGGCAGCCGGCCACACCAGTGTACTGTAACGCTGCCAAGTTTCCCAAGTGAGCCATTGCCGCTGGCGCTCTCGTCAAAATATAAACACACCATGCTGTTACTGGCGCAGCATTCTGGCAAATTGCCGTGGCCTGCACCACAGACGGCATCAACCCCGATGGTATTGGAACTGAGGCACGAGCTAAGAAGAGCTATACTGTCGTTGGCACGTCTCCTTTTCTTCTGTATTATGTGAGCGCGTGCACGGCGGAACCTTTATATTTCCCATGCATTGGCAAAATAAAACCAATTTTGAGTGCACCGACTGTTCGTGTTGTGAGTGTTTTCCTTACATTGTGTTAGTCTTTCTTTCGCGCTGCAGTTACGTCGAACCTAATGCACTGAAAACATTGTATTTGAAGAGCAGATTTTCTGGTGGTAAACAGACCACAATCACACGGTGCAGTTAAAGCAGTTCGGGCAGGAGCCACCAACGGGTGCAGACAGTTCAAGCAGGAAACTCCTGCCCGGCCAATAAATGGCAAAACAAAGGAAAAGCTTTGCAATTTTGCAAGTGCACCAAATAGTTTCGAACCTTCCAGCGACGCTCTCACGCAGTGTTGGGCATGGAGGTTTTAGAAGGAAGCCAGCAGGAAACGGAGAATGTCACTACCTTCTTAATAAAGGAACGTTAGTCAGGGCCACCGAGAGCAAGAGTCAACCATGAGCCGAAAACATATTTCATCTCAAGCAACAGGCCACGCAATTTACATAACATATGATATATACAATAACATTTTTTTATTATTATTAGGAAAGGACCACACACCTGACCCCGTAGTTGAACATTGTCATTTCTCAGGCGGTCCAGAGACTGCTCTCGTCGGGGTGCTCGGCAAGGAGTATGGCTGGCTGCCATCTTGCCTCTCTGTAAATGTGCCAGCGCCGCAGTCAAACAACCTTCAGAACTAGCCTTTCTTACGGAGGTCACGAGACACTTTTGAAATGGCCACAGGCATTCCACTGCTCTATTCTAGGTGTTACAACTCTGCATCAAAATGACACCAGGTCGTCTTGTCACCAGCGTTACAGTAGTTCACAGTAACATCACACCCCCTGCAGTCACCACTTGCCTTTTACATGACACACTGCACTTGCACCCCCTCTGGTGCATTCACAATCCACTGCTAGCGCGCACACAAAGGAAAGACTCACCCTTAGCAGACATGATGGCGGCCGGCTTCCCGAGTGAGTTCAGCCACTGCCTTGCACTTCAGGCGAGGCGGAGGATTGCTCCGGAAATTGAGCAGTTGCCGAGAAGACAGCCCATACTTCGGCCTGGCACCTCTTTTCTGGCTGGGTTCTGCACAAAAAGAGGGACAGTCTAGCTCGCAAGCGGCATGAGAAAGCTACAGCTAATGGCTAATGCTGCATTCCTTCCTCGTTTATCCGGCCATAAAAGACCAAAATGTATGCTCCGCTACACTCAAATAGGCCCGCATTAATTCTAACAAACCTCCAGCCCCGTTCAACTCAGATTTACATCCAGGACTGACTGTACTAAACCACGTGGCCGAAACCTAATGAGTGCGAGACAAAACCTCTCCATAGCTGGCCGAAACCTAATGATTGCGAGACATAACCCCTCCATAGCAGTGAGGCAAAGTTTATAAGCAAAGGACAACAGAAATGTTCCTTGGTGTTTACCCTTTGGAATAGTCCTCTTGCACTAAGGAAAAAAAAGTCTGCCTCTAAACAATGACAGCGAAAATCAACTTGTGCATCGACCTGAAGGAGTGGCAGCATTCATGCAGTAAACCTCACGCATTAGCAGCAGATGCGAGTGAATTTTAAAACCAAGCAGATGAAAGTGAACATTTTGGCAATTGTTAGCATCACCACCATGTGTCAGGCCTACCGTCACTAAACAAGCAGCGAACATTAAATCAACATGCATACTGCCACTGCTGGATGGTAAGGAGTTCTTTAGTTCTACACAAAATATATGTGGCACTGACGTCCCCAGTTCAGCGTTGTTAAAATTTTAGATGAGAAAGTCGGTTTATTTTTGTTGTTTGCAAAGCACCAAAATTAAGAAAAGATGCCTTACCCAACCCAATCCTCCTGCTCTCTCCGAGGGCACAGTGCCTGTTGTCGATGTCAACGTGCTAGATGCACCTAAACAAGTAAAGTAGGGAGAGGGCCAGGGCAGTGAGCATGGCAACAAATCTCAAACATGGTTTGCTACAATTCTATCATGTCAAGACAAAGCTAAAGCCTTTACGCGAACACTCTTGAGTGACTCATTGTTGCCCTCGATGCTGACCAAAGCATTAGCTTAGAAGAACTAGAAGCTCAAATTAGCAAAATCCGCATGTTAATTTTTGAAAGCCCATGTTTAGCGCATGTGGCACAGTGACCGCACACTGGCTGAAGCGGGACTGGTGCCTGACCAACATTGGTGCCTGACCAACACTGCTCAGCATCCTCCAGCGCTTCACACTTAGCGGCATACAACACTCGCAATCTTTTCCACACACATTGTTTGGCTACATTGCCTGGCTGATATAATTTTCCTTGTGGCGCCATGAAAAACAGCGTAGTTCTACTGTATCATTTCACAACTTCCTAACTGAAAGAGCTCCTATGAGCCGGGTGAGTGGGCTGTTAAAGTAAAAAAAAAGTCCCTACAGGCCTTGTGCCTCTGCCAACACAGATTTCATACAATGCCCTCCAAAAGCATCTTGTTTCACGAATGTAGCAAAAACTGCAAGAAGCCATTAAACAGTTGCATGGCAAAGCAGCAGAACAAAGAGCAGGCAGATTTTTGGACCCAATCACCAATATCCCGTGCTGCCACTGAGCTCCAAAAGTGCAAGCATTCATACAGAGTAGCCATAAGCATATGGAATAACCACTTCTTGACAACTGAGAGCAAATACATCCTATTAGAGGGACAGTGAAAGAACTCTATCAATTTTTTTTTTCCTTAGCAAAATCATTGATAGTTCAGCATTTCATGGCTTGTTTGCCGCTCGTCTGGGAGCGAAAGATGCATTTATTGCAAAGAAGTTTTTCCCGTCCTCCGATTCAAACTGCACACTCATATGGCATCACAGGACGGAGCGACGTGAAACGTCACGTAAACGCAGACTCCGTCCAGGGAGCCAGTTATGCGCCCTTCCTTTCCTCAAAACCATCCGCATCTAGAACGTTGTCAACGCCAATGTCAATGAAAACAATGAATCGTTGATATGTTCCCAGTTCATACGATATCACTGTTAATATGCTCAAAATCGCGGACATTAAAAATGTCCCATAGCATTACGCCATATTTTTCCAGGTTAATACGTTTCCAGAAAACACGATTTCCCAACTACTACGTTTAAACTTTCGGAAAACTGTGCTCGTGTATTAAATTTACTGACCAACTGCGCATGTGCAAACATACAAGTGGGCAGAATGAGGGCATGCGACATGGTGGGGGGCGCACAATAGTGGCACGCTGCCAAATTTCGCACTGCCGATGGAGTGCAAAGTGGACCCCGCAACAAAAGCTAAAGGTTGAAAAAAAAAGTAGATTCTGGCCGATGAAAGTGGAGGGCGGGTTCATTATGACAGTGGGATCATTACGCGGGTATACACGGCACATGCTAGACTATATCCAATGACCGTCTAAGAAGCTGCCTAAGCAATTATATCCTTTTGGCTTCAGACTCTTCGGAACACCGCTTCTCCAAATTTTAATATGTAGCGCCCCAAAGGCACCAGTCGGCTACGACTGACGCTTAGTGGATGGCTTGGGACTAGTTTCTACCAGTGGGAATTCTTCCAATGAGTGCCGACGTCACCCAGCCCAGGAACGTTTTTAATATCAGTTATATTCAAATTTAGCCGACCTAGCTGCGATTCGGCCCCTCAATCACAGCAGCTATGCAAAGCATCAACATAGTGAGACAAAATTATGCCCCTTTGCTGCGAGGTACTTGTCCAGTAATTTCTTGCATACGAAAATTTATCCTACTCAGTGGCTACGAAGTACTTTACCAGTAGTTTTAGTGCACAAGTACAGTGCCATACATGTAACCCGGCCCACTCGCTAAAAGGCCGAGACGCCGATATAAGCCGGCAACAGTGGCAGGCAAGATTAGACAGCATAGGCACAGCATACATTAACTTCAAGTCAGCTTTGTTCACTTTTGCCATTTAGACGCCAGCATTGCGTTGCAAATCATTCTGATTGCAGCTGCATGTCAGCCTTGCTGCTGTGTGCACATTTTCTTTCAGCTCCTATGCTAGAAACAGTTGCAAGGCAAGGCTAATGACAAACAAAAAATTTGTTGCTTGTTCTACGTTACGCTTGCTTGCATCCTCGATGATATATGCACGGTGTATCTACATTTGTGCATCAGCTCAGTGCACATTCATATATTCAGAGGAGTTGAGTAGAATTTTTTCTCATGTTTCATGGAGCTCACTCAAGCAGTAGTTCACAGTAACATCACACCACCTACAGCCACCACTTGCCTTTTACATGACACACTGCGCTTGCACCCCCGTCTTGTGCATTCACATTCCACGGCTAGCGTGCACACAAAGGAAAGACTCACCCTTGGCAGACTTGCCGTCGCCCGGCTTCCCGAGTTGAATATAGGCAGGCGGCACTGCGTGTGGGTCCCACCGCGGAGCCACCTGGCACCATGCCGCGGCCACTGCCTTACACTTCAGGCAAGGCAGAGGACTGCTCCGGAAATTAAGCAGTCAGCCGAGAAGACATCCCATATATCAGCCTGGTACCTCTGTTCTGGCTGGGTTCTGCACAAAAAGTGGGACAGTCTAGCTCGCATGCGGCATGAGAAAGCTACAGCTAACGGCTAATGCTGCATGCCTTCCTCGTTTATCCGGCCATAAAAGACCAAAATTTATGCTCCGCCACACTTAAATAGGCCCGCATTAATTCTAACAAACCTCCAGCCCCCTTCAACTCAGATTTGCATCCAGGACTGACTGTACTAATCCACGTGGCCGAAACCTAACGAGTGCGAGACATAACCTCTCTCCATAGCAGTGAGGCCAAGTTTATAAACACAGGACAAAAGAAATGTTGCTTGGGGTTTACTCATTGGAATAGTGCTCTTGCACTAGAGAAAAAAACTCTGCCTCCAAACAATGACAGCGAAAAACAACTTGTGCATCGACCTGAAGGAGTGGCAGCATTCATGCAGTAAACCTCGTCCATTAGCAGCAGATGAGAGGGAACATTTTGGCAATTGTTAGCATCACCACCATGTGTCAGGCCTAACATCACTACACAAGCAGCGAACATTAAATCGAAATGCGTAAAAAATATATGTGGCACTGACGTCCCCAGTTCAGCGCTGTTAAAATTTTAGATTAGAAAGTCGGTTTATTTTCGTAGTCTGCCAAGCACCAAAATTAAGAAAAGATGCCAAGCCAATCCTCCTGCTCTCTCCAAGGGCACAGTGCCTGTTGTCGATCTCGGCATGGTAGAAGCATCTAAACAAGTTGGGAGAGGGCCAGCGCAATGAGCACAGCATCAAACCTCAAACATGGTCTGCTACATTTCAGTCATGTCAAGACAAAGCTAAAGCCCTTCTGTGAACACTCTTGAGTGACTCATTGTTGCCCTCGATGCTGACCAAAGCATTAGCTTAAAAGAACTAGTAGCTCAAATTAGCTAAAGCCGCATGCCAATTGTTGAAAGCCCAAGTTTAGCGCATATGGCACAGTAACCGCACACAGGCCAAAGCGGGACTGTCTTCACTACACTGCTGCCTGACCAACACTGTTCGGCATCCTCCAGCGCTTAAGGGGGTACGCGGCCCTTTAAAAGCGAAAAATCAAGCTTTAGAAAAGTGCATATTCCGGCAGTATGTGTCATAAACTAACTTTTCTGCAAATATGAATGACTAATTAGCCGTGAAAGTATTTCAAATCAATTATCTAACGAGCCGTGGTGGCCGGTGAGCTGCGAGAGAGCGCAGAAAATACCCCAACTTCGTGCGGACGCTGTTCCTCAGCCAGCGAACCAAGCGCCGCCATCTTGGTCTTTTTTTGTTCGTGAATTCTTGGTCTTTTTTTTTGCCACTTTCGAAGGCGGCGGCATGGTGGGAGCGTGGCTCGCATGTGATTGGGGCCCTCAAAGCGCCTTTCGAGTTTCCTGCCTTTGAAATGCGAGGCTGCGATTGGCCGGAGGGCGCGCTCCTTGAAAACACGGGGGATCGCACGGCCGCTATTGGCTGCTGCGCGCTGACGCGGCGGCCCCCACCGGCGGTGGCCGGAGCGACTTGGCTCTGTACTTTTGTCGTTGTAGTCGCCGTCTTTACCATCTCTCGCCGTGTCGTCCGAACAGCTTCCTGCAGACTGCTGACTATTGCGCAGTCCGTCACGATGCGTCCAACAAGGCTAAAGAGCGTGTTCGGTGCACGGAAGCATGCAATGAAGTGTGTTCGTTCGGCAAAGCGTGTCGCCAACAAGGACTGTCGATGCTTCATGCCGCGTAACTTCTGCTACATCGCAACTAGACAGCGATTGCGTCGCCGGTTCCAGCGACGTACCAGCACCTTCATCGGTGCAAGAATGCGTTGCTTCGGGCATGCCTTGTGTACCAAACGCATCAACCTGGGCGACTGCGGCCTCCAGCTCCTGTCTCGCACCTACCCCGAGGCGTGAGAACGCGTCGCCCGCCGTTCACTTGGAAACGCATTTCCTGACGTGCGAGGAGATCGAGATTCTGGCTGCATCTCGGGAGCCACTTATCAGATTTCCATGGGGTTTTTTTATTCCATACCTGAATAAATTTCCAAGGGAAAGTCGAGCTCGTTTATTCAGATTATTGTGCCTGGAATTTGTCATAAGCAATTAATATTGGCTAATGAGGTCTAATCAACGACACTAAATTCAGTGCTATGTTAAAATTTTTCAGCAAGGAAATTCATCAAAAGGGCCTTGTCTTGACCTGCGGTACCCGACTAGGAATACCCATAATGAATTTCACAGTTACGGCACTGTTTTCCAATTCTCCAGGCCTGGAGTAAAGGACCTATGTGAACCATTTTGATATGCTCCAGTAAATTTAGAGCCAGTGTACACAGCTTCATGAAACTTAGTATTTCTTCAAATGTCTGTGTTTAGAGCCTACCCTGAATGTTTCATTCAGATATATCTCAAGACACAAGGAAGCTGGTGTTCTCGCAACCTTTGAGGGCCGTTTTCTCAGAATGTATTTCTTGCCTGGCACGGCTGCTCATTCTGGCTGCTGTTCGGGAACCGCTTATCGGATTTCCATGGGGTTTTTTTTAATTCCGCACCTGAATAAATTTTTGAGCACAAGACAAGCCCGCCTTTTCAAGTTATTGAAATATGCCTAATGAAGGTCTAATTTATTGAAACTAATTCTGTGCTGTGCTAAACTTTTCCAGCTTTTGCCCTGGGGCACCTATCCAGGAATGACCGTAATGAATTTCACAGTGCCAAGGCTATTTTAAAATTCTCCAAGCCTGGAATAAGCGACCTTATGTGGACCACTTTGATATACTCCTGTAATTTGAGAACCAGTGCCCACAGCTACACGAAACTTGGTAGTTCTTCAAATGGTTGTGCTGTTAGCCTACCCTGAAAATTTCATTCAGATATCTCAAGAAACAAAAAAGTTGGTGTTCAAGGGTAGCCTCCCCCCATAACTACGTTAAAACCCTACCAGTTTTTTTCTTGGTTTAGAAAGGATAGTAACTTCAGCGTATGCACGAAACACAGCTGCTCCATAGCCGATTTCATGACCAATTGCACAGAAGAGGTTACACAAATGACTGGAACAACATTCTACATAAATAAAACTCTGAGGACAGTTACAAGTGTGTACCGCGAATGTTTTAGCGTTAGCTGTGGCATGAAAGCTATGAATTTTTGTGATATTCTGGCCTAAACTACCAGGTTCTCCTCCGGTGCTCGAGTGCACGTACCCCGACACACGCTACCTCACGCCCCATGACTCTTCTTGACAGTCTCGCCCGCTTTCTTACACCACATACCCTGTCGGCAGCCGGCCACACCAGTGTACTGTAACGCTGCCAAGTTTCCCAAGTGAGCCATTGCCGCTGGCGCTCTCGTCAAAATATAAACACACCATGCTGTTACTGGCGCAGCATTCTGGCAAATTGCCGTGGCCTGCACCACAGACGGCATCAACCCCGATGGTATTGGAACTGAGGCACGAGCTAAGAAGAGCTATACTGTCGTTGGCACGTCTCCTTTTCTTCTGTATTATGTGAGCGCGTGCACGGCGGAACCTTTATATTTCCCATGCATTGGCAAAATAAAACCAATTTTGAGTGCACCGACTGTTCGTGTCGTGAGTGTTTTCCTTACATTGTGTTAGTCTTTCTTTCGCGCTGCAGTTACGTCGAACCTAATGCACTGAAAACATTGTATTTGAAGAGCAGATTTTTCTGGTGGTGAACAGACCACAATCACACGGTGCAGTTAAAGCAGGTCGGGCAGGAGCCACCAACGGGTGCAGACAGTTCAAGCAGGAAACTCCTGCCCGGCCAATAAATGGCAAAACAAAGGAAAAGCTTTGCAATTTTGCAAGTGCACCAAATAGTTTCGAACCTTCCAGCGACGCTCTCACGCAGTGTTGGGCATGGAGGTTTTAGAAGGAAGCCAGCAGGAAACGGAGAATGTCACTACCTTCTTAATAAAGAAACGTTAGGGCCACCGAGAGCAAGAGTCAACCATGAGCCGAAAACGTATTTCATCTCAAGCAACAGGCCACGCAATTTACATAACATATGATATATACAATAACATTTTTTTATTATTATTAGGAAAGGACCACACACCTGACCCCGTAGTTGAACATTGTCATTTCTCAGGCGGTCCAGAGACTGCTCTCGTCGGGGTGCTCGGCAAGGAGTATGGCTGGCTGCCATCTTGCCTCTCTGTAAATGTGCCAGCGCCGCAATACACAGCAGTCAAACAACCTTCAGAACTAGCCTTTCTTACGGAGGTCACGAGACACTTTTGAAATGGCCACAGGCATTCCACTGCTCTATTCTAGGTGTTACAACTCTGCATCAAAATGACACCAGGTCGTCTTGTCACCAGCGTTACAGTAGTTCACAGTAACATCACACCCCCTGCAGTCACCACTTGCCTTTTACATGACACACTGCACTTGCACCCCCTCTGGTGCATTCACAATCCACTGCTAGCGCGCACACAAAGGAAAGACTCACCCTTAGCAGACATGATGGCGGCCGGCTTCCCGAGTGAGTTCAGCCACTGCCTTGCACTTCAGGCGAGGCGGAGGATTGCTCCGGAAATTGAGCAGTTGCCGAGAAGACAGCCCATACTTCGGCCTGGCACCTCTTTTCTGGCTGGGTTCTGCACAAAAAGAGGGACAGTCTAGCTCGCAAGCGGCATGAGAAAGCTACAGCTAATGGCTAATGCTGCATTCCTTCCTCGTTTATCCGGCCATAAAAGACCAAAATGTATGCTCCGCTACACTCAAATAGGCCCGCATTAATTCTAACAAACCTCCAGCCCCGTTCAACTCAGATTTACATCCAGGACTGACTGTACTAAACCACGTGGCCGAAACCTAATGAGTGCGAGACAAAACCTCTCCATAGCAGTGAGGCAAAGTTTATAAGCAAAGGACAACAGAAATGTTCCTTGGGGTTTACCCATTGGAATAGTCCTCTTGCACTAAAGAAAAAAAGTCTGCCTCCAAACAATGACAGCGAAAAACAACTTGTGCATCGACCTGAAGGAGTGGCAGCATTCATGCAGTAAACCTCACGCATTAGCAGCAGATGCGAGTGAATTTTAGAACCAAGCAGATGAAAGTGAACATTTTGGCAATTGTTAGCATCACCACCATGTGTCAGGCCTACCGTCACTAAACAAGCAGCGAACATTAAATCAACATGCATACTGCCACTGCTGGATGGTAAGGAGTTCTTTAGTTCTACACCAAATATATGTGGCACTGACGTCCCCAGTTCAGCGTTGTTAAAATTTTAGATGAGAAAGTCGGTTTATTTTTGTTGTTTGCAAAGCACCAAAATTAAGAAAACATGCCTTACCCAACCCAATCCTCCTGCTCTCTCCGAGGGCACAGTGCCTGTTGTCGATGTCAACGTGCTAGATGCACCTAAACAAGTAAAGTAGGGAGAGGGCCAGGGCAGTGAGCATGGCAGCAAATCTCAAACATGGTTTGCTACATTTCTATCATGTCAAGACAAAGCTAAAGCCCTTACACGAACACTCTTGAGTGACTCATTGTTGCCCTCGATGCTGACCAAAGCATTAGCTTAGAAGAACTAGAAGCTCAAATTAGCAAAATCCGCATGTTAATTTTTGAAAGCCCATGTTTAGCGCATGTGGCAGAGTGACCGCACACTGGCTGAAGCAGGACTGGTGCCTGACCAACATTGGTGTCTGACCAACACTGCTCAGCATCCTCCAGCGCTTCACACTTAGCGGCATACAACACTCGCAATCTTTTCCACACACATTGTTTGGCTACATTGCCTGGCTGATATAATTTTCCTTGTGGCGCCATGAAAAACAGCGTAGTTCTACTGTATCATTTCACAACTTCCTAACTGAAAGAGCTCCTATGAGCCGGGTGAGTGGGCTGTTAAAGTAAAAAAAAAAGTCCCTACAGGCCTTGTGCCTCTGCCAACACAGATTTCATCCAATGCCCTCCAAAAGCATCTTGTTTCACGAATGAGCAAAAACTGCAAGAAGCCATTAAACAGTTGCATGGTAAAGCAGCAGAACAAAAAGCAGGTAGATTTATGGACACAGTCACCAATATCCCGTGCTGCCACTGAGCTCCAAAAGTGGAAGCATTCATACAGAGTAGCCATAAGCATATGGAATAACCAGTTCTTGACAACTGAGAGCAAATACATCCTATTAGAGGGACAGTGAAAGAACTCTATCAATTTTTTTTTTGCTTAGCAAAATCATTGATAGTTCAGCATTTCATGGCTTGTTTGCCGCTCGTCTGGGAGCGAAAGATGCATTTATTTCAAAGAAGTTTTTCCCGTCCTCCGATTCAAACTGCACACTCATATGGCATCACAGGACGGAGCGACGTGAAATGTCACGTAAACGCAGACTCCGTCCAGGGAGCCAGGGCTATCCAGGGAGCCAGTTATGCGCCCTTCCTTTCCTCAAAACCATCCGCATCTAGAACGTTGTCAACGCCAATGTCAATGAAAACAATGAATCGTTGATATGTTCCCAGTTCATACGATATCACTGTTAATATGCTCAAAATCGCGGACATTAAAAATGTCCCATAGCATTACGCCATATTTTTCCAGGTTAATACGTTTCCAGAAAACACGATTTCCCAACTACTACGTTTAAACTTTCGGAAAACTGTGCTCGTGTATTAAATTTACTGACCAACTGCACATGTGCAAACATACAAGTGGGCAGAATGAGGGCATGCGACATGGTGGGGGGCGCACAATAGTGGCACGCTGCCAAATTTCGCACTGCCGATGGAGTGCAAAGTGGACCCCGCAACAAAAGCTAAAGGTTGAAAAAAAAAGTAGATTCTGGCCGATGAAAGTGGAGGGCGGGTTCATTATGACAGTGGGATCATTACGCGGGTATACACGGCACATGCTAGACTATATCCAATGACCGTCTAAGAAGCTGCCTAAGCAATTATATCCTTTTGGCTTCAGACTCTTCGGAACACCGCTTCTCCAAATTTTAATATGTAGCGCCCCAAAGGCACCAGTCGGCTACGACTGACGCTTAGTGGATGGCTTGGGACTAGTTTCTACCAGTGGGAATTCTTCCAATGAGTGCCGACGTCACCCAGCCCAGGAACGTTTTTAATATCAGTTATATTCAAATTTAGCCGACCTAGCTGCGATTCGGCCCCTCAATCACAGCAGCTATGCAAAGCATCAACATAGTGAGACAAAATTATGCCCCTTTGCTGCGAGGTACTTGTCCAGTAATTTCTTGCATACGAAAATTTATCCTACTCAGTGGCTACGAAGTACTTTACCAGTAGTTTTAGTGCACAAGTACAGTGCCATACATGTAACCCGGCCCACTCGCTAAAAGGCCGAGACGCCGATATAAGCCGGCAACAGTGGCAGGCAAGATTAGACAGCATAGGCACAGCATACATTAACTTCAAGTCAGCTTTGTTCACTTTTGCCATTTAGACGCCAGCATTGCGTTGCAAATCATTCTGATTGCAGCTGCATGTCAGCCTTGCTGCTGTGTGCACATTTTCTTTCAGCTCCTATGCTAGAAACAGTTGCAAGGCAAGGCTAATGACAAACAAAAAATTTGTTGCTTGTTCTACGTTACGCTTGCTTGCATCCTCGATGATATATGCACGGTGTATCTACATTTGTGCATCAGCTCAGTGCACATTCATATATTCAGAGGAGTTGAGTAGAATTTTTTCTCATGTTTCATGGAGCTCACTCAAGCAGTAGTTCACAGTAACATCACACCACCTACAGCCACCACTTGCCTTTTACATGACACACTGCGCTTGCACCCCCGTCTTGTGCATTCACATTCCACGGCTAGCGTGCACACAAAGGAAAGACTCACCCTTGGCAGACTTGCCGTCGCCCGGCTTCCCGAGTTGAATATAGGCAGGCGGCACTGCGTGTGGGTCCCACCGCGGAGCCACCTGGCACCATGCCGCGGCCACTGCCTTACACTTCAGGCAAGGCAGAGGACTGCTCCGGAAATTAAGCAGTCAGCCGAGAAGACATCCCATATATCAGCCTGGTACCTCTGTTCTGGCTGGGTTCTGCACAAAAAGTGGGACAGTCTAGCTCGCATGCGGCATGAGAAAGCTACAGCTAACGGCTAATGCTGCATGCCTTCCTCGTTTATCCGGCCATAAAAGACCAAAATTTATGCTCCGCCACACTTAAATAGGCCCGCATTAATTCTAACAAACCTCCAGCCCCCTTCAACTCAGATTTGCATCCAGGACTGACTGTACTAATCCACGTGGCCGAAACCTAACGAGTGCGAGACATAACCTCTCTCCATAGCAGTGAGGCCAAGTTTATAAACACAGGACAAAAGAAATGTTGCTTGGGGTTTACTCATTGGAATAGTGCTCTTGCACTAGAGAAAAAAACTCTGCCTCCAAACAATGACAGCGAAAAACAACTTGTGCATCGACCTGAAGGAGTGGCAGCATTCATGCAGTAAACCTCGTCCATTAGCAGCAGATGAGAGGGAACATTTTGGCAATTGTTAGCATCACCACCATGTGTCAGGCCTAACATCACTACACAAGCAGCGAACATTAAATCGAAATGCGTAAAAAATATATGTGGCACTGACGTCCCCAGTTCAGCGCTGTTAAAATTTTAGATTAGAAAGTCGGTTTATTTTCGTAGTCTGCCAAGCACCAAAATTAAGAAAAGATGCCAAGCCAATCCTCCTGCTCTCTCCAAGGGCACAGTGCCTGTTGTCGATCTCGGCATGGTAGAAGCATCTAAACAAGTTGGGAGAGGGCCAGCGCAATGAGCACAGCATCAAACCTCAAACATGGTCTGCTACATTTCAGTCATGTCAAGACAAAGCTAAAGCCCTTCTGTGAACACTCTTGAGTGACTCATTGTTGCCCTCGATGCTGACCAAAGCATTAGCTTAAAAGAACTAGTAGCTCAAATTAGCTAAAGCCGCATGCCAATTGTTGAAAGCCCAAGTTTAGCGCATATGGCACAGTAACCGCACACAGGCCAAAGCGGGACTGTCTTCACTACACTGCTGCCTGACCAACACTGTTCGGCATCCTCCAGCGCTTAAGGGGGTACGCGGCCCTTTAAAAGCGAAAAATCAAGCTTTAGAAAAGTGCATATTCCGGCAGTATGTGTCATAAACTAACTTTTCTGCAAATATGAATGACTAATTAGCCGTGAAAGTATTTCAAATCAATTATCTAACGAGCCGTGGTGGCCGGTGAGCTGCGAGAGAGCGCAGAAAATACCCCAACTTCGTGCGGACGCTGTTCCTCAGCCAGCGAACCAAGCGCCGCCATCTTGGTCTTTTTTTGTTCGTGAATTCTTGGTCTTTTTTTTTGCCACTTTCGAAGGCGGCGGCATGGTGGGAGCGTGGCTCGCATGTGATTGGGGCCCTCAAAGCGCCTTTCGAGTTTCCTGCCTTTGAAATGCGAGGCTGCGATTGGCCGGAGGGCGCGCTCCTTGAAAACACGGGGGATCGCTCGGCCGCTATTGGCTGCTGCGCGCTGACGCGGCGGCCCCCACCGGCGGTGGCCGGAGCGACTTGGCTCTGTACTTTTGTCGTTGTAGTCGCCGTCTTTACCATCTCTCGCCGTGTCGTCCGAACAGCTTCCTGCAGACTGCTGACTATTGCGCAGTCCGTCACGATGCGTCCAACAAGGCTAAAGAGCGTGTTCGGTGCACGGAAGCATGCAATGAAGTGTGTTCGTTCGGCAAAGCGTGTCGCCAACAAGGACTGTCGATGCTTCATGCCGCGTAACTTCTGCTACATCGCAACTAGACAGCGATTGCGTCGCCGGTTCCAGCGACGTACCAGCACCTTCATCGGTGCAAGAATGCGTTGCTTCGGGCATGCCTTGTGTACCAAACGCATCAACCTGGGCGACTGCGGCCTCCAGCTCCTGTCTCGCACCTACCCCGAGGCGTGAGAACGCGTCGCCCGCCGTTCACTTGGAAACGCATTTCCTGACGTGCGAGGAGATCGAGATTCTGGCTGCATCTCGGGAGCCACTTATCAGATTTCCATGGGGTTTTTTTATTCCATACCTGAATAAATTTCCAAGGGAAAGTCGAGCTCGTTTATTCAGATTATTGTGCCTGGAATTTGTCATAAGCAATTAATATTGGCTAATGAGGTCTAATCAACGACACTAAATTCAGTGCTATGTTAAAATTTTTCAGCAAGGAAATTCATCAAAAGGGCCTTGTCTTGACCTGCGGTACCCGACTAGGAATACCCATAATGAATTTCACAGTTACGGCACTGTTTTCCAATTCTCCAGGCCTGGAGTAAAGGACCTATGTGAACCATTTTGATATGCTCCAGTAAATTTAGAGCCAGTGTACACAGCTTCATGAAACTTAGTATTTCTTCAAATGTCTGTGTTTAGAGCCTACCCTGAATGTTTCATTCAGATATATCTCAAGACACAAGGAAGCTGGTGTTCTCGCAACCTTTGAGGGCCGTTTTCTCAGAATGTATTTCTTGCCTGGCACGGCTGCTCATTCTGGCTGCTGTTCGGGAACCGCTTATCGGATTTCCATGGGGTTTTTTTTAATTCCGCACCTGAATAAATTTTTGAGCACAAGACAAGCCCGCCTTTTCAAGTTATTGAAATATGCCTAATGAAGGTCTAATTTATTGAAACTAATTCTGTGCTGTGCTAAACTTTTCCAGCTTTTGCCCTGGGGCACCTATCCAGGAATGACCGTAATGAATTTCACAGTGCCAAGGCTATTTTAAAATTCTCCAAGCCTGGAATAAGCGACCTTATGTGGACCACTTTGATATACTCCTGTAATTTGAGAACCAGTGCCCACAGCTACACGAAACTTGGTAGTTCTTCAAATGGTTGTGCTGTTAGCCTACCCTGAAAATTTCATTCAGATATCTCAAGAAACAAAAAAGTTGGTGTTCAAGGGTAGCCTCCCCCCATAACTACGTTAAAACCCTACCAGTTTTTTTCTTGGTTTAGAAAGGATAGTAACTTCAGCGTATGCACGAAACACAGCTGCTCCATAGCCGATTTCATGACCAATTGCACAGAAGAGGTTACACAAATGACTGGAACAACATTCTACATAAATAAAACTCTGAGGACAGTTACAAGTGTGTACCGCGAATGTTTTAGCGTTAGCTGTGGCATGAAAGCTATGAATTTTTGTGATATTCTGGCCTAAACTACCAGGTTCTCCTCCGGTGCTCGAGTGCACGTACCCCGACACACGCTACCTCACGCCCCATGACTCTTCTTGACAGTCTCGCCCGCTTTCTTACACCACATACCCTGTCGGCAGCCGGCCACACCAGTGTACTGTAACGCTGCCAAGTTTCCCAAGTGAGCCATTGCCGCTGGCGCTCTCGTCAAAATATAAACACACCATGCTGTTACTGGCGCAGCATTCTGGCAAATTGCCGTGGCCTGCACCACAGACGGCATCAACCCCGATGGTATTGGAACTGAGGCACGAGCTAAGAAGAGCTATACTGTCGTTGGCACGTCTCCTTTTCTTCTGTATTATGTGAGCGCGTGCACGGCGGAACCTTTATATTTCCCATGCATTGGCAAAATAAAACCAATTTTGAGTGCACCGACTGTTCGTGTCGTGAGTGTTTTCCTTACATTGTGTTAGTCTTTCTTTCGCGCTGCAGTTACGTCGAACCTAATGCACTGAAAACATTGTATTTGAAGAGCAGATTTTTCTGGTGGTGAACAGACCACAATCACACGGTGCAGTTAAAGCAGGTCGGGCAGGAGCCACCAACGGGTGCAGACAGTTCAAGCAGGAAACTCCTGCCCGGCCAATAAATGGCAAAACAAAGGAAAAGCTTTGCAATTTTGCAAGTGCACCAAATAGTTTCGAACCTTCCAGCGACGCTCTCACGCAGTGTTGGGCATGGAGGTTTTAGAAGGAAGCCAGCAGGAAACGGAGAATGTCACTACCTTCTTAATAAAGAAACGTTAGGGCCACCGAGAGCAAGAGTCAACCATGAGCCGAAAACGTATTTCATCTCAAGCAACAGGCCACGCAATTTACATAACATATGATATATACAATAACATTTTTTTATTATTATTAGGAAAGGACCACACACCTGACCCCGTAGTTGAACATTGTCATTTCTCAGGCGGTCCAGAGACTGCTCTCGTCGGGGTGCTCGGCAAGGAGTATGGCTGGCTGCCATCTTGCCTCTCTGTAAATGTGCCAGCGCCGCAATACACAGCAGTCAAACAACCTTCAGAACTAGCCTTTCTTACGGAGGTCACGAGACACTTTTGAAATGGCCACAGGCATTCCACTGCTCTATTCTAGGTGTTACAACTCTGCATCAAAATGACACCAGGTCGTCTTGTCACCAGCGTTACAGTAGTTCACAGTAACATCACACCCCCTGCAGTCACCACTTGCCTTTTACATGACACACTGCACTTGCACCCCCTCTGGTGCATTCACAATCCACTGCTAGCGCGCACACAAAGGAAAGACTCACCCTTAGCAGACATGATGGCGGCCGGCTTCCCGAGTGAGTTCAGCCACTGCCTTGCACTTCAGGCGAGGCGGAGGATTGCTCCGGAAATTGAGCAGTTGCCGAGAAGACAGCCCATACTTCGGCCTGGCACCTCTTTTCTGGCTGGGTTCTGCACAAAAAGAGGGACAGTCTAGCTCGCAAGCGGCATGAGAAAGCTACAGCTAATGGCTAATGCTGCATTCCTTCCTCGTTTATCCGGCCATAAAAGACCAAAATGTATGCTCCGCTACACTCAAATAGGCCCGCATTAATTCTAACAAACCTCCAGCCCCGTTCAACTCAGATTTACATCCAGGACTGACTGTACTAAACCACGTGGCCGAAACCTAATGAGTGCGAGACAAAACCTCTCCATAGCAGTGAGGCAAAGTTTATAAGCAAAGGACAACAGAAATGTTCCTTGGGGTTTACCCATTGGAATAGTCCTCTTGCACTAAAGAAAAAAAGTCTGCCTCCAAACAATGACAGCGAAAAACAACTTGTGCATCGACCTGAAGGAGTGGCAGCATTCATGCAGTAAACCTCACGCATTAGCAGCAGATGCGAGTGAATTTTAGAACCAAGCAGATGAAAGTGAACATTTTGGCAATTGTTAGCATCACCACCATGTGTCAGGCCTACCGTCACTAAACAAGCAGCGAACATTAAATCAACATGCATACTGCCACTGCTGGATGGTAAGGAGTTCTTTAGTTCTACACCAAATATATGTGGCACTGACGTCCCCAGTTCAGCGTTGTTAAAATTTTAGATGAGAAAGTCGGTTTATTTTTGTTGTTTGCAAAGCACCAAAATTAAGAAAACATGCCTTACCCAACCCAATCCTCCTGCTCTCTCCGAGGGCACAGTGCCTGTTGTCGATGTCAACGTGCTAGATGCACCTAAACAAGTAAAGTAGGGAGAGGGCCAGGGCAGTGAGCATGGCAGCAAATCTCAAACATGGTTTGCTACATTTCTATCATGTCAAGACAAAGCTAAAGCCCTTACACGAACACTCTTGAGTGACTCATTGTTGCCCTCGATGCTGACCAAAGCATTAGCTTAGAAGAACTAGAAGCTCAAATTAGCAAAATCCGCATGTTAATTTTTGAAAGCCCATGTTTAGCGCATGTGGCAGAGTGACCGCACACTGGCTGAAGCAGGACTGGTGCCTGACCAACATTGGTGTCTGACCAACACTGCTCAGCATCCTCCAGCGCTTCACACTTAGCGGCATACAACACTCGCAATCTTTTCCACACACATTGTTTGGCTACATTGCCTGGCTGATATAATTTTCCTTGTGGCGCCATGAAAAACAGCGTAGTTCTACTGTATCATTTCACAACTTCCTAACTGAAAGAGCTCCTATGAGCCGGGTGAGTGGGCTGTTAAAGTAAAAAAAAAAGTCCCTACAGGCCTTGTGCCTCTGCCAACACAGATTTCATCCAATGCCCTCCAAAAGCATCTTGTTTCACGAATGAGCAAAAACTGCAAGAAGCCATTAAACAGTTGCATGGTAAAGCAGCAGAACAAAAAGCAGGTAGATTTATGGACACAGTCACCAATATCCCGTGCTGCCACTGAGCTCCAAAAGTGGAAGCATTCATACAGAGTAGCCATAAGCATATGGAATAACCAGTTCTTGACAACTGAGAGCAAATACATCCTATTAGAGGGACAGTGAAAGAACTCTATCAATTTTTTTTTTGCTTAGCAAAATCATTGATAGTTCAGCATTTCATGGCTTGTTTGCCGCTCGTCTGGGAGCGAAAGATGCATTTATTTCAAAGAAGTTTTTCCCGTCCTCCGATTCAAACTGCACACTCATATGGCATCACAGGACGGAGCGACGTGAAATGTCACGTAAACGCAGACTCCGTCCAGGGAGCCAGGGCTATCCAGGGAGCCAGTTATGCGCCCTTCCTTTCCTCAAAACCATCCGCATCTAGAACGTTGTCAACGCCAATGTCAATGAAAACAATGAATCGTTGATATGTTCCCAGTTCATACGATATCACTGTTAATATGCTCAAAATCGCGGACATTAAAAATGTCCCATAGCATTACGCCATATTTTTCCAGGTTAATACGTTTCCAGAAAACACGATTTCCCAACTACTACGTTTAAACTTTCGGAAAACTGTGCTCGTGTATTAAATTTACTGACCAACTGCACATGTGCAAACATACAAGTGGGCAGAATGAGGGCATGCGACATGGTGGGGGGCGCACAATAGTGGCACGCTGCCAAATTTCGCACTGCCGATGGAGTGCAAAGTGGACCCCGCAACAAAAGCTAAAGGTTGAAAAAAAAAGTAGATTCTGGCCGATGAAAGTGGAGGGCGGGTTCATTATGACAGTGGGATCATTACGCGGGTATACACGGCACATGCTAGACTATATCCAATGACCGTCTAAGAAGCTGCCTAAGCAATTATATCCTTTTGGCTTCGGACTCTTCGGAACACAGCTTCTCCAAATTTTAATATGTAGCGCCCCAAAGGCACCAGTCGGCTACGACTGACGCTTAGTGGATGGCTTGGGACTAGTTTCTACCAGTGGGAATTCTTCCAATGAGTGCCGACGTCACCCAGCCCAGGAACGTTTTTAATATCAGTTATATTCAAATTTAGCCGACCTAGCTGCGATTCGGCCCCTCAATCACAGCAGCTATGCAAAGCATCAACATAGTGAGAAAAAATTATGCCCCTTTGCTGCGAGGTACTTGTCCAGTAATTTCTTGCATACGAAAATTTATCCTACTCAGTGGCTACGAAGTACTTTACCAGTAGTTTTAGTGCACAAGCACAGTGCCATACATGTAACCCGGCCCACTCGCTAAAAGGCCGAGACGCCGATATAAGCCGGCAACAGTGGCAGGCAAGATTAGACAGCACAGGCACAGCATACATTAACTTCAAGTCAGCTTTGTTCACTTTTGCCATTTTGACGCCAGCATTGCGTTGCAAATCAAATTCTGATTGCAGCTGCATGTCAGCCATGCTGCTGTGTGCACATTTTCTTTCAGCTCCTATGAGAGAAACAGTTGCAAGGCAAAGCTAATGACAAACAAAAAATTTGTTGCTTGTTCTACGTTACGCTTGCTTGCATCCTCGATGATATATGCACGGTGTATCTACATTTGTGCATCAGCCCAGTGCACATTCATATATTCAGAGGAGTTGAGTAGAATTTTTTCTCATGTTTCATGGAGCTCACTCAAGCAGTAGTTCACAGTAACATCACACCACCTACAGTCACCACTTGCCTTTAACATGACACACTGCGCTTGCACCCCCGTCTTGTGCATTCACATTCCACAGCTAGCGTGCACACAAAGGAAAGACTCACCCTTGGCAGACTTGCCGTCGCCCGGCTTCCCGAGTCGAATATAGGCAGGCGGCACTGCGTGTGGGTCCCACCGCGGAGCCACCTGGCACCATGCCGCGAAGCCATCACATACTTCGGCCTGGCACCTCTGTTCTGGATGGGTTCTGCACAAAAAGCGGGACAGTCTAGCTCGCAAGCGGCATGAGAAAGCTACAGCTAATGGCTAATTCTGCATGCCTTCCTTGTTTATCTGGCCATAAAAGACCAAAATTTAGCTCTGCTACATTTAAATAGGACCACATTAATTCTAACTAACCTCCAGCCCCCTTCAACTATGATTTACATCCAGGACTGACTGTACTAATCCACGTGGCCGAAACCTAGTGAGTGCGAGACATAACCTCTCCATAGCAGTGAGGCAAAGTTTATAAACACAAGGCAAAAGAAATGTTGCTTGGGGTTTACCCATTGGAATAGTGCTCTTGCACTAAAGAAAAAAAGTCTGCCTCCAAACAATGACAGCGAAAAACAACTTGTGCATCGACCTGAAGGAGTGGCAGCATTCATGCAGTAAACCTCACGCATTAGCCGCAGATGCGAGTGAATTTTAGAACCAAGCAGATGAGAGAACATTTTGGCAATTGTTAGCATCACCACCATGTGTCAGGCCTAACGTCACTAAAGAAGCAGCGAACATTAAATCAACATGCATACTGCCATTGCTGGATGGTAAGCTGTAATGCCATGAAGGAGTTCTTTAGTTCTACACCAAATATATGTGGCACTGACGTCCCCAGTTCAGCGCTGTTAAAATTTCAGATGAGAAAGTCAGTTTATTTTTGTTTTCAAGCACCAAGATTAAGAAAAGATGCCTTACCCAACCCAATCCTCCTGCTCTCTCCGAGGGCACAGTGCCTGTTGTCGATGTCAGCCTGCTAGATGCACCTAAACAAGTAAAGTAGGGAGAGGGCCAGGGCAGTGAGCATGGCAGCAAATCTCAAACATGGTTTGCTACATTTCAATCATGTCAAGACAAAGCTAAAGCCTTTACGCGAACACTCTTGAGTGACTCATTGTTGCCCTCGATGCTGACCAAAGCATTAGCTTAGAAGAACTAGAAGCTCAAATTAGCAAAATCCGCATGTTAATTTTTGAAAGCCCATGTTTAGCGCATGTGGCACAGTGACCGCACACTGGCTGAAGCGGGACTGGTGCCTGACCAACACTGGTGCCTGACCAACACTGCTCTGCATCCTCCAGCGCTTCATACTTAGCGGTATACAACACTCGCAATCTTTTCCACACACATTGTTTGGCTACATTGCCTGGCTGATATAATTTTCCTCGTGGCCCCATGAAAAACAGCGTAGTTCTACTGTATCATTTCACAACTTCCTAACTGAAAGAGCTCGTATGAGCCGGGTGAGTGGGCTGTTAAAGTAAAAAAAAAGTCCCTACAGGCCTTGTGCCTCTGCCAACACAGCCTTCTTCCAATGCCCTCCAAAAGCATCTTGTTTCACGAATGTAGCAAAAACTGCATGAAGCCATTAAACAGTTGCATGGCAAAGCAGCAGAACAATAAGCAGGCAGATTTAGGGACCCAATCACCAATATCCCGTGCTGCCATTGAGCTCCAAAAGTGCAACCATTCATACAGAGTAGCCATAAGCATATGACATAACCAGTTCTTGACAACTGAGAGCAAATACATAATATTAGAGGGACAGTGAAAAAAGTCTATCAATGTTTTTTTTGGTTAGCAAAATCATTGATAGTTCAGCATTTGATGGCTTGTTTGCCGCTCGTCTGGGAGCGAAAGATGCATTTCTTTTAAAGAAGTTTTTCCCACCCTCCGATTCAAACTGCACACTCATATGGCATCACAGGACGGAGCGACGTGAAACGTCACGTAAACGCAGACTCCGTCCAGGGAGCCAGTTATGCGCCCTTCCTTTCCTCAAAACCATCCGCATCTAGAACGTTGTCAACGCCAATGTCAATGAAAACAATGAATCGTTGATATGTTCCAAGTTCATACGATATCACTGTTAATACGCTCAAAATCGCGGACATTAAAAATGTCCCATAGCATTACGCCATATTTTTCCAGGTTAATACGTTTCCAGAAAACACGATTTCCCAACTACTACGTTTAAACTTTCGGAAAACTGTGCTCGTGTAATAAATTTACTGACCAACCGCACATGTGCAAACATACAAGTGGGCAGAATGAGGGCATGCAACATGGTGGGGGGCGCACAATAGTGGCATGCTGCCAAGGTTCGCACTGCCGATGGAGTGCAAAGTGGACCCCGCAACAAAAGCTAAAGGTTGAAAAAAAAAGTAGATTCTGGCCGATGAAAGTGGAGGGCGGGTTCATTATGACAGTGGGATCATTACGCGGGTATACACGGCACATGCTAGACTATATCCAATGACCGCCTAAGAAGCTGCCTAAGCAATTATATGCTTTTGGCTTCGGACTGTTCGGAACACAGCTTCTCCAAATTTTAATATGTAGCGCCCCAAAGGCACCAGTCGGCTTAGTGGATGGCTCGGTACTAGTTTCTACCAGTGGGAATTCTTCCAATGAGTGCCGACGCCACCCAGCCCAGGAACGTTTTTAATATCAGTTATATTCAAATTTAGCCGACCTAGCTGCGATTCGGCCCCTCAATCACAGCAGCTATGCAAAGCATCAACATAGTGAGACAAAATTATGCCCCTTTGCTGCGAGGTACTTGTCCAGTAATTTCTTGCATACGAAAATTTATACTACTCAGCGGATACGAAGTACTTGAAGAGTAGTTTTAGTGCACAAGCAATGTGCCATACATGTAACCCGGCCCACTCGCTAAAAGGCCGAGACGTTGATATCAGCCGGCAACAGTGGCAGGCAAGATTAGACAGCACAGGCACAGCATACATTAACTTCAAGTCAGCTTTGTTCACTTTTGCCATTTTGACGCCAGCATTGCGTTGCAAATCATTCTGATTGCAGCTGCATGTCAGCCTTGCTGCTGTGTGCACATTTTCTTTCAGCTCCTATGCTAGAAACAGTTGCAAGGCAAGGCTAATGACAAACAAAAAATTTGTTGCTTGTTCTACGTTACGCTTGCTTGCATCCTCGATGATATATGCACGGTGTATCTACATTTGTGCATCAGCTCAGTGCACATTCATATATTCAGAGGAGTTGAGTAGAATTTTTTCTCATGTTTCATGGAGCTCACTCAAGCAGTAGTTCACAGTAACATCACACCACCTACAGTCACCACTTGCCTTTTACATGACACACTGCGCTTGCACCCCCGTCTTGTGCATTCACATTCCACGGCTAGCGTGCACACAAAGGAAAGACTCACCCTTGGCAGACTTGCCGTCGCCCGGCTTCCCGAGTTGAATATAGGCAGGCGGCACTGCGTGTGGGTCCCACCGCGGAGCCACCTGGCACCATGCCGCGGCCACTGCCTTACACTTCAGGCAAGGCAGAGGACTGCTCCGGAAATTAAGTAGTCAGCCGAGAAGACATCCCATAATTCAGCCTGGTACCTCTGTTCTGGCTGGGTTCTGCACAAAAAGTGGGACAGTCTAGCTCGCATGCGGCATGAGAAAGCTACAGCTAACGGCTAATGCTGCATGCCTTCCTCGTTTATCCGGCCATAAAAGACCAAAATTTATGCTCCGCCACACTTAAATAGGCCCGCATTAATTCTAACAAACCTCCAGCCCCCTTCAACTCAGATTTGCATCCAGGACTGACTGTACTAATCCACGTGGCCGAAACCTAACGAGTGGGAGACATAACCTCTCCATAGCAGTGAGGCCAAGTTTATAAACACAGGACAAAAGAAATGTTGCTTGGGGTTTACTCATTGGAATAGTGCTCTTGCACTAGAGAAAAAAACTCTGCCTCCAAACAATGACAGCGAAAAACAACTTGTGCATCGACCTGAAGGAGTGGCAGCATTCATGCAGTAAACCTCGTCCATTAGCAGCAGATGAGAGTGAACATTTTGGCAATTGTTAGCATCGCCACCATGTGTCAGGCCTAACATCACTACACAAGCAGCGAACATTAAATCGACATGCGTAAAAAATATATGTGGCACTGACGTCACCAGTTCAGCGCTGTTAAAATTTTAGATTAGAAAGTCGGTTTATTTTCGTAGTCTGCCAAGCACCAAAATTAAGAAAAGATGCCAAGCCAATCCTCCTGCTCTCTCCAAGGGCACAGTGCCTGTTGTCGATCTCGGCATGGTAGAAGCATCTAAACAAGTAAAGTTGGGAGAGGGCCAGCGCAATGAGCACAGCATCAAACCTCAAACATGGTCTGCTACATTTCAGTCATGTCAAGACAAAGCTAAAGCCCTTCTGTGAACACTCTTGAGTGACTCATTGTTGCCCTCGATGCTGACCAAAGCATTAGCTTAGAAGAACTAGTAGCTCAAATTAGCTAAAGCCGCATGCCAATTGTTGAAAGCCCAAGTTTAGCGCATATGGCACAGTAACCGCACACAGGCCAAAGCGGGACTGTCTTCACTACACTGCTGCCTGACCAACACTGTTCGGCATCCTCCAGCGCTTAAGGGGGGACGTGGCCCTTTAAAAGCGAAAAATCACGAAAAATCAAGCTTTAGAAAAGTGCATATTCCGGCAGTATGTGTCATAAACTAACTTTTCTGCAAATATGAATGACTAATTAGCCGTGAAAGTATTTCAAATCAATTATCTAACGAGCCGTGGTGGCCGGTGAGCTGCGAGAGAGCGCAGAAAATACCCCAACTTCGTGCGGACGCTGTTCCTCAGCCAGCGAACCAAGCGCCGCCATCTTGGTCTTCTTTTGTTCGTGAATTCTTGGTCTTTTTTTTTGCCACTTTCGAAGGCGGCGGCATGGTGGGAGCGTGGCTCGCATGTGATTGGGGCCCTCAAAGCGCCTTTCGAGTTTCCTGCCTTTGAAATGCGAGGCTGCGATTGGCCGGAGGGCGCGCTCCTTGAAAACACGGGGGATCGCACGGCCGCTATTGGCTGCTGCGCGCTGACGCGGCGGCCCCCTCCGGCGGTGGCCGGAGCGACTTGGCTCTGTACTTTTGTCGTTGTGGTCGCCGTCTTTACCATCTCTCGCCGTGTCGTCCGAACAGCTTCCTGCAGACTGCTGACTATTGCGCAGTCCGTCACGATGCGTCCAACAAGGCTAAAGAGCGTGTTCGGTGCACGGAAGCATGCAATGAAGTGTGTTCGTTCGGCAAAGCGTGTCGCCAACAAGGACTGTCGATGCTTCATGCCGCGTAACTTCTGCTACATCGCAACTAGACAGCGATTGCGTCGCCGGTTCCAGCGACGTACCAGCACCTTCATCGGTGCAAGAATGCGTTGCTTCGGGCATGCCTTGTGTACCAAACGCATCAACCTGGGCGACTGCGGCCTCCAGCTCCTGTCTCGCACCTACCCCGAGGCGTGAGAACGCGTCGCCCGCCGTTCACTTGGAAACGCATTTCCTGACGTGCGAGGAGATCGAGATTCTGGCTGCATCTCGGGAGCCACTTATCAGATTTCCATGAGGTTTTTTTATTCCATACCTGAATAAATTTCCGAGGGAAAGTCGAGCTCGTTTATTCAGATTATTAAGCCTGGAATTTCTCATAAGCAATTAATATTGGCTAATGAGGTCTAATCAACGACACTAAATTCAGTGCTATGTTAAAATTTTTCAGCAAGGAAATTCATCAAAAGGGCCTTGTCTTGACCTGCGGTACCCGACTAGGAATAACCATAATGAATTTCACAGTTACGGCGCTGTTTTCCAATTCTCCAGGCCTGGAGTAAAGGACCTATGTGAACCATTTTGATATGCTCCAGTAAATTTAGAGCCAGTGTACACAGCTTCATGAAACTTAGTATTTCTTCAAATGTCTGTGTTTAGAGCCTACCCTGAATGTTTCATTCAGATATATCTCAAGACACAAGGAAGCTGGTGTTCTCGCAACCTTTGAGGGCCGTTTTCTCAGAATGTATTTCTTGCCTGGCACGGCTGCTCATTCTGGCTGCTGTTCGGGAACCGCTTATCGGATTTCCATGGGGTTTTTTTTAATTCCGCACCTGAATAAATTTTTGAGCACAAGACAAGCCCGCCTT